>NW_010972528.1:8057924-8058194 GCF_000737465.1 Haliaeetus leucocephalus | reverse complement strand
TGGCCCCGCCGCCTTCGCCGGCAACTCCTCTCCTCCCGCGGCGGCGCGCCCGGAGCCCCGCCGCCCCGCCGCGCCCGCCCCACCTGGTCGAAGTAGATGATCGTGGTGCGGTTGCTCATCTCGGAGGGCTCGTGGTTGGTGCTGCGGATGGCGGAGAAGGCGACCTTGGCGCTGCCGGAGCGCACGGAGATGCCGAGGGCCGTGCCGGTGGGGTCGGAGGTGGGGTTGGAGTCGCACACCACGAGGCACTTCCCCTCCAGCACGATGGGC
>NW_010972528.1:7907642-8057619 GCF_000737465.1 Haliaeetus leucocephalus | reverse complement strand
GAGAGCCCCCACGGAGCGGAGGGGCCCGCGGCAGCTCGGCGAGGACCGGGGTGTCGGGCGAAGCCTGGCTGAGGGCCCGGGGGGCGGAACGGGGCCGCGGGTCTCCGCTTTGCTCCTGGGCGAGGAAGGCTGGAAGGAAAGGGTCTGTGCTGCGCGGCGGGGCAAAGGCCTGCCGCCGTCTCCGAGCGGAAAGAGCTTCACCGGGTGCGCTCTGAGCCGCGGACAGATCCGCCCCTCCCGCGCCCTCCCCGCCGGAGACCGCACCGAGGGATGGGATGCGAAGGGTCCCCCTTCCCGGGGTGTCCGATCGCCGCTGTCTCCTTCAGCCGCCTCGTTCCCATCGCGGGGAGCAACAAGACGCAGTGCCTCCGGCAAGGCTTCCCCAGCAAGAAACTTCAACAGCACGTAGAGACTTCTTCTGGCCGGGCGAGCACCCGGCTGTCGGGGAAAGTGCCACCCCTGGTGCCTGCCCTGCCCCCGGACGGCTCCAGCCTGGAGCGCGGTTTTAGGGCCGGTGTTACTTCCCAAAGTGGAAAGATTGCTGTGCCTTGGTGGACATCCGACCAGTGTTCATTCTGGATGTGCTGGCAAAAAATCATAAACCAGGATCGCAAAAGAAGAGACTTACTGATTAGAACCATTAGAAACAAACCACTGGAACAAAATAATTTTCCAACTACCAGATCTGTTTGCAAAATTAAACTTATATTCAGAGATAAAAACTTACATGGAGTTTGTAGCATCCTCTCTGGGAAACTGAGTATCATCCAAAATTGGGCTCCAGTGCAAATCATTATGAATTTTAGTAAAGGCTTTAATTTATTTTACTGTGTTGTTCCGATTGTGTGGTTCATAAGATTTTGCCTGGCAAATTGATCTCTCTCTGAAAACTGCCACAAATAAAACTTTATTCATATTACTGCCCTGCTAAGTTAAATGTGTGTCTGTAAAGTTGCTCAGACAGAAGTCTGTGAAGTATCAGAGTTTGCCCGTGGGTTGGTACTGGCTGGCGTGGAGGGGACGGGGTGTAGCTATAACCAATGGCATCATACTTCAGAGAGGATCAAAATACCCCACACTTCATTTTAGATGTTCAGCAGTGAAACAGTCTGGAAACCAATGTAGAGGCAAAATGATTATAGGGGAAGGAATGTGGTCAGAAAGGAGTTGGAGAGATAATAAAAAGGAAACAAAAACTCTCCTGAGAAGTCAAAAATGAGATAAAACTGAGTGGGTGGAGCCACAACCTGTTAGAAGATGTGTTATGTTCTAACTTCAAGACATAAGCTTATGATTTATAATGTATTACAAATGCTGACCTTCTTAACTGAGTCCAAAGTCAGAATCAGAATTCTTTAAAAATAAAATTAATATTTCTAAATATTTCTAAGCAGTATTAATAAGGCTAAAGGAAATAAAAATCAGCAAACATGAGCATTTTGCGTCCTTGTCAGTATTGGTGAAATGACATGGGGAAATGGAACCTGATGGAGCACAACTCCGCCCTTTTAAATCTTTTGAGTGCTTGATTGTGTGTTCTTCCGACATACATGGCTCTTTTGTATGTACAAAATATTCATATATTTCTCTTCTAAGATGCTTCTTGTGCATGACGGAAGTCTATTTTCTTGTGCTATAGAGCTTTTTATTTGTAGCTTGCTGATGTGAATCCAGGAGGGGTTTCCCTCCTGAGCTGGAAGTTGCCCTTGATGTTTTGTGGTGATCCCTCCTGGGAGGAAGCAGGGTGGGCCTTCCTCCCCCAGCCACCTTGACTGCTTTGTGGGCTCTGATGGATAGAGTTAACAGAAAGAACAAGAACAGACGGGCCTGGAAAAATGAACAAATCTGTCACTTTTAGCAGAAGCCCTATTCCTCACGTAGGAGGTGGGCAGGCAGGCAAGAGGGGGATGCAAAGTTTCCTGTGCCAGACATGATCATTGCCACAGATTATCAGTCTTGCACATTTGACTAGCACTGTAGCACCCAGCTTCTGCAGTTCTGGCTTTAATAAAGTAACACCAGCCATGCAAATTAGACATTACTTCATTTTCATTAAATGTCACATGCGGCGCTAGGCAGTTATGTTGATTTTCTCTGTATTGACAACAGGCTCTGACTCGTACTGTGAACAAAGAAGAGACGCTCAGCAGGAGGATGTAGATACTGATATATAAGAATATGGCGTAATTAGTGATGTGTGGCAAAGAGCTCCCAAGCTAGGAGTGCGGATTTGCAAATCCAGATGTTTACAGAGGGCCAGGAATTACATTACTCCATCTAATTACAAACTGCCTTGTTAATCAATGTCATCGAGATACAATAGGGCAATTGTTATTCAGAGCAGTGTCAAGGTATTAACAAACTGTAATAGATGTTGTAGATATTAGACTGAAACTAACGTATTTGTCAAGCAGAGCTCTTTGTTTGTATGATGTTTGCTTTTAAGAAATACTTTTGTGGATATGGAGAAAATGTGTGAACTGTCCATTGCACAGTAACTAGCCATGACCTTGATGTTGACAGATTGACCACAGACTATCAGTTTGTAAAACTCTCCTAATGTTTCACCCATGGTTAAAGAAAAACAAACAAACAAACAATTTAGAAATAATCTCGAGGGAAAAAAAATTAATGGAATGGTCCTCATAAGTTTCTGAAGAACCACTTCAGGACCGGTTACTATCCTGCTCAGGTCATGAGAGGGTTGCTTACTTTGTTCCAGAAAAAAATATGGAAAGACCAAAATTACCTGTTTTTTTACCTCTTACAGAAGCAAGTTTAGAGCCCAGAGGTACTGAACTGTTATCTGTAGAAACCCAAATATAGCTTAGGAACAAAGCAGTTCAAATCAGGCGCAGCAGCAACATTACCTGCCCTGCATTACACTGTCAGTGAGCCTTAATCCTGTTTTAGGAAAATCATCCTTAGAAACTCAATCTCACTAGACATTTAACATTAGCTTCACTCACGAAGAAAGCCTCTAAGGGGGGCAAGCATAAGCTTCTCTGAAAACAAGTACAGAGAAATCTACCTTTATTTTTCCTTGGAGAGAATAATTTATTAAGAGTTTAGCTAGCTGTGTATAAAACCATCTTTTCACAGACTACTTGCCTTTTGATTTAATCCTTCTTGAGTAAGAAATGCAAGGTCTGGCCCGTAACTGGATAACTTATATGAAATGCAGTTTGCTCACAGCTCTGAAAATGCAGTTTGTTCACTGTTATATTAGTTTATGAAGTATAAACAGCAAAAAGCAATTCAGGGGTTTATATATGCCCATATAAACTTAAGATAGTTGTCTTTCCAAGCATCTGCTGAGATTCTGTACAAAGTCAGAAGATGGGTGAAAATGAGATTTAGAGCAAAACAGCTCTTGCTGATCCATACTGTGCACTATCTACAACCATCTGATTTGCTGTTGTAAGAGAGGTTTGCATGTATTTACGGTGATTTGCTTATGGTGTCACCTTCAGCTTCCACAGCAAGCAATTAAGGTATCTCAAAGAGCAGACCGAGTTCAGTGAGAGAGTGCACAGCAGGAGCAGATGAACTGTTAAGGTGCCATCCAGCAGAAATTATCTGTAATGTGCCACACCCTGTAGAATAAGAAAGGCCACAAAGACTTGCCTGCCAGCGCAAGTGCAAGTCGTACACAGCAGAGAGAGGACAGAAAATGGCACAGATAGGCTGGTTCAGGTGCCAGGGGAGAACACCACCAGGCCAAGGGAATTCTCTTGTGATCATTTGTGGTTGCAGGAGAAAGATGGCATCGCTGAGGGTAAAACCCATCAGTAGCACGGACACCTAAAGAGTGCCTGTGCTTTCCAAGGTGTGTACCTGAGAATAACTGCCAGGTGATCGTTCGCATATGTTCATATCCAAACGTTCTGTAATTTTATTTGATCAAATGAAACCAGATTGCTTCCCAAAATTAATCACACACTCCTTCCTACAGAAAAATAGTTCTGACTTTTACTTTCAGATCTCACTCTGGCCAGAGAATATCAAACAAAATAAGATTAGTGTTTTCCCTGTACCTTCATGTGTTTTGAAATGTTCAAAAAGATTGTGACAAAATGTTGAAATAAAAATTCACCTTTTGCAATTCACAACCATGGCAAACCTCAGTCTCAGAAATGGGAATTTCTGATGGATACGGGTAGTTGCAAACAGAAGGTCAAAAGGGAAACTGTTACGCAATCTTAACCAAAGCCGGGATTGCAGCAGTACACGAATATAAAATTGTCTGCCTTGAAGGATCATTGGGCTGCACAGATGTGTTTTGTATATTTTGAAGAACAACACAGTTTATTAAGATAATCTGGATAATGTCATCTACTGCTTTTTTTGACTGCCTGCAATACAGTATTTGAATTCTAATCTCCCATATATATATATATTACATGAGGCAACTTTAAAACTGGGAAAGAATATTAGCTCACTGCTAAAGATATTTGAAAACACCATCCTTGAGACAACTATTAAACATTCTCATTTATACAACCATAATTGTCCGCATGTAGTATAGTGCTGTCAAGCTTTTCTTTTTTCTTTTTTTTAAAAAGTGACATTGGATTTCAGTCTTACCTTAAGAGATGTCTGCTTTACAGCTAGATTTCTGTTGCTGTATTTACTGATAACATGCAAGTTAATTCATTACTTGGATGGAATATTAGCAGGTTTTCTTTCAGGTACAAAAAATTCCTAAGTAAGCAATGATGCCAAGGTCAGGAGCTTGATTTGTTTTTCTTGTCATAGACTTCTGTCAAAACAAGTGCATTGTTACAAATAAATAACTTAAACTGGAAATTAGTCACCATTCAGATAAGTAATTATATTTTAACAGGGCAAAATCCCAACCCAAGCTGCCAGAGAACACTCAGCTAAAGCCAGCATGGGTTGGAACAGCGTGTGAGCTCACTGTAATTGTAAACGTGGCCACCTTGGTCATGCCGCCTCTTCAGACTTAAAAGAATTAAGACCAAAGCTGTCCAAATGTTAACTGAACCTCCTGATAATTAGGGGTTATTAAGGGCTGTTGGCTGGCTTTATTTTCTACCAAAGTTCTCTTGTATTTGTGGATTCTATTTACGCGCAGAATTAAGAGCTCTGTTTGAACAGGTAATCCAATCTCCTCTGTAATGTAGCCAACGATTTTTTTTTTTTCCTGGCCCGTAACTTTGACCATGTTTCAGGAGGTATGGTGAAACTGCAATACTAAAAATAATCTCATTCAATATATTTTATGTGAAAGGATAAACCAGACCACCTTACAAATGCTGGGTAAAATTATCAATTTTTTTTACTTGCGGAGGAAGCACAAGAGGTGCTGAGGAAAACTTCTCCGCATACATCCTTCCCTCTAGTGGCTGCTCTTCTCAAAGAAAAGTAGCAGCACTTCAGCACTTCTGTATTAGGTACAAAGTGATAGGTATAGGAACGAGCGAAGCTAGCCAGGAAGGAGACAAGTAGCCACAAACTTTTCGGTACCAGAAAATTCAAATCTCCTGATGAGCCCTGTCAAGACAAATATACAAAAGCCATGGATTTGACAATATTTTTGTGAAAAATGCAATGTGTCCTTGAAAGATGATAGTAATTGTGATGACTTGCAAGCAAGGGCAGCTTCTCAGCCACTTTGCAGTCTCTCACACCGATCTTTTTTGTTGGTCTGTCTTGTTTTCCCATATTCCCAGTGCTTGCAGGACTCATGGAGTTAGAAAATACATCAGTAACAGCCCATAAACCAGCTGTCCCTCTTGTATCCCTTCCTTATATTTTTCTCCTATCCACTACACACTTTCTCCCTTTTCTTTGTTCTTTTCTTTTCAGCAGCAGTAAACCCACATCCAAGTCTCCATGTTCATTGCTTACTGTTCTGCTATTCCTCCTCTGGGATTAGTGCCAATCATACCACCCAGCAACCCTTCCCAAATTGCTATCAAAGTGATGAGTCAAAACCACGACTGTTAGGAGGGTGAGGTGGCTGAGACAGTAGGGCAGAATCACAGCTACCCCTAGGCAGGAAACAAGGCTGCAGGGGTACAACCAGGACATGGAATATTTCGTAAGGACTTACTTCTTGTCTGCACACAGCAGGGAGTGGTCACACGCAATGAAGTCCATGCACTGTATTGCATCTCTGGCCAGCTTTTCTAGGCATTGAACCAGGAACTCTGTGGAGTTTAAATACCTCAAATGGAGTGGGTAGGCTAAAAAAAAAAAAAAAAAATACAGAGGGGGAGAGAAAATGTGCTGGAGTTTCATTCATGTCTTACATGGATGCCAAGCTGTGAGAGTTTTCCAGCCCTTCAGCTGGAGACATGTGTATTCCTCTCTGCTTACTGTCACCCCTTTGCTTTCTTCCATTTTTATTAGTTTTACAGCAGGGTTACTCTCTCCAGCCAGACTAATTTATTCTGGTTCTGAACAGAATGGTCTACACCCTTGTAATTTACAGTAGCTGGGAGATTTCCTTAACACTTGTCATTTACTGCTCTGACAGTATATGATAACAAAGGCTATTAGATACCTCCCCTTTTTCACTGCACATATTAGACATACATGGTACTCAACACAGAAACTATTATGGGGCAACGCCACAGTGCATCCCAGGACACACTTCCATCAGAAATCAAAATCTGACAGGACGATGATGACTATCAGATCTAGGGGGTTAACTTTTAACTGTAAGTTACTAGCAATTAAAATCCTGATATTAATATTGCATTAAGGGCTCCTCCTTCAGAGTAACTAATTTGTTATTCAACCAGTTAAAAGTGTCTATAGCCTTCCCAGCAGAATTTAGAACAACTCATGGTTAAAGAATAAATCTTTAAAATAATGGATTACTTACAAGATCTTTGAACTTCTACTGGGACAATTCTTGCTGCATTTATTTCTTTCTATGTTTGGATGGGAAAATTATGAGTAGTTATGTGTATTTTCAGCAAAAAAGTAAAATAGTAAGTTCCATCAAACACTGACTACAGCTACTTTTTATCATAAAATTTTACAAATTCCCCACCAGTGAGCTCATTAGTGTAAATGATAGAGCCTTATCTCAGGTTTAAAGTCAGCATTTTTCCTTAGCTACCAAACAGCCCATTTTCTTTCGTGACATGGTAATGGCGGACTTTACTCCAGAGAGCAGGGAAAATATTCCTCTCTGTTCTTGCAGGGCAATTGAGTAGGGCTGGTAAAAACCCAGCAGACTGAGTGGGATTTCAGCACTGTCAGTATCCTTCTGGAAGCCTTTTCTAAAAGGAGCAGAGCCTTTGCAGGGGAGAGAAGTGCACATTACACCACAAGCCTGTTGTGAGGGGCAGATGTCAAGGGATGACAGAGGAGGAAGGTTATTTCTAAAGAAAATAATAGGCTCTCCCTGTTCTCCCTCCCTATTCTACCCTCCAAAATCTTTGTGACATACAAGCATTACATGACATATGTGTTAGTATCCCAGGATAACATCAGTGTTGCTCAGCACACACTGGTACCTTACCAGAGCTGGGAAACTCCAGAGTCACCCTGGCAATAGGCACAGGTAGTGGAGGTCTCTTCCTCACTTTCCAGGAGCACCTGCACAGGTAGTGGTAAGAACAACAGGGTTGAGCTCTTAAAGAAACTGGCAACTATAGATAAAGATAACGCTTAAAAATTTTCAGTTGAAAATGATGACTTCAGTGGCAGAGAGAGGGGGAAGGGAGGGCAAAACCCTGAGCACCAACCAAATTCTCCTGATTTACAGCTGGAAACGACTAGCCTAGTAACTGTAGGGTAAACCTGTAAGCCAGCATACAAACACTGTTCCATACTGCTTATGGAACTCTGCTTTTAATGTATAGTGATCTGTTGCATTCATCACAGTACATCAAAATAACTCTAATGAACACAGTCGAAGGCTAAAGCTGGACTGTTCAGAGGGCTCACAGTGTTTGGGTTAGCTCTTCAGAAAGGGGGAGGTCATTATGTCCAGTGTTCATCTACTGCTTTTAAGGAGTTCTTTGTGGCTCTGAATGAGAGCCCCATCCTCCAGTACTCATTCAGGCAAAATCACATTTGGCTCCCAGCAGTGCTGGGGAGCCCAGCTCATGTCCGCACCCACAACTCCTGGGGGGCCGAGTGGGTGCCTGGCATGCCGGGCCCCCAGAAGGGGCCAGCGGGCTCCAGCAGCTCAGCTCCGACCTCAGCAGCAGGCAAGCTGCAAGGCAGTTTGCTTGAGTGACGTGAGAGGGAAAATATGATAGCTGCAGACTGGAGAGCCTTTTCTGGTGAAACGCAAGCAGTCTCCAGCAGTGCAACAAACAAAATAACAAAGAGATGTGGATACGTACATTTTGTTAAGTTTGAGTTAAAGGCTGGAGGGACATAGCTGTTTGTGCCATAAACTCAGCAAAGATTTCTGAAGGAAACCTTCTGTCCTTAGAGTCAAGCACAATGTAGTTCGATAAAAATCCTGAAAGGAAGTAAAATACCTTAATTTGGGGAGGAGAGAAAATATCTCATAGAAAACAAAATGTCTTCAATTCACTAATTGGAACAACACTGTTTAAATATTAAGCTGTGAAACAAAGTATCATTATTAATTTGGCTTGGGTCAAGCAGCGCATTCCCTCCTCTTAATTCTAGATTTCTGATTTTGCAGTGAGCTGGGCCTGCGTTTCCCCTGTGTGGGCAGGTCCCCCCCTGCGACAGCATCCTTTGGAGTGCTGATTCCCTGTAAAGCTCCATCCAAAGCCTATCAGGCTCAGAGTCCATTTTTTCTTTCATCTTCTCTCAGCGTTGAATTTACCACACCATCCGTGGATTTGGATGTTTTATGTCATTTCTGGAACTGCATTTGCACTACAAGATAAGGGGAGAAAAAGAATAATGAGCACTGCTTCACATGAAGAGTGGACTTTTAGATTTCCATTTTTTTCAGGTTCACAGAGCACAGAGAAGTGCCTCATGTTGCAGTAAGCTCTGGGCCTGCTATAAGGCTCAGGGGAGTGGAGAAGGGTTTTTTTTATTTACTGAGCATCGCAAGGACCTCCTCGATGGCACCAGTGTGGAGGATGACTGGGATATGTAGGCAGTTCTGCTCTTCCCCAGTGGCCAAATCTACTTGTTTTGGAAACTGCTGGTGTATGTGAACTTCAGAGGAGATACAAATTGCACTTCATGTAGTTGTGGCTACTACTTGGGCCAAATTCCCATTTACACTGGAGTAATTTTTGCATATATGTTAAATACCAGAGAGGTGGAAAGAATTGTTAATGAATATCGGTACCCGGTTCTTCATCTACACTGCCTCCACATGTTCATTTGATCCCCTGAAAAAAAAATTTCGAAGTTAAGCCTGTCACAAATATCATATTTTCTTACATATTCCTTCTTCTAACTATACCCACAAGCAGATTGTCCATCAGTGCTGCCAGCAGCTTGTGACAAACTGCTGTTTCAGTAATTACTGAAGGTCTGTATTACATTTGTGATGCTGTTCACCAGAGGGGTTCAAACCTAGAAAGACAGGCATCATCATTTTTCTTTTGAAGCTGAGACCAAGCCTGAGTCACTGGGCTGGCCACTGACTGGCTCAGCAGATCAGTAGTGGCACCAAACATATTGTATTTATTGAATATTATGGAGGGGAACAATGAGATACAGGATGGTAACAACAGTGTTACAAAGGGAGCTCGACAGCACTGGATAAGGAATCAAGTCAGGTATTGGCCAGCCACCAGGATGAGCATATTTATAACAAAGATCATCTGAGGGTCAGAATCAGGACATAAAGGGAATCTGCTTTGTTTGCAGTCCCCTATATTTGGAACAATCCACACTTCACCACCATTGTTCAGCAAGTCTTTAGGGTACAAAAATGCTTCTGTATTTACCAAGATTTTAATAAAAATTATGTTTTTCTTTTGCACTTGATGGCTTTTTTTATTCTTTTAGCTTTTCAAGTAAGCTGGGACTTCTTCATTTGGGTTATGTAAAATATTTACCTATGGAGAAGCCTACCTGCATTCAATGACTCTGCACCACACCATTTTCTTACAGGGTCAGCAAAATTCTTAAAGGCTGGAGTGTAAAAATTGTGTTGCATTGCATTTGCGCATTGCCTTTCCTATATCCACAGAAACTCACCTCACTTGCCTAAGACCTTTTGCATACTAGGTTTTATTTACAAATTGGCAGTAAAGTGCTGTAGTCTCTTTGACAGTTTGCAATTAATTGCACACAATCTGTTTAGGCTTCAAGATGCACCTTTCATAAATGATGATATATTCCAAAAGGCAGTCCAATAGGCTGCTTTGCATATTGCATATATTTTTCATATTTCCAAGACAGGACATATGCAAAATCATTTTACTGTGGCACAAACATGGGAAAGATGATTTGGAAGAAAGGCCAGAGGCCAGAGATTCTGTTTCTAATTCTTTCACTCACCTGATGCAGACTGTGGGTAAGTCATCTAATATTTCTCTGCCTTTCTTCTGTGTCTGCACAAGGTTGTTTATTCTTCTAAGAGCTAGAATTCAGTGAATGAAACTTCAATTTATTATTGTTAATATATTCCAATAAATGGTTGCAGTGCTTTAGCATTGCTTTGAAGTCAGTCAAGTAAGTATTAAAGAAATAGTGAATTGCAAGAAACGGCAGTTCAGTCTATCTGATATGCCTGCATTGAAATGTTACTTGTGGGATGACCTCCTCAGAACAAGAAACTGATAAAGGTATATGTGCTAAATGGATCCCAGAGTCTTGAGAAGCTTCTTCTATTTCACTCATCTATTGTGTAAAGAGTGATGTGAGTCATGTGGCCCAAATCATTAAAAGCAACTTTTACAACATAAAGCATTTAAATGTGCCAGTAAATACCTTATATTGGCACCATACCTATCACCACTCTTACAACTAGCTCCTACCTACTTTCATTATCGTGTCCTTCCTCGCACCCTGTCTTACTGTTTTGAATTATGGGCAGCTCTTGGAAAAGCAACATACACTTTAATTATACGTGTAATACCATAATTGAATCAAACTACTTTGTTTCCCCAGAAAGCTATTCTTTATTTGCTGGCAGGCTGCTTGTTTGTGATCCTAGCATTGTCAGTCACATCAGGAAAGCCATCTTAGTCATAAAATAGCTATTGTAGAGGAAGTATTATTGGTTCTGTATGGGGCTCTTTAGCAGTAATTATGTACAGCTTTTAGTAATTTTGAGAGTCACCCAAGCATCATTGATACAAACCATTTGCAATGACATGCAATGATGCCTGTACAGTATTTTTACAAGAAAATAAAATAAGACATTTTGGTAGTAACATGTAAATTAGCCTTGAGGCTTGCAATGCAATGCTCATCAAGTGTGTAACATTTAATTACAAGACCACTGAGCATGAGTGAGGTCCTTTGAGCTTTTCATCCCTACAACAGATTCTCCCACTGAACTGGCAATTTGAATCCTCTCATCAGATGTGGAGCGAATCCACCGCTCCCTCAGCAGGCCAAACTGGCATTTAAGGGACTGATGTCTTTCAGGACCCTATTTGGTAAAGTACTTCATGGAGCTACTGGTGCTTGAGACACCTTGTTGAATCCCATCTGCGAGGAACTGAGAACTGCAGGCACTAGGTATAATGTACCATCAGCCTGTAATCAGAGGGAGTTGCACCTAAGGTAGAAGAGCTCAGACTGGGCCATTCTGATTTTTACCTTAATAAACAAAATCATACTGCACTTCAGGAGCTACATACTGTGCAGTGTCTTCTCACATTCATGCAGAACTGGTTGCTTCTGACATGCCTAAGTGTACAGGAGCATAGGAACCTCCAGCAATCCTGTGTTCTGCGCTGAATCAGTGCAGTTTGCATCCACTTGTGCATGGAAGTGTGGATTGGATCTTTCGTTGGGACCAGCCCCTAGCACAAACAAAACTAAATTATTATTTGTCTCAGCCTTTACTTCTAGATGCTTCTGAAAAGGCAGTGAATGTTTTGTTGTGGGGTCTAGGTTTCAGGCTGGGTACCTATTTTCTAAATCTTGGGCTCTGATATTCATAAGGTGGCTGGTGTGGCCAAAGAGTGGTAAAACTAGGGAGAAATGCCACAAGATGGATTAAATACATTAAATAAATCCTCCAAGCCCATTCAGTGCTATGTAACTGCCTACCATCTACAGATACCTTGCCATCCTCCTGTTAGGGTCGCCAGCGGAGATGCCTGGGGGTCCACTGACAAACCAGAGGACTACCAAGTGCCTAAGAAGATACACGCAAAGGTTTCACTTGTTCATGGTCTCTCTCCAAGACTGACCATGCATGATATGTAATGAACAACCATCCTCCATCTGTTTCTTTCTCTGACTGACTTTCCCCGGCCTCTGACAAACACCTTACATGCTCTTGACCAGTTCAGAGCCCAGTGACAATTGTCCCCAGATTTTGGGAGCTTGTGAGCCAGGCCCACACCCCTGAACCAGAGTTCCCAGTCCTCATCCAAGAGAAACAGGACTGCAGCAAAGGTGGGGAAAAGGGACAACCAGGAGACTGGACTGTAAGTCTCTGGCGGCACTCAGAAGGACCAGAGAATGCTGTGCAGAGCTGTTGGCAGCTGGTTACCTAAATACTGTATATATTGTGAGCTTCTGTTTGGGGCTCATAGACTCTCTGTTAACGTGTTTTGGTTTCTGGCTGCATACATTATTCTCCAAGTTAAACCCTCAATGAATGCACTCGTGGGTGTTTTTCATGAGTAAATCTACCAGCTTAGTGACAAAGCTAGAAAAGGACGTATGTGGAAATTGCAAAGTATCTCATCCAGGTAAATTCTGGCAAACAGTTACAGTTTACTAAGTTTTGCCTAGTCTGATAATGAATGTTTGTCGTGGTTTACCCCCAGCCAGCAACTAAGCACCACGCAGCCGCTCACTCACTCCCCCCCATCCAGTGGGATGGGGGAGAAAATCAGGAAAAGAAGTAAAACTCCTGGGTTGAGATAAGAACGGTTTAATAGAACAGAAAAGAAGAAACTAATAATGATAATGATAACACTAATAAAATGACAACAGTAGTAATAAAAGGATTGAAATGTACAAATGATGTGCAGGGCAATTGCTCACCACCCGTCAACCGACACCCAGCCAGTCCCCGAGCGGCGAATCCCTGCCCCCCACTTCCCAGTTCCTAAACTAGATGGGACGTCCCATGGTATGGAATACACTGTTGGCCAGTTTGGGTCAGGTGCCCTGGCTGGGCATGAGAAGCTGAAAAATCCTTGACTGTAGTCTAAACACTACTGAGCAACAACTGAAAACATCAGTGTTATCAACATTCTTCACATACTGAACTCAAAACATAGCACTGTACCAGCTACTAGGAAGACAGCTAACTACATCCCAGCTGAAACCAGGACAATGTTGTAATTTCATATGTGTTTTCTTAAAGTCATAAAGCTTGGAGCTACATAAGTATGTGCAAAGTTTGGCCTTTGTTTAAAAAAAGTGTAGAAAGTTTCTATCCACATTTTTAGTCTCTATCTTTGATGAGCTACATAAAAAAAAACCCAAAACAAAGAAAGGTAAAGGGGGAAAGAAACAAACACTGTTGTAAAAAAGTAAACTGTATAACAGTCTAGTCTTGCTCAAAATTTTAAGGGCCTCCTCATTTCTGAGTTTTGAATACTTGAAGTTGACAAAATTAGCATGTCAGGAGGAAGGAAAGTTTACAAGAATTTGATTAAAATAATTGATTGAAATTAATTTAATTAACTTCTTGATTACAAGAATCAAATAGAAAATCAATTCGCGATTTCAAAATCCCAAACTGATGCTGTTTTCAAGTATGCTTGAGAGAGAAAACACTATTCTGTAGGTTTGCTGGGGACAGGAGTTTCATTTTCAGTGTCTACCTAGTGTAGCAAATGTATTTGCTAACTTACTTGTTACAGACAACTTTATGTGTATGTCGTCCCAGTTCTCTACATGCTGGAAAATGAGAAGCCTGAGGAACTGGCTGCCCTGCTGGATGTGGCAAGGGATATGACTCGATCTAGGACAGCTACTGTTAATGTTCTGAAAAAAATCTGGCTTCCCAACATTGAAGTGTGTCCTGGTTTCAGCTGGGATGTAGTTAGCTGTCTTCCTAGTAGCTGGTACAGTGCTATGTTTTGAGTTCAGTATGTGAAGAATGTTGATAACACTGATGTTTTCAGTTGTTGCTCAGTAGTGTTTAGACTACAGTCAAGGATTTTTCAGCTTCTCATGCCCAGCCAGGGCACCTGACCCAAACTGGCCAACAGTGTATTCCATACCATGGGACGTCCCATCTAGTTTAGGAACTGGGAAGTGGGGGGAGGCAGGGATTCGCCACTCGGGGACTGGCTGGGTGTCGGTTGACGGGTGGTGAGCAATTGCCCTGCACATCATTTGTACATTTCAATCCTTTTATTACTACTGTTGTCATTTTATTAGTGTTATCATTATCATTATTAGTCTCTTCTTTTCTGTTCTATTAAACCGTTCTTATCTCAACCCAGGAGTTTTACTTCTTTTCCTGATTTTCTCCCCCATCCCACTGGATGGGGGGGGAGTGAGTGAGCGGCTGCGTGGTGCTTAGTTGCTGGCTGGGGTTAAACCACGACAAAGTGTTACCTTTTTATGCAAGTAGTAGTCACAACAGCATGCTCAATCTTTGCTATTTTATGATTAGTGTTCTCATGTCCAATCAATAAAACCCCAGAGTCTCTCCCTGTAATGGCCATTTTGCTCAGTCTTTCCAGTAGGGAGGTCTATTTAGCAGCAGGTTTTCAGCAGACCAAAATGTGGAATCAATAGCCTGAGAATAATCTGCCCACTTGTCTTTATGAAATATTTGTATTTTTCCATGCAAGTTCTAACAGACCAAATGACTTTTCCAATATGTAAGGGTTTAGTGCCTGGTATGGAAATGCATCAACTACACAATTGCCAGCACATGTGATAGGATCTCTCAAGGTCACTAGTGAATTGACTGAAGAGCTTCAATAAAGCTTTAAAGTCAAGTCATGCAGATACAGAACACCCACCTAAATGGTTACAAATTGCCTGTGAGCGACTACAGCATGTAGGTGAGTGTAGCCTGGGGAGGACATGCAGCTTTCTTCTCATGAGCTCGCCCCACACACCCTACCTCCCTTCTGTTACATGAGACAAAAATCAAAAAGCTCTCTGCTGTCTGTATACCTTACCTAGCGAAGCGACGCTGATGCCAGCCTCCTTTCTCAGTTGTTTTTACCTGCCTGTGTGGTTGCAGCCCAGTGCAGTACATGACAGCAACCCACTCCTCAGTCTGTCCCTCAAGCGGAGAGCAGGGGTGGGGAGCATGCACATCTGCATTCTGTCCCCCAGGTACCCCTCTCTGGTTTTAACTGTACCATGGGACCATTTTTTCCTTTGAAAAGTAAATACAATACATTTATTATTAATAATTGCAATGACAATGGTGATTTAAGAGGACTTAAAAGCTATTCACAATTAGTTTCTTGACTCCTTTAATATAGTCACAAGAATACAGTAATCTCCACATGTCTTTTCTGATCTGGGATATATCTGTTCTTATCCTGGCTTTCAAAGGAGAAGCCCTCAGCAAAGGGTCTGAGGTTACATTTCCATTTTTAGCTTGGTTTCCTAAGGAAATGAGGGTCATGCCATTGCTATCTGTCTGTCTGTCCTTGTTTTTCTCTCATATTGCCTTACAGGAACTTTCAAGCCTGTCAGTCAATCTCAGCCAGAATAAAAAAGCATTGTAAGTCTCAAGAATAAATACGTGCCTGTAAGACTTCATGGATGCTTTTGGTTGGAGAGCAGAAGGAAACACAAATTAGAGCTCTCGCCGAGCAAAGGTGAGGAAAACGCAGCTGGTGCTGTCTGCAGGGCAGCAGCCAATGGGCAAACCAAGGCCAGCCACTCATCGGCACGAGGCTAAGTTTGGACAACCCAGGGCAGAAATGGCTTCTTGGCAGGGGAGGGTGCAACAGTGAGACCCTGCTGCTCCCACGGGTACAGGGCACCTCTCCCTTGCAGGCAGGTCTCTAGTTCTGCGCTTCACAGCTGTAGTTACAATTCTATCATCAAATTCTGCCCTTCCTGCCAAAATAGGATGTTTTGCAGATTACACATGGCAATACCATTCTTGTTCTAGAGAGATTATAATTTAGGAATATAAATTATATTCACTCCTAAAACCTACTGTCTATCTAAATTTTGGAGTATAATCTCACTGTATCAAAAACATTTATCTGTTCTCAAATAGGGCCTGATCCTTTCTTTAATGTAGCTAAAGCAAAGCTCTCACTGAATTCAGTGATGCAGGACCAAACTTGGGCTGTGCTGCTTTGTATTTGGTTAGTAGTACTTGAAAGGATAAAGTAAGCACATTTTTTGTATATACTTCCTATGTAGCAGTACTGTGTGGTAGGCAAAAGCAGTGAGAGAAATCCCTACAAAAATAATTAAAAAAAAAACAACCGATGGTAGCAAAGAAAAAAATTCACCATGAAAAAAAACCCACAAAATGAACAGGTTATGAAAGCTACTCTGAGGTTTCCACCGCTATCATCTCAAGGTTTTATTATCAAATATCAAAAAATCATTACTGCAATATCAAAACATTCATAATAACAATATAAAAATTCTACTCAATCTGTTCCTGCAGGGATCTGATCTAAAAATCCACAAGAAAAAAAAATAATTGCTGTGAAAATGGCAGTTAGCCAGTTCAATCATTCTGCCAACCTGGTTCTATAATTGTACACTAGTCACTGCATTTCAGTGCCACCACTGTAGATAACTTCAAAAGAATTGCTCAAGCAAACAAACTATAACCAAATCAGACAAAATATGAAGCCTTTTAGAAAAGCTCATAAATGCTGTTATCAGGTGCTCTATTTGTGGCTTCATGTCTTTTTATATCTAGCATAACCGACTCCCTATCATTTAGAAATGATAACTTATAAACCCTACCTTGCATCCTCCTGCAAAAGACCAGTTGTCAACAACTTCAACGTTCCCCAGATTTCCTTACCTTAAAAGCAAGAGGTAAAAATAGTTCATAATGGCAGTATTTTGGGAGGGATCATTCTCCTTTTACTAGCATAACAAGAAAAGGAAAGAAAGCTTTCTGGTCCAGTTCATCCAGGGTGATCTGCTTCATTCTTGTTTGACATCTGAAACCCTGAGTGTGACCTGAGATTTATAACCCCACTCAGCTCTTTGTAGTGCACTGTTGTATTTAACAGATATTTATAAAAGCCTCCTGTACCTGGGAACAAATCATAAATATGCACTAGTAACAGACATTTGTCTTTTCTTAAGCTTAAAATAAGTAAAACTCACTATACTTCCATTATAACTTGTAAAATGTATACCTTTTATGGATGGCTTTCTTCTTGAATGTGTGGGTAGCAGATGGCCCTTCTGAATCCCAGAAAATGAAGAGTTGGCTGACTAGACCAAACCAAGAAGGTTTAAAATTTGAGGGGTGTACACAGGAATGACAGGGTTAAACCAGGATGCTTTCAGTTGGACAAGCTCATGTGAGCCTACTCTGTGATTTTACATGTGGGAAAAGTACCCAGCCCCCGCAAATTGAGATCTGTGTAGGTGAGGAACATCAAATCAAAATAGCATGTAAGCAGAGTGCAGATCTGGCTTGTATATATTATATACTGCCTACATGTCCTCGGCTTTTCTTCTGCTACAGGCAGACTGTCTGAAGTCACCCTCCAGCCTTTCAGTGGATAATCTACTTCCTGACAATAACTAGCAAAAGACTAACATTGCACTTGGCTCTGCAGTAGACTCAAAACAGCCCACAGGCACAGCACAGGGTCAGCCTGCTGCTAGGCTGTTTGTTTATTTTGGTTGACATTTTCCTTTGTCGAGAATCTGTTCCTTGTTATTCAGTATGTATAGCCCTGCACATATCCTATCTGTTTAACTGTCTTTGGATAAAAGTGGGTATTTTCCCATGTCAATAAATGTTCTGGTGTGAAGCTGTGAACTGGCCTCCGAGAGAACCACCCCCCGCTGAGTATCTTACTTCTGCATTGAGTTTTCTTTGTTAATCTTGTGCAAAATAAGAAGGCTTTCTGTCTAGCAAAAACCCATCATTAATTTTTCATATGAGCACTAAAGTCTTGAACAGAATCCTTGAGTGGCTTCAAAGAAAATGGAATAATACAACCAAAGAGGTACATTTTCCTTTTCCCAATCTTAGTTATTTGATATTTTAGGAAAACTTTTTAACGCAGAACTACAGTTCTCTCAGCTTCACAGTGACACATTCATTCTGAAGATGACATTTGACCTTCAACTTTGTCCTTCATTAGCAGGATTACACCTAACCACTCCTTCATTTTACTGCAAATGAGACAGATGCAATGTGTATTCTGTTTGGCCCCAGCATTAGGATTATCCCAAGAGTGGCATTTATGTTCTTGTAGTTCCTTGGTATAAATAAATATCAAAGTAGGAAGACCAATCTGTACTCCACTAGGAATAATAAACTAAAATAATATGGCACGGATTCTGTTTGGCTTGTCTAAATGTGTTTTTATGATTGTATATGTTTATGGCTTTCTCACACAGCCACCATGAATTCCAGGCAATTAAAAAGGACATGAGTTCCAAAGCATTTTAAAAGGGGATTTGCTTTCCAAATGGTATGTATTAAAAGCAGAATACATTTTTTTGACAGAGCTACTGCAAAGTCAACAGTCACACATTTCCCCTGCTTCAAATTTCTTCCCCTTCTTCTCCCACCTGAAATAACTAATTAGAATATTTCTGTAAGTTGAGAAGAAAGGCAGGGAAATATTCCTTTTAACTTTGCACATACATTAGACGCATTGCTAGCTTAAGACTTAGCCTGCAGGCCCCAGATTTGAAATTAGCTCAGAGGGAGTATATAGCAGGTCTTGTATTGGGTGTATCAACCTGCCTATACACCGTATCATCAGCTTTCTCAGGTTGAACCCATCCAGTGTCACTGTGCGCATGATTGAGAACAGTTCTGACCTTGCTGCACACTGCCCAGTGTTTACCCCCACTTGACTGAGGGGCACAGATTTTTCAGTCATGGGTGTAGAGAAGAACTTTAATTGCATAAGTAAATAATTCTGCTGCAACCTACCTTGAACTGTATGGTCTGTGGGGTATCATGAGTTACTGAACAAAGAAGTAAAAATATGAGCAGTGAAGAAGCAGTACTTTAGATCAGACCGTTAAACATTTTTGGCTTGCTTTTGTTATTTACATCAATTCAAATAGAGATCAAAGGGCTGAGAGAAAAAAAAATAAACAATTTTCCATTTACGAACTAAGTCCAGTTTCAAACGTTATGTTCAAGAAATACTTCAGAAGACTAGAAAAAACTAGATTTGATAGGTAAATCAAACAGGTATATTTTAAAAAGGTAAAAATGCATTGTTCCTCTGTCATGTCACTGTCCCTAGCCACATGACTTTATAGATGAGAAAAATGGAAGAGAGAAGGAGATAAAGCTTGATATTTTGCTCTCTCCAGTAATTTCTAGAGATTATGATTCCTTGATTATAAGTAATCTCTACCCTGACTCACAAAGTCTCCCACAGCAGTCAGTGAACCAGCTCACGGACTTAGATGTTAACAGCATAAAATTTCAAAATTTGGCCAGATTCATCATGAAAGGAGAATTTCTTAAAGAGTATAGTCTCAGCAGTCACTCATCTGTTCATAACACATCTGAAACAAGCACCTGAAATCTCTGCAAGGTCTGGGGACATGGTATTGTAGTTCCAGCAAGTCCAACTCTTTGACAGACAATGTATGTAGGCAAACATACATAGAAATTCTGGCTCAAGACTCCACAATTTTGAAATTCTTTCAAAGTCCACAAATAGCTGTATTTTATGGGAAAATCACTAGGGATTTCTGCCGCTTTGGTCATAAGACATTGCCTCTTCTGCACTGTTCACTGTATCTTTGGTCCATCCACCTATTACATAGGTATTTTACTGGGTGCATAGTCATAAAGAGAACTATTATCCCATTGTGCTTAAGCACAGAAAGCCAGCTGTGTTAATAAAAATGTATAATCATGTCATTATTAAATATTTATATTGTTGTAGCACCAAGAGACCAACCCTGTCAGGTTTCCTGTGTTAAATTTTTAATGAACGGTAGTCCCTGACAAGCTGACATGAGTCTGTGAATGAGCAGAAATTGACACTAGCTTCCTATGTTTCCAGAGGAAGGGTGTAAATCCTGCCCAGGCCTCTTGTTTAGCAATGATATCCCTTCTGGAGATAAAACAGGCACTCCTGAGATAACCTCTGCCAGTAGCAAGGCAAAGAGGGAAAACCCTTATGAGCCAAAAGTGTTTCCAAAGGCAAGAAGTAGCAATCCTGTGCGTCCGGGGAGGTTAGGGAGGCAGGAAAAGAAAATAAGCAGAATGGGGAAAGTCCAGCTTATTATTTGAAAATTATAGCCCAATTTTTACATGTCTATTCAAACCAAGTTCTGCCCTAGGAAAATTATCCATCATTAATGAACACTCCCAAGCTGGCTGTTCGGTACTGGCCTATAGCAGCAGACCCAGAACTGCCCAGGGAGAGAGCTGCGCTGCAGGAGCCAAGCTCTCCTTGCCTGGGCAGAAATTCTCATGCTTGTCTATTACAACAGGAAATGTTTTGAAATCTGAACAATGCAGGAGATCTGAGGGCAGACAGCACAGATAATGAAAAGAAAAAAGAACTATTACTTGGAAATGATTGTTGCTTTGTCACTTTTCCTTAATTTCCTCAGTAACTGGTAGAAACCGTTCCTCAGAAAATATTTAGGAAATAACATCCATAACACCATTTCCCTGCCTCAGTCTTAGCCATTGTTTCCATCTTTTTACTTTTGATGACAGGTGAGATTCAATTGTAGACCTTTTTATGAATACTCAGTGTATAAATTATGCAGATTAAAGTCTCTAATTTCAGAGTAAATTTCAAAGATTCTCCTCACCTTGAGATGTGTAACAACTGTGTAACACTTTTATCCAGTTCTTCCAAGGCTTTATGATGAAATAAAAATTTTTGTTTTAAATAATGCCCATAAAATCCTTACATTCCCTTATGAAAGCAGAAGCTGGAAGAATTAAATAACAAGGTTTAATCTTCAGTTAATTTGTTAAACTCAGGTAAATAATACTGATGTATTTACATGTTACATAACACTGTAACATATAATTTGAAAGGAAAACTGTTTTTTGTAGTTTTTAATTGATTATGGTCTATGGCTAGAACAAACTGACCAGGAGGCAGACCTTCACCCAGTGCAAAGTATTTCTGAAGTTAATGCAGCAAAAGCAGTGTACATCAATAAAGAACTAAAGTATTATCAAGGCTCTGATTCTAGAAAAAAACCCTGTGGTGATCCACACTGAAATTGAGGGAACTGCACGTGGGGGACAAGGATTCAGCTGTTTGGATTTTTTTAGGCTCAGGGCTCAAGGTCGGGAAATAATTTCCTGCACTGCCATTTTCATTTTTGAGCCTTCCCTGGTTACTTCTCTGCAATACAATGAAGAAAACTTTCCTCATTCCACAAAAAGTTTTTGGATATCAAATAAACTTCTTGTCAGACATTGGCATGGAAGAGATCTCTCAAACCCACCAGCTCTAATAGGAAATACTTCCCTCCAGTAGAAAGAAGACCGGCTTTCAATGGATACTTTATGTAAAATGAACCAGTTTGATCAGGAGCAATTTAACAAGGCTTTGGAGTAATCTGTTGCTTCATGGCTGGTAACTTAGTAAGGATGCAAAAGGTATATATATATTTGTGTGTCTGGTTAAATGTCAGAGACATCTGAACAGCAGATTCCTGCATTTCTTGCATGAGCTCCCTGACTGCTGAGCTGCTGGCCACACCAGCACAGGCAAAGGCCTCGCTCAGTTTCAGCCTTGTAAAAATCAGTATTTTGGCTCCTACAAAATGGCTTTGGCTTTGAAATTTGGTGCCTTACAATGACACACAACTTACTGGAATATTCCCAGTTAACCTGACTTGCATGTTTTGCTATTAAGCCCCAAAATGTTAAGATGGCACCAAAACAGAGAAATATGAAATTATCTTGAAAATCATGAGTACATTCCTGTTTGTGTTGCATGACAATTAAACAGCTGAAGGTCAGCTACAGTCTTACAGCTATTACGTTTGGATTGCTGTGTGTCACAAGCCTTTTCACAAGAACCTGACAAATCTCTCTCATTAATAACAAATGACAGTCTTGGTGGTGCTACAATGCATGTTACATTTAATCAATTTGCTATTTGTATTCATTATGTACATCTCCTATTTTGAGTCATGAAAAATTGAAAAGTAATTACAACATGGAAGAGCATCATGGATAACAAATGAGATAAGATGAGAAAAAGCACTATTAATTGGTCAGTTGTGCTTGTCAGTACATTTAAAGTAATTAAGGCAGGGAATGAGATAAGACAATTGTAGGCCTTTAAAGTAAAACAGAGCATCAGGATAACCACTGGTATGGTGCCCTGGTTGTGACAAAAATTCAATCATCTAAACATGTTCGGTGTTAAGATGAGCTTTAAAGAGCTGTTTAACTACAGATGTCACTTAAAGAAATCAAAGTAACTTGCCTGAGTGAAATGTAATTGTAATGCCTGGTAGCATGACCACACTATAAATAAGTCTGTCAGCATTTCCATTATAGCCCCCACTGCCAGGGGCTGCTAACTCATCTCTTTTACATTTCAACAGCCTCAAAGAAGGCAACAAATTAGTGACTCAGATGTCTATTTCTGTACTAAAAAAAGTAAGAACAAGTTAAACTTTTTTTAATCAAGAGAATATCGAAATGCTGACAAACTTTTAGGATCTCATTTGCATTTTCCTGTGAATCAGAGCTTAATGTAAGTATTACCTTAAAAAATGGAAGTGGAAGAAACCCTGTGTCTCTATGAGACAGAGACAGGCTGATGCAGTTTTGCACCTTGGTAAAACCTTGAAAAGTGGAACAGCCACACTATCTGCATTTAATGAACAGCTGCTGAGTACTTCTACCTGTTAGTTTATAAGCCTTTTACCAAACCTATTAGTCCATACTACTTCTGTTGCGGGTATACATAAACACATAAGAACAAAGGCCCACGTTCAGAAACAATGAATGTGCCTAATTTAATCTTGAACAGAACTTTGAGGAACTTGCATGTGTCCACAGCCAGCACAGTAGTTGGGGAAGTCCTCTGCCCAGCCATTTCCTCTGGGCCCCAGAGGTAAGTAACTCTCTGGGCTCCACAGTCTCAGCCAGGATCAAACTGAACAGTACACTTACATCTGGACCCAACCAGTGCAAGCAGCAAGCATCCCAGGGGCTGGTCCTGGTAAGCATGCTGGATTTGGCTTCTTAAAAATGCAATTATGGGTGCTACTTCAAATTAAAATGTCTGACACCTAAGATAATACTCAGAAGAGTAGAGCGTAGACTGGGCTGGTCACAGGCAGTATTCTGTGTCTGCATGGTAGATCTTCCTGAAAAAAACCCAAAAATCTAGAATTAAAATTCATACATCAAGTCCTTAATAACTACTTTTTGTGCTTCAGAATTAAAATTAATCCTTATAATCATGCTTTAGGAGAGGCAGTGGTCAGGGGTTCCTGCTATGCAGAGTCACAAGTGTAAACCTGAGACCATTTCTGCTGAAAAGGGTAGCTTTAAGGTTGAATTTGAACAGAAAACAGAGTAAAGACATATGAACAGAAAAAGACATGGCTGACAATCACTTTCTTGAGAAAGAACCACAGTGACAAGGGAGGGCAAAAGTGCTGAGGAAGCTGATGGCTGTATTGCTGTGACATCTGGGAAGTTGAGTTTGGTCATAAAAAACTGCTCAGCATTAGCAATTATAGTAGCTTTTCTTTGACATTGCCCCTGAAGTTTAGAGGGAATATCATTGATTCCATAATGAAAGCTATTAATTTTGCAAAGGTTTATTGTAAAGTATCATGAGGAAAGGCATCCTCAAGACACCGAGAAATATAATGAAAAATCTGCAAAAAGGTGTAAAGAATTCTAAATCACTGTATTGTGTAGATATTAATGTAAGTAGGTACTAAATGCACAGGCTGATTAATGCTTCCTTCCCCTTAAGGAAAGAGAATTACTAAAACAATATTTAAAGAAATGCAGGAGTGAATAAAACCAGTACTCGCAGCACAGTGATTACATAGGAAACAAGACACAGTAAAGCTAATGAGCTTTCTCAGATAGGATTTGATCTAGAAATGGACAGCTAAAGCTATTCAACTAGGCAACACGAAGTCTTCATTACCGTCACATAAAACATTATCACTTAAGTACCTTGCCAGCTCTGTGTGTGTGCATATATATGCTGTATAGTCTATTCCCCATCAGCTGTGGGGTGTGAAAATTCTTGACTTAAGTCACTCTAGAAAAGAGTTTCAGTTTATTGGGGAGCTTTTTTAAACTGCTTGTTCAAAAGGATTGCAACTGTTTATTTGTCACCATCCTGTAGTCAACAAAAATGTTAGGGTTTTGTGAAATCATAGAAGTATCAGCTTTTTGAAGAAGAGACTACATGTGTATGTCTACTCTGAAGACCATCTCTGAAGGAGAACAAGGATGTCTGTGTCATGAATACAGAGTCTTATAAATAAGGCTCCAGAGAGTTCATTTGTATAAACAAAAGAGTAAAAGCAAAGCTAAAAAAGAAAGTGATATACAGTACAGGATTTTCTAGACTGGTGTAAACTTCAAATGGAAACAGAAGAGTTTGGTGTTTTATAGAACATGTCCCAGTCAGCCTCAGCACAATAAAACATGGTGGCTCCCAGCACTTCATAGCATTTGCTTGGCCAACAGGACCTTGATCCCTGTTCTGCATGTCAGACTGCTGCATCAGTGCAGACCCTGCTGTGGCTCTCTGCAGGCACAGCAGTTTCTGCAGCTTGTAGGGTTAGGGTTGAAGTAGGTACATTTTATATACAAATGCAAAACAGATATTCCAGGTATTACAAATATTAGGCGACGTTATTATGTAACTTAGGACCATGCATCCAGACTCCTGGATTTACTAATATATTGTAGGTCTTGTGTTTATTTGGAAGGAAATTTATATATCAAGCACTCTGAGTAGTGGTATGTACTCAACTTCTATTGACTTGCAGCTGGTTGGAAGTAATTATATTATTTCTCAATAAGCATCAGAAGTCAGCCATAAAGTTCAATTATTTTGACATAAGAGATCAATAACAGGAATCCAAAGCAATTATAGGCCCATGATTCAGAAGCTGCTTGGCTAAAAATGATCACGTGGTGAATCAGTCCTTGACTACAGCTACAAGTTCAATTGGCAGTGTGGTTCTTCACATCAAAGCGCATGTAATCAATGGTTTATGCTATTAATGTAAGCTGCTGTTATTTTGCATTTCCAGAGCACACCTCACACCATGGGCTGCATCCTGGGCTGAACACATCCTTTCCCAGAGAAACTGATTGTAATACTGAAATGTGCCATCATTCATATCTGTGAAAGCACAGAGATAACAGTGTACATTCACTTCTTTTTTAAATCAGCATCAACACGCTGTCTCTCACATTAAATATTGATCAAAATTCTGAGTCAACAAATTTCATCACTGAAGCAAACAGAAGGCAGTAGTGGGATGCCCACTGTCAGGGCCCGTCCTGAGCAACTGCACTGGACGCTCTTCCAAAGTAGTCCTGCTGCCCTTTCCCTCCCGGCATGTGGACTGGCAGTGAGCTCTGCTGTCACAACTCAGCTGTGTGGCCAAGTGATTACCATGTGCTTCCTAGCTCCACACCACACTGCCTCCTGCCCACTATCCCAAAGTGACACTGCTACCTAAAAGTGTCAAGACAGAGGTACCATATCTCTTTAACGATTGCCTTTTTCCTGATGTCTTCTCCCAGTTCCTTTGCTGTAATAAGCAGACAGCTGGCACTAAACACCAGTGGTTTTTCCTGGGTACAATAATGATTTGACATAAAAGATAATGTTAGACACAGTTAGGTACAGATGTGACTTTGGCAGTTTCCCTCCTTTCCCATTTCCTTCTGCTGTCTTTGAAACAAGTCTACAGCAAGCAAAAATGAGCAATGAAGTATTGCTGCTATTTTGTTTTATTTACTAGTGCTGCTGCATCTGAACAGACATTGCCTGCTGTTTCATCTGACTGGGCCCAAACAAGTTCCACCCTTAGGAAGCTGAGACATTTCCACTTTTGCATTGCAATCATTGCATTCCAAGAATGCGGAGGACAGTTCTGGAGTACACCACATTAGCCTACAATGCAAAAAAAGTATAAGTATGTGTGATTTAGGCTCCAACATTTGGTGCTTAGGGTCACAGCCTAGGCTGTTCAGTAATGTATTAAATAGCGGACAGTGTGTCTAACAATTTGACTAAGCAAACCATAGGGCTATGCTCAAAACGCATTGCTCTGTTTTCAAATGACTTATTCAACTAAGTAAAAAAAAACACCCAACAACAAAAAAACCACCAAACCTCCAAACCTAAGAAGGATTTATTTTAATAGGTTCAATAGTTTGGATATTGTTCACCTTAGAGATAAACATGTACCAAGTCCTTGTGCAGACAATTAAGAATTTTTCTGTGTCCCTCTATCACTGTCTATCACTGACAGTAACCAGAGACCATGGCTGCAAAAAGACAAGACAAAAACCTTTCCCTTTTTTCTTACTTTCTACCCTAATACAACAGTCAAAATATTATTTTAAATAGTTTAACCAATAATAGAATGGGTTAAGAACAGGGAAAAAAATGTAATGGAGATATTTTTATTTTTTTCTCCACCAACAGTCAAAACTTTCACATTTTATTTTCCAATCCATAAATTTTGACCAGCTTTGCTCACCAAAAAAAAACGTGAAAAGCAAGACACTCATGCCACTGAGAAGTGTTAAAGAGCACCCTTCAGGTTTCTTGGACAGCTTACTATCAAGAAACCAGAGCTTTCTTTAGAAGCAACGAGAAAGACTGTGTGTAGACAAATACTTGAGAAGCATAGCCTATAAGAAAAATACATCTCATATCTTTTAAGCATTGCACCTAATACTGTTTTATATCCTTAAGAGCTATAAATGAAGTTGTTGATTATACACTAGTGTCATCACAATACCAGCGTGGTCTTAATCTGTCATCATAATAGCACACGTCTAATTTTCAAGTGTGGGTTGATTAACCAGACGGAAAGATCCCAACTTGTTGAGAACATTCAAATCACGCCTTAAAGCGATGTGGCTATGTGCTGGTTGTGATATGTAGGGACTTCTCAAATTAGAGCTTTGCACATGGGGCTCCTTGCTATTTTCCCAAAGGCTGCTCCTGCAAGCCACTACCCATTTGCGTGTGCAAGGTCACAGCAACAGCTACTTGTTTCTTTTAAGGACTTCTGTGAGCAAGCTTGCTTGGAAACTCCCATGCCTGTTAAAGCTAAAGCATGCCAGCAACCCAAGGGGCCAGCCAGTTCTTCAAAGGAATCTCCCAGGCTTGGCATAACTTGAGTCCTTTGTCTAGGGACACAACATTTGTTTCTTGAAACTGGAGCAACTAGTGTAACTCAGCAGCCAAACCAGGTTGCATTGCCTGGACTGCTTCCTGGAACCTCTGCCACCCACTTCCACGCCAAGGCTTATCTGCTCCCTGCATGAGGCTTTCCAAAACCAAACTCCTTTCTGGCCTTTCCCTAAAAAGCCACTCATTCTTAAGCTTTCCCTGACCACTGGGACACAAATAAGGCAGCAGAAGTGAGACTCAGACCACCTCTGTTAAAGGGAGGTAACATCTCCTGCCACTTGACACCAGTATGCAGGTTTAGCACTATTCTGTGTTTTCTGCCATGGTTTTTGCTCTTTCATAAATATTTACATGTGTATTTTATTTGAGTTTTTTGTTTAATTTGGAAAATTTGAGGTGAAGTTATTTTACTTTTTCCTTCCTTGAGCTCTGTGGAAGGCATCTGTGCCATTCTGCTTGCGTGAGCACCAACAAATCCATCCCCTCAGACACAACTAATTAGTCACAGGGAGGCTTAAGTCTCCCTCCTAAGGAAGGAGGTAATGTCATGGTGGCAAAACCTGTCACCTTTGCCTGACCAACCTGAAGGAAGAAAGAGTGTTACCGCACAGTCCAATCCATTTGTGTGACAGGGGAAATGATACTGACTTATCTAGGGTGGAAAATGTAATAATCTAAAAATATTCAAAGAGAAATCATCTCCAAGCAGTGCTAACATTTTCACAGGCAGCTCTCTCTTCCAGTGCCACAAACGAATCAGACTATCAGCAACTAAGTGATGGGCAGTTATTTAATGAGTTAATCTCATTAGGATATTTGAACTCTCAGAAGAGGCTCAGCCCATTAGCTACGCGAGAGCTTTGAAATGAGCCTTTCAAAAGGACTATAAGAATATATTAAAAAGTGGTTAATACACTGTGGACTTTACCAGGCTGTCTGGCAGGAGGAGGAGCAAGAGGTCATTGCTGGTGAGCTTCTCTGCAAGCCCTGCAGCCACAATAACTAATGGTCCCCAGTCAGCCCCACAGCCCATCAAGTAACATCACTAACAGTTTGGATCCCTGTTGTTTCTATGGTTGGCTTTGCTATGCTGTGCAATTTCACCTTACTTCCCAATTTTGAATCCTATAGCTTTACCTAATGTCTGTAGTTAAACCTGAACTAGTCTTACTTTGTATACAAGACAAAAAAACCCCATAATAATAGTTTTAAGTTAAAGTTGCTTAATCTCATATTCTCCATAGTGATGGTATCCCCTCTAACCCTTTCTTTTTTTAACTTGAATTTAATTAACATAAATGCAGACTGTGATTAACTAAATTAAGAACAACAGAGTCTCATCTAGAGACATCATGTCATTACTTCGATTTCAGCGGAATACCATAGCTTACAAAATCACACCTCTGGAATTTACATTGTATAACTGGTTTCTGCTCTTTATATTTACCTATATTAGCTTCAGTAGAATTATTCACATCAATAAAGTGAACGGTATCTGACCCTGTAACATTAAATGAAAGGCATTTATAGCAGAACCTAGAGAATATCTTCCAGCAATAATTAAAACTCAGGGCAGAATAATTTTTTCCATCGTCATAAATCATAATGAAATGTGGATATCTAATGTCTGATTATTCAGATCTGCTCCACAAAAGCAGTCAAGAAATGTCCACCACATAATTGCTAATGCTAATTGCATTTAGTCTATGGTTTTAAAAGCAGAGATATGAAAGGTTTATGTTGTTTAGAGTATTGTAAAATGTAACTGTTAAGTAACACATTTTCAAGAGTTTGGGGAACATTATTAAAGTTCATTTCCATGCTGCAGCTGCAGGACTTGGAATTATGAAAGTGAAGAAGCTGTAAAATTGAAAAGGTCAGTAATGACATTCATCTATTCCAGCTGTCAAATCAAGGCAATGTTAACAAAACTAGTCTCTGGTAGAAAAGCTAATTGTCTACTTGTATTTTGGCTGCCCCGATACACATACTCCACTGTGGCTAATCTATAGGAAAGACCACACTGGAACAGCATATCATTTTTTGAACAGGCCTCTTGTAAACAAATGAACCTAATTTCCCTATATTAGGAAGCTCTAATGATTCTAAAACCCCAATCAGTCTACAAAGCTGTCAGATGTTTCAAGTCAGCGTTTAAAGAAAACAGTATGTGAATGAAGTGCATATATTCCTGGAAGCAGAGGTCAGTTTTCAGAGTGCTGGGAGTACAGGGCAAATTTTAAATTTTACTCTGATGAATTCTTGCAAGCAGCATTTCTAAAATGTCTCCTGCCAAGGCAATGTTTGATTATAACAACATACAGAAAAGTTTCTGTCACAGACCAAACCTTTTATAGATGACCTGGATTTAATGATCCCACAATGTGAAGGTCCTTCTCTTCAACGGTAAACACGGATCAGTGGAGACTGAGTCTAAGACCTTTGTTATTGAACAACAGACCCCTGCCATGTGCAGGAAGAGCCCTCAGCAAGGAACAGTGAGACACTTGTGCTTTTTATGATGCACCAAATCCTGCCTTACACAGAGAATGACACTGCTCAACAACTGAGGCCAAAGAAAGGGGCCCCAGATCTGTAGCATGCCACTCATTCAAGGGAGTCCAGTGATTAATCTACACAATTTTATTGCAAGCCCCTCTGGCTATTTTCTATTGCTGTTTGGTTTTGTGCTTTCACCCTATATGCTGCAGCTGTTACCAGAGGTCTATACATACAACTTGAACGACCACACACAGCTGACGCTCAGTGTGAAGACTGTGTTCCCATAATGCATATATATGCCACCGCAAACTTTGATTTGTCCTGTGTTATGTAATACAAATGTTACAGAAACAGTCCAGCTTGACCTATGACAATATAATATTAGGTCAGTGTGTAGCTTTCTGGGCAACGTTTTATAAATCTTTTTGTTATCTGACTTTTTTCCTATGGAGAAGTATTGCAAAAGCTAGAAACAATACTGACAATTCATGAAATATTCAGGTGTACAGTTGCAATCCTTTAATAAATGGAAGTGACCTTCAAAACAGACATCCCAAAGATTAAGAGAACTTCTCAAAAGATGGCATTTGTCACTAATCAATGACTTGAAGAACTTACACTCTTCCTAGAAATGAATACAAAAAAGACCTTTCAGAATTATACTACCTTAAAAGCAAATCATTCACAAAACTCACATAAAAGAACATTAATGAGCTAACAAAACAACAGAACAAAACATCAAACAAGCAAATTGAAAGGATAAATCCCCTTGTGCCTATCAGTACCTGTGTCCATGTCTGGAGTGCTGGGAAAGCCACCCACACATCCACCTGCTGTTCCCAGGGGCTGGATGATGCTATCAGCATCACTACATTTCTTTTACTGTGAAATTGTATGTCAGAATGTTTATAACATTTTACAAATGGATTTCTTTTTTCATAGTCACACAGGTATCTTGGCTCTAACTGGGTCACTGTATTGGAACAGATGTAATCTCAGCAGAATACTCTGAGAAATCTGGGCTACATTAATGACTGATCCAATTACAGCAGAAATCTCTAGAAAACCCAGATTTATTAAGAACCAGGAGATAATTACCGTGTACTTCTAGGGATGACCAGATGGACCAGCCAGTCTCAAAGTCTTTAAAAGCGCTGGAGCTGAATGAGAAGAGCCTACATAGTTGGAAAAATTCCCAATCTGAGGGTATGATGAAAAAGCTGGAGACTCACTGCAGACACCTGGGGGGACTGAATCTAAACGCGTCCTACCCCAGGAAGCAGCATGGCTTATGCATTGCTGTGAGGACAGGGTGACAGAGGAAAAGGTGTCCAGCAGAGAATGACAGAGCAGGAATCAAGAAACCCCAGGCACCTTTTTGTCCAAGGAGAGTATTTACACCACAGAGCTCCTTATGATTTAATATCAGGTCCTCTTGAAAAGCTACATTTTCTTTCCTGAATAGGAAATAAATGCTCCCTTCCAAGTAGCAATCTGATCCCACGCTTAAGCAAACCCAACAGTCTACCACAGATTTGCATCCAGAAAAAGAGAATGAAAAAATACTTGAGAAATCTGAGCATAAACAGCTCCTTTTACCACTCCAAAGGCAGGTAAAATTTTACAGCATCCTCTGTGATCTTGACAAAGTGCTTCATCAGAGGGACGTATCCTTGCCTCTAGTAAAACTGCATGTGTGAGTAGTCCCATTAAGGTAATTTGGATCTAAGAGGATGTCTGAAGTTAAACATTTAGTTAATTAGGAGCTTTGCTGAATCAAGGTCTTTTTTTCGGCTAAATATTTTACCTGAGAAGATATATTAAACAGTAGAAGATAATATTTCTCACCTATAGAACTTCCTGCCAGCTCCAAGATAGTAAATATTTACATTTCAGCCACTCTGATAGCTAATGTGACCTTTCTGCTGCACACTTTACACCTGTGGTGTATTTTACTTTCAGTGTTAACATTCTTTCTGGTCCATCTTACATTAACAAGCAGTATTTAAATATATGCAAATTTCATATTTTAGCTGATGTTTTAGAAACATTTTTAAGGTCACCCTGTTTGATCTATCACACAGACATAGCAAATTTATGCACCATATATCCTATCTCTACTTGTTTTTTACCTACATCTGTCTTCTCTGATTGCATTTGAATGGGGTTATTTTCTATTTTAAATAAAAGATTTATGCCTTAGCTGTCAGTTTGCCTTTATTTGAAAATTTAATTTTGTTTCTAAAAGTCTAGATTAACTTATTAGATTTAACTGTCCCTTGTGCATTGCAGCAATAGCAGAAGTATATTTTCCCTTGTGGACAGAGTACATAAACAAAATGCTCTCGACTTAAAAATAAAGAATGTTATTACTCAGACCAATACAACACAGTCAGTCCTGGATACAAAAACTGGTTTTGTCTTTTTTAATAATGACAGTGAGCACTGGGAATTGACTAATAAATATGACAACTCACAAATCCAGCAGCCTCCAAAACCTGGGAATTGCTTTGCAGAAAAGGCATGTTCCCCCACAATGTCCCCTACACTTAGGTTAGTGAATATCTTTTCATGACACAGCACCACTGGGACACACAACTTGATCCCTGATACTCATGGATTTATTTAAATGAGGCAGAAATGAGAATCTGCACCACTGTTTCCAGTTAGTCAGAGTTCTATTTATTGATTCAGTGTGGTATTTCACATCTTCAGCGTGACATGTTCTTTAGCATCTCTCAGCAGTGCTACATTCATAATACTGTTTCTCAAGCCCTGGAATTTCAGGGCTTTCCTAAAAGGATAACCGACTCATTGCATTTGCTGCCTGTGGTCCTTGCAATGCCCAGAACGGCTGAGTTCTCGGGAGGTGGGGAGGTGGGTGTTTGGGGGAGGTTAATCTTTTCAAATGTGTTCACACATTTTTACCCTTTTTTCTCCATTTTTCATTTCTAGAAGTACCTGGGCTTCTGACCAGTTCTGTTATTTTTTCTTCACGTTGCAACATCCACGTAGACCTGGACAGAATCTGTTTTTAATCAACACCTGCTCCTCTTATAAACACTAAAACCCTACAGCTTGTGATTCTGCACTCTCAATAGTATGCACTGCTTTTGAAAGGAATTAAAGTGTTCCTGTATCAATAAAGTTCATAGTCAGGACCACCAAGAGCTTGCAGTATAATGGTGCCAAGAACACAGAAAGCAAAAAGCTGAAGGATAGGTATTTACTTGGCTATGTTAGTAAACCTTCAGTCACATAGTGGCAAACTGTGTTCTGATTGACGTTGTTAAATACTGAACATCGTGAGCACAGGTCTTTTGAAGAGAAACAGGAATTCCTTATACAAAGAAAACAAATGCGTGTACATGATGGCTTTTATCACTCACAAAATAGCTAAGAGTTGAATGGCACATATGACTACAAGGCCCTCTACTCTCCCATTCAGGGCAACAGCTATTTAATATAAGCAACAATGAAGAACAGCATGGCCACCAGTAAGAAAATGAAGGCATTAAGAGAAGCAGAACAGGGCAAATCTGAACCTGTTTGGTAGCCTTCAAGTCTGTGCCACTATATGCATAAAGTGCTATCAGATCCAAGCAATCACTGCAGTAACTAGTCAATCTTGGCATCAGGTCCATAAAAATTAAGTGAAAATACCACAAAGCACAATCTCCACATACACGACACCGTCAACACAAAAGTGGAGCCTTCCTAAATCACTTGAAAAATTTCATCAGCTCAGAAACACTCTAAGATATGTATTTTAGATCCAATCATGAATATAAGCCTCCTGCTGTCATATCCAAGTAAAGAATACATATGAACTGTATAATGTCACTTCTGGCATGGTATGACCATACTAGTGGAGGTACTGGGCAGGTAACCATCCAGCAGGGAAGGCTCACACTTACCTGCTCTCTTGACAGCAGGTTCCCCTGCTGAGGGGCATGAGTAAATCCATTCCAGCCTATCCCTTCTGCTGTGATAGCAAAAATTTATCAAGGATGCATTACGTTAAATCCTATGCCAATGACCTTTCAAAGCATCACACAAGACAGAAAATAAAAGGGTAAGACCTGCAAGGAAGTAAACTGTGCACTACACACTTAAAGGTTTCTTCTTCATGCTTAAGAAGTAGAATATATTATCATGACAATTATTTTGTTACAGAAAGCACCTTCAAATACCAAATCCATTGTACAAACCAATGCACCAACACAGCTGAAAAGACAGCTCCTCCTCCAAAGTAGTGTCGCTTTGATTTAACAGGTAATTAATGAACACATAAACCCTGGACAGAACTTTAATCTATCCCAGTGCCAAATAATTAATCATTCATTCCACGGTAAATCCTGTTCTGATAAATGTAATTAATATTTCACCATGGCACTGCAGAATAGAACAGTACCTGGAAGCAGAGAAAGGCAGCCTTCCATTTCTCCCTCGTTGTAAGTCTGAAGTGATAGGCACTATCTACAACTGACAGGTAATCCAGAATACAGTGTTCCCCTGCAGTTGTAAATTTGGGTTTATGCATGGCATATATTGTGATTATAACAAGGCTTTTCTTCCTCTGACCTATTATTAAAAAAAAACAAAACCCAACAACTATGAAAAATAAGTCACCTGAGCTTGGTCAACCATTTTTCTGATCTGACAGCATTTGGGAAACCAGAGATTGCACTAATGTCTTGGTCTATACAATGTCATTGAACATATGCCAGGGCTGTGGATAGAGAACAAGGCATGTGCACATTGTCTGTGTCTGTCCACAAAGAGCAGTACTGCGTGTAAAAACAACTGGATGAAGATTTAAATCCTAATTTTACTGCAGGAAAACACTGGCCTCTTTTTTGAAAGCTTGAAGTGTAATCAAGAAATGTGTTGATGTGTACAAAATTAAATTGCAGGAAACACTACGCTGATTTTTTTCAGGGTGACACATCTCAGGAATACACATATTTCAGCAAATAGTTTTGTGCGGAAGATTCTATAACAAAAAAATTGCCTTGGGATCCTGCAGCCCAATTACTCAGAAACAGAGAAGCATCCCTTCAGAGTGGTTTCCTTGCTCAGCATTCTCCAGTATGGGCACAAACTCTTCTCTCTAAACAAATTCTAACTGTATTTTTATAGCTTCTTCTCATTCAAATGCAGAAAAATACCTTTGATTGATAATGTCAATTGCCCTGACAAGTTTTTACAGTCCTTACAAGAAATCCAGCTTGTGGCACAAAACTCTCCCAGAGTCACGTACTGATGCTCAGACAAAGGCGGCTGTAATTTCTCCCCTTCCTAAGATCCTATATTATACTACTATCCCAGCTATCATTAATCTAATTCTCCATTATGTCCCAAATCAGTAAGGAGACAACTTTCAGATGGGGGTCTCTGGTGCAGTAAGACTAAATAGAACCACAAGGAACCAGGCATTTTTAATTTTGGGACCTGTCAAGAGCTATTTTATATGCAAACTAATTTGCACACCTGATAACTGCTTATCTGTGGTGACTGCTATCTTTAACATCTAGATGGCAATTCTAGCCAATTATGCTGGACAGCATTTTCACATTTACAGAGAACTTTGATTTAGGATCATGGTTTTATCAGCTGAGATTCGTTTCAAAATACTTTGTTTTCCATTAGATCCAAATACTCTAAAAATGCACCTAACTTCTTGCTACTTGAATAGAACCTAAAACTGTTATGAACTTGAGTCATACCCCTTTCTCAGAACATTTTTTAATGCTAAAATAAGACCTAAGTACCTAGGAAGTGCTAGTTTTAGGTTCATAAGAAACAACTGACCTGATTAGGAGCAATGGATCATTGAGGCAAGTATTCTGACAGCAGCCAGCACCAGAAGCTTCAAAGGAACAGTCCTGCCCCACAATAAAACCTACAAAATAGGAGGGTTTATTTAATGTGTTTCTTGATTGAGTTAACAGTTCTTTTGCACAGGAGACAATTTAACAAATGATTGTATTTGCCACATCTTTAATTTGTGCTTGCAGCAGTGGATGATATTCATACCCTTGTACCAATAGTCACATGGACTTGTTGGCCAGTTGCTGCATTGTCACCTCATTTCTGAATCCATCAAGGAATCCCTTTCCATTTTCATGAACACTGCATTCATTTCTAAGATCCTGAAAACCCTCACCGAAGCTATGTGTTATAATCCCATTGATTTTTTTATTGCTTAAGATCAACAAAGCCTTAATTTGCTGTAGAAAGTGTCATGTGATGTTTCGTATACATACACACACGACATGATTACATCTTTGCTATCGCATGTGTATTTTATTTCTATTCATTCATTCTAATTATTTAAAATGGGGGCAATATTAAATTACGGATAGATTTGAATTTACCATTGTACATTAGATTTGATGAGATTGCATTATGAAGAGTAACTGTTGTAGGAAAACATATTTCTGCTTTATAAGAAAACCAATGTTAAATTGAAATGGTAGCTATCAGCCAAGGTTAGACCCATTCATGCTAATATGACCTTCAATTAGTGAAGCACACATCTTGAGATCCAGCTATTTTATCAGACACACAGTATAGGATGAGGAAATGTTTGTATCCTCGAAAGATTCTACTTTGAGGTGACCTTCTACTCAGCCAGGCTCATTAGGCAAAACAAAAATAATTGTGCAGCTTCTTCCTGGTCTCTCTTTAGAAGGTTTTCAGGAAGCTTCAAATTACAAATAATGACTTAACCCATGGATTGATGCCAATACTTAGCAGCTTAGACAGTTAACACATTCATCCTGTGCAGTTCCCCAGAGACACTGGTTTACAGTGTTTTCTTTTACTTAGCAGCAACACCTATTGGCTTTTACTTAGAAAACACTACAAATCCACTTGGGTCCAGATTTTTAAAATAATAAATACCATTGCGACATCCCTAAATTAGCAAAGAAGAACTAATTTTCAACAACATTTTCAAGGCCCAATAGTTTTCTCACTGAGGTGTCCAAATGGCAGCAAAGCTCTTCTGAAAATCTGGCTAACTTCAATGCTTAAGTAGCTGAATCATGAGACTTCTTTTATCCTCATCCACAAATATAGCACCTTTGACATGGCAAAGAATAGACATACATCATACTCCATTTGTAAGCTGTAATATGTTCAAAGAAGTTTGTGGCTGCTGAACAAATATTTATCCTAGCCAGAAAGAAAATCAATGTGATTATCATGTGGAGTTTTCTCTAATTTTTACATGAGCCCTTTCAGCAATATGCTATAGGCAACAAAGGAGTTTCATACAATGCTAATTTATAAACAGTCATATTCCTTTTAAGTTACTTATTAGAATACAGAGAATTAAATTAGAGAGAGATGCTTAAGTACCTAAGCAGAAACAAGAAATGCAGGTAAGAGATCTTAAGGAAACAACTGGAAGGCTCACTCTTAGGAAGCAACCACCAAGGCTAAGAATGGTGCAAACTTTGTGAGACTGAAGAGGATGCTAAATCACCGTAAGACTCAGCATTAAAAGACAGAAGAACTGGTCGAACAAAGGAGGGCTTCCCAGAAAAAATCAGAGTTGGCAGGGGTGGAGGGGGATGTATAGGGAGAGGCAGCTGGTGTATGTTGCCTTTACTTACTGAGGTCAGCTGAGATATAACAACTTACATTATAGTTAAGGATTTGGCTCTGCAAACCTAATAGATAGGATGAGACAATAGACAATTGGATCATCTTATATTCTTAGTACAGGAGAGACAATCTGAAATCAACGTTGTTGTACAATACCAATACCCTTTCCTTTAGTTCACTGGCATATTCTGAGCACTCAAATATGTCACAATCCTTTTTTTTCTTTCCAAACTTGTCTTCTCTTCTGAAACCATTCCCTTTATATCCCTCTTTGGCTGTGCCCGTCATCATGTATGCGCACACATTTCTCCAGCGTTTTCCCAGTCAGGTGGGGATGGAGACATTCCCAGGTCTTTCAGCACGCTCATACAGACCTTCTTGGCTGTTGCGGGTTTTTATTGTTGTTGGGGCTTGGTTTTGCATTTGCTTTCGTTTTTGCCTTAGTTAAAGAAGTCGTTTGAAAACGAAGAGAGCAATGCATTTTGAGCGTAGCCTTATAGTGTGCTTAGCCATATCGTTAGACGCGCGGCCTGCTATTTAATACATTTTTGAGTGGAAGTTCTTACTATTCACCGCTCTCTTTTTCCCTCAGCGACATTAATAGCCAGAGAAACGACTCCCTGGAAACATTCCCCTTTTCTCCCCCCTCCTTTTACGAAATCGATGCAACGGGCAGCCTCCGAAGCGGTTACAAAGCCCGGGCTTGCGGGACCTGCGCGGCGGGCAGGGCCGGGGGCGCGGCGGGGCCGGGAGCGCTCGGCCGTTTCTGCAGCACCATCCCCATCTGCTGCCCCGCGCCGGCATAGCAGCCGCAAGAACAGCCGCCTCGGACGAGCAACGTCGGCCTCGCACCCTTGTGCGGCTCAGCTCTCAATAACTTCGTATTTAGACATCATCCGAGACCTTTCCTGCCAGCCTGGCGTTGCCCGTGCCTGCAGTCTGGTCAAACAGACCGATCCGGCAGAGCGCTCTGCAAAGCTCCTGCTGGTTTCACGGGTTAGTAATATTTACGTGACATTTTCCCCCGGTGAGCTTCTAAAATCTTGACTTTCTCTGCATTAGTGAAAAAGAATAAAACCAACAAAGGAAAAAACTCTGGTATGCTTATGATTAAGTGCAGCCATTAATGTAAACACTAGAGCGGGAGGCTGTCAAGTTGCTCCCCAGCAGCACACCCGGCACCTCTGTCAGAGCATCTTGGGGGGCTCGTAGAGTTGAGGTATGTGTGTGGCAGCAGACCAGGACAGCATATTAAGAAGACTGTAGCTGTATTTCCTAGAATAATATTTCTAAACCGTGTCTTTAGAGTAAAGGAATCTCTTATCTTCCTAAGATCATGTTCTGTCAAGCTGCCACAATAATTTTATTTACAACCAAGTAAGATGCATACACTGTTAATTTCACGTGCACATATACACACACACACACTTTGCTTGCTTGCATTTGTGGGAATGCACGTAGGCTTTTTTAAGAGGAGGTTTTTTCTCTTCACCACGGTTTGACAGAAGACCTTCTGATGTCTTACAGAGCAGCAGTGGCCCAGAGACCACAGCCTGAGAAAGAGCCCCGCAGATGGGGCTGCAGGGATCCTTCATTTATCAACTACTTGATTCATTTGCTGTGGGCTGATACTTGCTCTTGGCTTTGCTGGTTTTTTTGTCGTGTTTTTTTTTTCTTTTTCTAATTTAACTTGTGTTTCTAAGAATATCTGTAGTAGATTCTCTTATGTATAAGAACATAAAATCATGTCTTGTACACAGGTAGTAAAAGCAGTGATTTGCTAGTGCAGTGTGTTTCTCAAACTAGTTGGGTTCATTCTGGCAGTGTACTTTATCAAAGCTGTATTTTGCCTGCAGCAAAACAAACTGTCAGCTGTTACAGATGAATAATTATTTTTCATATTAAAATGTGGCTATATGACAGTTCACTGTACCCATTAAACAGCTACCTATTCTTCAGGCTGGAATCAGAACTGCTTTCAGAGAGTATCCAGCTTGCTACTGAAATGATTTAAATAGGTCGAGTGTAACACTAAATATGTTCAAGGCAAAAAGCCAGTCAATAAAGCTGTCAGTTTTACCCTAATAAAGCAGGAAGGCCTTCACTATTTCTCTGTAGCAGACAGTTTATTGTCCAGCTGTATGCAACGACTTCAGGACATCTGGCCACTTAACCAATAAGTATGAAGTCCAGAACACCAAAGGAGCCATAAGCGAAATAATCAGTGGTCTGATTCTCTTTTGTACTGAAGACCCTGCACACAGCTCTAACATCAACAGACTGCATGGTTTTGGTGTAAAATGCATGAGATTTTAACATTCCTTGGAGCTCTCAAAACATGACGAAGAGTCTTGATGGAAGGACGATCACATCTGAAGAACCATGTATTTTCTAGGCTAGGTCATACTGCTTATATGGTGGGGCATAAGGGGAAATGCAGGAGTGCATTTATCTCAGCTAGAAGGTTGTAGGGCCTTGTCTTGCAGCTGAAACAAGTACCTGCCTTTGAGAGAGCTTCCTCACTTCTCCTTTCCATCAGTGGTCAAAGCTAAATTAATCTGGATGGAGGCCCTGGTATCAGTGCAGAGGCACTATGAAAGTCCCTGCCCCCGTTGGCCAGCACCAACTCCCAGTACCTGCCTTAAGCCACAGTTGGACGCATCAAGAGCATCAGTGATCCCAGATGGGAAGTATACACAACAGTCTCAGCCAACACAGGGTGGCTGTCAACTGTTCTGCTCTGTAACAAGGTTTACCTGGCTTACCTGTAGCCTAATTCAGAGGCATAAAGGATGGGCTCAAGACTATGCCAAACCAGACAGTGTGGTCAATGCTCGGTACTGCCTGTGTGTAAGGCAATGACATTCTTTGCTCTAGTTACTCTACAAGCAGCTCCTGCCCAGACCGAAAGATTCACTGAGTTACACAGCTAACCCAATCAGCTTCTTCACCTTACAAACCCTTATGTAAGGCCTCAGGTAGTCCTGTGCACATAGAAATCCCCTTGATTTAGCAAACACCTCAAACTGTCACTTTCATTGCTACAGATTAGGGCTTAAAAATAGACTTGACATCTGGATTTTCTGGTTTATACAACAGAGTTAAAGTTCAATATATTGATATGAGCTGTGAGGCTTATTTCCTTCAGGGTGCAATCAAAGCATGTGGATTTCTACAGCTGCAAGTGCACAGCTTTGGTATGACTGCAGGTACAGAAGCTGCTGTGGTAGCCCGCAGGCAGCTGATGTTAGACTAGCCTGCGAGACCATGTTGGTGGGCAATGCTGGCATATCTGTGTGTTTTCACTTCTGCAAGTGATCCCACATCCTCTGCTTCCTCCAGGATAGTTCTGGAAAGCAATTATGCATCATGATGATACCTGTCCTCATCACCATTTTCTCAGGATGCATTGCTCCCCGCTGTCTGATGAGTCTAATGCAGGGATCTGTGTTATCTCACAAAAAGGGCAGTGACGGATTTGGAAAGCCAAGAGGCTTAAGTGATCTTCTTCCCACACCTGTGCACTCAGAGGGTCACTTACAAGGAGGCTGGGCTAACACAGGCACTTAATTTGCTGGAGAACTGATGGGAAGTGGTTGCCAGCTCATCTGTGTAATTATTGTAATAAGTTGTCACACAGCCCCCAGGCACCCTCAGACTATGGAGATTTCCAAGATACAGGAAGGAAACATTAACCTGTTACACAGAAGAGGAAAACAAGAGTAGGACACAGCGAGTCAGTGGTAAAAATAGGAACAAATCCCAGATATCCCTCCTCTCCAAGTGAGTTCCTCCTCTACTGAAATACAGAGCCATCCTCTTGTCACCTACCATTTTGTTTGTGCTTGTTCAGTCGTGGAGAAATCTGTCTGATGAAATGAAACATCTCCTCCCAGAAATGAGGTAGCTACTGAGAGTACTGGCTTCACACAGTCATCAAGGCAAATGCCTTAGGACTGAGCTGTTCCACCTGCAATGGAAAACAATTTTGCTTTTTTTCTTCCCACCAGGCATAAGTCTTCCCTGTCTCTCTGTTGTGCTAGTGAAAGCAAATTTCACTGGAAACTGAATCCATTTACAAATATTTTGACAGACTGAGACAGTTGCTCAGGAAAAAAATGATTAAATGTATGCAGATAAAATACAGTGTCATGTGAACAGCTGCTGCACAGACCCACAGCCTGTGTAGACTTAATTTTATTTATGCTTTTTAAAGGCTATGTGGGTGTCCCTGTAAAACAGAAACAAAGTGAACATTATTCCCATCGGTGATAAATTAAAGAAAACCCTCAGATGATTAATTCTCAAAAATGTGCAGTCTTGACCTTTTTTTTCACTTTTTGGCAGGAAGATATAAATCCAAAATTGTACCAACACTGCTCTTCTATACACTCAGACGTCTCATTCTATAGATCTCATTGGCAACTCCCTTTGAGGCTGTCTCAGTTTCTGACTGGAACAGGTCATTGTGTGTGTGCCTCAATCCATCACTTTTGAAGTATCCTGCAAAGAGATTGCCATTAGAAGCCAGTGCAGCGAAACCAACTATCTTCCATCTAAAACATGACTTGCATTTTTGTACCACATCTTACTTTTTCTACTCCTAACATTATATTACCTATCTATATAGATAATTTCCTGTAGGGGCAGAGATCATGCTGTACCTGCTTTTTCTGCACCAATTACTGTTATTTTAAGACTGTGTAGAAAAGTCTGCAAATAAACTTTAGCTGAAAGTTCCTGATGCTTTCCCCTGACACTGTCATTGGAACATTACGACCATAAGCCCCCCTGCCTATAGCAGTTATAACTGATTTTGTTCCAAATTCTGGACACCTGAGCAGTGAAACACTTAAAGTATTTCAAATGCCAGGCTCAGTCTATAAGCAACTAGCAACAAATTTCAGATGCAGATGTTGCACTGAGTGACATAAATGGACAAACTGCTTCTCCATAAATGCCAGCACTTACTATAACCTCTCTTGCCCAGGCTCTATATAGAGACATCACAATCTGCACAAATCTGTGATGCTTACTGCATATACACACACATTTTGTCACCTTTACAGAACTTGAGATACATGTTTTAACACCCAAATTCACATACTCATTCCAACACTAGAAAACAAAATGTCAGTGAGGGAAAAATAATTCAATGTGCATTGCTCTCTGAGAGTTCAAATAATCTTTTCATGCAGTAAGACTGCAATACATAGGTAAAAACGTGCTAGTTCAACTGGATCACCACTTACTTAAACAGAAAAAGGAAGTGCAGGGTGCTCAGACAACAACCATGAAGCAGCCTTGCACAGTCAGAGCCATTTTGCATGTGAGTTACCCCCAGCATGACACGATCCATGAAAGTGAGAGCAAGCTTAGCGCATTTGCTGATTCTTGCCTGGCCCCAGAGAGAGCAAGGCAGATGATATTCTAAGGCCTTGCAGTGCCAAATCAGCTCCTGGTCTTCAGACAACCAGCACTGTAGGATGCCTTTACTCTTAAACATAAGAAGCCACACAGTACCCAGCATGAGGTCGTAAAGAATTTAGGGATGAATGGGACACGCTCACCCAAAGGCCAACCTTGCAAGGATAACACTGCTGTTTGGAATAGTGCTGAGAGTTTTTAAAGGGTGAACCGCCCCATGGCAAAAAAGCTGATAATAAAAATAATCTATAAATGCCCTATTCAAATGTACAAGATGTCTCTTACTGCTTGTTGCTTTCTGAGCCCTTCTCTTGTCAAATTCTACTTTCCAACTGATGAAAAAAAATATCTACAGTGTTTCATAATGACAGGCCACAGCTACTTTAAGGCTGCTGATGAATAAGGAGGCCTTGAACACAGCTATGACAATGCAACATTTGTTGTTTGCCACATGAGAAAACAAATGCCAAACCACTTCATTCAGGGTCTTCTATTCATCAATCCCTTTAAAAAAAAACAGGAGCAAAAGACCGGGACTAGAAATAACATCATGTGGAACAACATTCTCAACACCAGTGACAGCTTACTGGGGAGCTGCTGCTCGTGAACTGGTACGCCAGCTTACCACCATGCACAGCTCAGGGAACAAGGACTATTTAGCCCATATATTCTTTTACCTTGAAAGATGAGTAACAGCTGAGCTCATATTTAAGAAACCTGTTCATACGGTTGGTCATCAACAGCTGGATTATCTCTTTCTATTGATCATCTTTTGAAATTGTGGTATTTTATAACACAATCCACTTTGCATTTGCTGCCCCCTAATTAAAAAGGTTTTTTAGACCAGGGTAGAAAGACAAAAAATACCTTCATATTCACACAGGATGATAAGACAATTTGTCACATCACAGCAAGGAAAACAAAGGGAACAACAGCTACCTGCGTACCTGGGACGCTGCCACCACACCAGCAGTTACGGGAGTCTTCCTGAAGCGCAGACGGGGGTCTGTGAATCACAAACCAGAGTTCACCTCTATTCCCCTAAGGGGAAAATACTGCGACTTCCAACCTTACAGCAACAGTTTCAAATTAATTTTGTAAAGAAAGCTTTCTGAGCCATAGAAATTTTTTTTTTATCACTTTGTTTAGAAATACTAAGCAGGTGCATTTACCACAAAAATTCTTCAGAAGAATTCCAACTTTATGAAGAAGCTTATACTACGGCTAATTAAGATAAATAGTTTCAGGAGAGTCTGAGAAAAATAACACCTATACTCATAAAACTTGATGACAACATCTGATGTGTTACAGAGAAAAGTGATTACTCTAATGCACCATAATGCTTGATACATAGTCTCATGGCTCTCCCCTGCTGCATTTCGTACAACCTATGAAGTCAACAAAGCACAGATAAAGAAACAAATCAAAGGTAGGACTCACATGATTCATATTTCAATAAAGAGAAATTAAAATAGATAATGGCTCCCAGACAAAGAAGAAAAAAAAAAAGGCATTTCTTCTAGTATTTCAGCCCTGACCTCATTAGAACTTTGTGATACAGCACATCCATCCTCTCTCTAATTAGTCCATACATTAACTGTTAAGAGTCACCTGACTTGAATTTATGATTGAAGTCTACAACATAAAAACTCGGTACTGTTACATGGCAGCAGGATACAGAAGAAGTTGCATTCTGAAATTACATACTTCAGGAGTAAAAATATTCTAGGGAATTTGCAAATGCCTTTGTGCAGCATTTCCAGTCCTCTGCAGACTGCTGCTAGGATGTGGTAGGTCCTGTCAGTGAAGCAGGTTTTTCCACATCTCTCCCCTCCTTTCACTGTTCCTGGTTATTAAGAGTTTTGGAAACGCTCTAACCATCTCCCGCTTCTGCAGGAGTCTTTATACTCTCTCTCCTTTTTTCCTCATCTTCTTTTTCCTTTCCTTTTTTGAACAAAGACCTTGCTGTTACCAGTTCTAATTTTAATCAGAAGTTTTCATGAATGGTGCTTCCCATCCATCTCAAACACATTGTGTTTTTTGGTTTCACTCTGCAGCTATGCTCACCCCAGCATGGTGCCTTCTCAGCTTTGTAATGATGAACAGCCAGGAGTGAAGGAACAATTAAAATGTACCCAGATTGTTACATTATTTTGATAGAAATGATCTACAAATATCCTCAGACTTCTGGAAGAAGAATATATGCAAGGGACATATCACAACACTGCACCACAGTTGGGTGATATTTGTTATGACACCCAGAGAAGCAAGGTGAATTGTTGATTCTTTTAAATCTCATTGACTTCATTTGCATGGCCTCCTCAATCCATGGGTCTCTGTCCCCCTTTGGGACACCCTTCTTTGGATTTTGTGCACAGCTATTCTACAGCAAATGACACTAGGCACCCACAGACAACTTTACATGGTAACCAAAGTGCCACTCGGGGAAGGCTGAACATCTCTGTGGTCTCTGACTTCTATGCCGCAATGGAGCTCTTGCTAAGGTGGAAAGGCAGAACTCAACAGCAGAGTTACAAAAAGCATCATTTAGTCCCATGTCCTCTGAAGTGTGAATCACATCCATGGCAAAATGAAGTATTTTAGGTGTTTAAACCAACCACTAATAGAAGAGCAAGAACTCAGGCAGCAAAGGGACTCAGCCCCAGGAATTTTCTAAGTGCACTTGGCAAGCTTCCAAACCCACAAAGCCCTGTTCTGATAATACACCATATAGGCAGGCAAGCCTACACACACCAGTTTTAAAAAGCATGTTAACACACGTACACACAAATAAAGCCAGTTTCTACTGTCCTAAACATTGCATAGCCATTCACAGCAGGGCAAAGCAGACAGAAAAGGATCAGAACAGTGACATATTAGGATTGTTACGCTCTTTGTGTCAGTGTAAACACCTTCCTTCACAAAATGCAGAAAAAAATCCTCCCCATAAACAGGCTTGGTTGGGGTTTTTTTTGTTTGTTTGTTTGTTTTTAATCTATTGAACTGTGGGAGAAAAATAAACCAGTTGGCAAATAATGTATTTGAAAAACATGACATTCCTGGTATAAACTCTCTGATGAATGTTCAAGAATCTCTCTCTTTTACTACAGATCTGCATTCTCAGCAAGACTAAATGGTTGTCTTTAAGCTCCTCCTCATCTGATGAAACAGCAAAGTCACCTCATTGAAAATTTCTTTCCATGCACTATTTTCATCTGCATTCTCCTAAACTCATCTCTCTCAATTGCAAAGAAACAAAGAAACAGAAGAGCTGCTTAAACAAGTAGGTGAAAAGCAGAATGTGACCACTTTGCCAATGCAACACACTAACAGGTATCACACCATGTGGTCCTTTGTTTCTGTGAACATACAGATTTGCTTTGGTGACAGCAGCAGTACATTGCCAAAGCTGTGATGGCACTGACAGCCTTGTGCGGGGCACAAAAGCACAAAGACTTTTCTTATGAGGACCTTGACAGTACTGCCCAGGATCCCACAGCTCTGAGTATCATGAGAAACAGCTTGCTGCTTTTCTGTACAGCAAAAATATTCATGGCTACCAGCTGCTGATAAGCACTTGCCAAAGACATCAGCTTATCTATTTAGGCAAGATGCGGGAAGTGCCACAGTAAACTCTTCAAGGGCCTTTCTGAGCTGACTCTTGCTAATTATGGCTGAATATAAAAAAGTCATCATTGTGTTTAAACATGTCATTTCTGGTACAGAATCCTGGGCCTAGCTATACCTCTTATTTCTCCTGTGCTCAGCACAACACAGCAGGATGCACTTTAACTAGTTCACTGTCTAAAACATCTATATGTGCATCCATGGGTTGACAACAGGATTCTGCTGAACATATTCTGCACTGCATAGCTGGGCACAACAGAGATTAATTGTTCAAAATGCGCTCTCTCATTCAAAGGTAAACACTAAAAACTGATTTTGGTAAATATTTGTACTGTGTTATACTAGTTGAGTATTTCACATGCTCTGTGTTAGGCAAATGAGCTGGCCCAGGGTATTAGCTTCATGGACTCTTCGCAGTTCTATAAAGCTCCATCAGCTCTCACCACATCTACTCACTAAAATAATTTGGGATATTGAACACTAAAAAGGGCTCTGCAACACATAGTATCCCTTGTACCGCTTATAGTTTGTCAGCTATGAGAGCACATATAACAGAGAAGCAGGAGATGACCTTGGAGTCTGCAGCACGCCAAATCCTGGAAAATAGATGCCCAGTCCAAAAAGTACCTGCAACACTTCTGGAGCCAAGGCCCAAGTGCCAGGTGAGAAATAAGGGATGATCGCCCTGCAATGATATCTCTTTTCCAGATACAAAGAGGGCAATACACTTTTCTCTCACTCTTAGATTATTTTGTACAGAAAAAAATATCTCTTTGCTCACATGAATCACATTGTCAAGAATCACAGAGAAAAGGAAACCAACACTTAAAAAAAAAATGTATTTCTGATACTTGGGGTATGTAGGTGGTTGGTACAAAGATCCTCTCAAGAAACTAAATAACAGATGACCAAATCAACTAGGAGAATACAATGGCACGCTGGTGTGCTCATATCTAACTACCTGAAAAGCAAATTTTAACTTCTTACATGGTATTCTACCTTGTGCATTCTTTCTGAGAAAAATAGACACTTGCCAGCATCTATCTGTAAAGGTAACCCTCCACACATCTGTGACTACAAGACATGCTGCAGGAGGGAAGCAGCAAGCCCTGTTGATTAGGCAGAGAGAAGAGCTATTGCCCCGATAGTCCAGAACTCCATGTGCGAATCTATTCCTGGTTCAGAATCCCTTTATCCTGCAGATAACCAAGAGCAGAGCAGCAAATGAGAAGGAACTTATGTGTAGTGACAAACAAGAACAGACAAGGTGTCCTGAACGTTTAGGTCAGAATCTAACTCTGCCCAAAGTTCAGCAACATTCAGCTCTAGGGTTTTCTTCAAGGCCAAATCTGGGAAAAAGAATGAAAGATCTCATTATATGCGTCCATTGCATGGAAAAATCTCTTCAACACACCATGTGAAATGCTTTATATTTTAGATATCTATCAACCAGATGTAGTGCACATTGAAGTTAACAGGAAGCCTCCCACAGGCTTTACTGGGCTTTGGTTTAGGTTATGTGTTTTAATTCTTTTTTCCCTACAACAGAGAAGCACAGTAAATTATAGAGGTTCTCCTTGCTCTGTTCCCCTCCAGGCTGCAGGCAGCATGCACAGAAGCATCTCTCCATCTTCTTCCATGTTCATCTTTGATGGGAGCTGCATTAAATTCCCCCAGTTGTTACTGCTCAGAAGGATTTAATGACTGGTGTTCAACCCTAATAGCACTTATAAATAGCATTTATGTAAGGAATTTATGCTAAAATGGGTTTATGGCTTGCATGAGAATGTAGGAGCAATAATAATAATAAACCAGACAGCAATGCCTTTTTTAATCCAAACTCTAAGGCAGGCAGATGTCACTTACTCATAATAGTCAAGACAAGTGAAAATACTATCTTGAATCATAATCTCTCACAATATTTTCACAATTAAAATTCAGAAAAAAATGCCATTTTCCTGTGCTTATCATAATAGAGATGATAAAAACAGAAACTTATTGTTTAAATTTTTTTATAAGTTTTAGTGAATAACAGAAGAAATCAATACCAGCAATGTTCTGTGATCAAACCCCAAACTTTCCAAACTTCAGTGTAATGCCCTGGAGGCCAAGAGTCCTGAATGTATGTAATCAAGCATTTTAAAAGGCCAAAGACCAAAACTCTGGTGATTAAATACCCCACTTAGCCCTGGGAGAAGCATTCAACATATGCTTCTTCTGTGGCATTATAGATTAATTTTATTTCATCACATCCGTAGCATGTTTTATTACTTCTAAGCAGCATTCCCTAATGTATACAATTGCCAGACAGAGACTCTGAAAATGAGAACTGATATTTGGTGGGAAGAGGTGTCAGAAAGATCATTTACTGTTTTAAAGTGCAGCAGGATCGATGACCAATGAAATAATCCATTCCAAGGCAATTTTCTTCCTTCACTACTGAAAGGTTTCATCCTCTTGGATAAGGTGCTCAGTTAAAAAAAAAACGCAGGCAGTTCTTCATGATGATGCATTAAACAAGGTTTGGGGGTTTTCTTAAGGTTTTTTGTGGGGTTTTTTGTTTGTTTTTTTAAACACATTTGGGCATTATCAGGTTTCTAAACCAAAAAACCCCAAAGTTTCTCTCTGAGTCACATTTTCAGGGAGGAAGCAGAGACAGTTCCTTTGCTTTCTTACTGTCAAAAAGTTTAGTATGATTAAAATATAAACACAAGCTTCAAGTAGTCCTGTAAATCATGTCCAGTCTCATCAGCATTAGCAACATTGCTCAGATCAAATGTATTTAAGAGTCCTTATGCAACTCTTTCCAGCCAGGCTGTCGGTGATCTCATCAGCATCATGGGACATACTACTAGCTCTGTTCCATGTTTTGACCATTTTCAAAACCCTCTTGCCAACTCTCCCTTGCTTTAGACTCATCTCTACCCAACTGCTCAACCAAATGCTGCCTTCTCTCTCCTGCTCAATCTCATCTGCCACTGTACCCACTCTTCTTCAGCCTGCTTGGGGCTGTTGCCACAGCTGTTCATACAGCCGAGGAGCAGTGCCGCTGAATTTTGCAAGAGAAGAGCAAGTGCAGCCCCTTGCTTTGTTAAGAGACCCTCTGCATTATTTGTTTCAGAGGCAGCCACCTTCACTCCTGGATTTCTAAATGGGAGAGTGGAATTAGACAAGGAGGCAGGCAGATGCCTGTGTAAAAAAGCCCTTTCTTATAAATAAATCTTCCAGATTCTAGTTAACAAACTAGACTAACAATGCAACCACAGGATAGAATTTAGAGAAATTTTGAACAATGCATTACAAAAATAAGGCAATTAACTCTATAGTACATGAAGACACTGTCTCAGTATTAATGCATCTCTCTCACCCTGGTAAAAGGAAGAAATATTTTTTTTTTCTTTTTGAACGTATCAGGTTCTCATAAATGTAGACTATCATGCTATCTAGTTAGTGGCATGGTTTATGTCCTCTAAACATCTGAGCATCTGCTAGGTACTTGAGGATTTATTCACAGGCTGCCACAATGAGGCAGTAGTAAGTTGTGGTGAATGCAGTATTTACAGCACAAATGATGCTGAAGTGCTAATTAGTGCTAATTTGACTTGGCCCATTTTGGATCTCTGACAATCACAGCTCTTCAAAAGCAAGCACGTCTGGCATAAACTCATCTAAGGAAAATTTCCACCTCTCTATTTCCCCATCTATTATGATATTTCTAAGGCAAAACATTAAGAAATATAAAATATCTGTGTTTTCCTAAAGTAGTAGCCCAGGCCAGCCGCTACTGTAGATTGATTTCTAGAAGAAAACTTCATATGTATTTGGCTTAATGGGGATCGTCAGGAGTATTAGAGCAATGCTAGGAAGAAAACATGTCACTGAGTATAGGTCTGCGTGTTGAGTTACATACTTATTTGGAAGTTAATTAAAAGAACCCCTTTTTTTTCCTTGAGATAAGCAAAAGCTGTTTCCCAAAGAGAGGGTCAGGAACAGGAGAAGCCAATTTCTCTGCTTTCATCCTCTGCCTTTGGGCCCTGATAACTGTACTTGCCTTCCCCCCATTTTCACTAGATGAATCAGGCTAGTGAAGAAAAACAGCTTAGAGATTCAGTAGGTTCATCCTTTGAGAAACGTGATGCAGTAAACTTTCTTGATCAGGAATATTTTTCTACTAACACGAGCTACATAACTAGGTTCCTTAAAAAAGAGGACTTTGAAGCTACGCTCTGCCTCCAAGAAAGCAATAAGTGAAAAATTCTGAACAAATAAATCAAAAAAGCTGACATGTTTTTCTAGGTGGTAAAGCTTTCGTGTGCTAACAAAACGCTTGATTCCCACTGCTTTTGATATCTGCATGATGACAGGCCAACGAAAGCACTACTCAGTGATTGACAGTGTAGCAGAATGAAGCCAATGGAGTCATCACTCAAAAGAAGAGAGTAACTACTCCAGTGACATCTCAGGTGGATGAAATGCCAGGCAAAGGACTACTGGACATTTTCTACAAATTACACTTAAATAATAATTTAAAACACCCACTTAAATACTTTAAATACCTAAATAATAAAAAATACTTAAATAAAATAATCCTGTTTCATGTTTGATCAACTGCATTTGTGCTTTATGTCTCCATCATAACAAAAGGGATAGGCAAAATATTAAGTAATTTCTGATAACTGCTCATCTGATCAAACTACTGGTACTAAAAATGAGTGGCTCCAGCATCTTCACAGGGGGTAGGATGTGACAGAGGTGGGAAATAAATAAATAAATAAAAATTAAAATCACAGGGTGGTGCACTGCAACTTTAAAAGTGGGAAAATATTTTTGTTGATTGACAACCTACAGATACTACAGTTGAGAAGAAGCAATAAATATACACTCAATTAAAGCAGAAATCATTTAAAAGACTATGGAACAGCATTAGGAATGATATAACGATCCTGTCCCATTTTTTTCTGCTAAACCTACCAGAAAATTAAAAAAAAAAGCACAAAAAACCTATGAAAGATGCATTTGCATCATTGTGAATAAATCCTGAGACGATTCTATCATGTGTCAGGTCATGTTCGGCAAACTCACCTGTGGCTTTTACATTTAAACATTTCTCACATGAAGTTGAAGCCACAGGAAAACGAAGCACCAATCACCCCTTCTCAAATCACAGCAGAGATCATCCAAGGGCAAGCACAGCTCAAGTTTACTTTGTATTAGACTTGGCACTGTACCCAGTCATGTGGCTAACGCTTCTGAGCACCACAGTTACTGCCACCTAAGGGAAACCAGGATGAAGGGGACTGTAGAGGAGGGGAACACACAGGGTAGAACACAACATTCTCTTTTCCCTTGATTGTTAAAAATATTACTTATGCAATAGATCAGGAACTGGCCAAAGACGATCTGATACAATATCTCAGAAAATGCGAATTTGTGAAAATAAACATAGCAGCCTGCATTTAATTGAATTTCAGGTTTTATCCTTTCCCTTCTTCCTACATTAATGCTTATTTTTCTCCCTTATTCTAATGAGAACTGTAAAAACATCAGCAGAGGAGGAACCTTTTTTATATATACACATGCATACACTGGTGATAATGTCCCACAAATACAATGATGTTCTAAGTTTTTCTTGTAGTGGTTTTTAACATTTTCCTTTACTCAGACAACCACTCCCTCCTAATGCCACACAAGATAAAGACACACAGGCTGGAAACCCTGCTTTGCAGAGGACAATGCACTTCAGTCATTCTTTGTTCTTGTTGAGTTCTATTCCAGCTTTCTGTAGTCTTGTACCATCTATTTCCATGGCATAATTATACCTATGGAGTTCTCTGATAGCAGCAATACAGAGAGCTTATACATAAGATTATCCTTTCTTTCTGGTTTCTGAAGGATGAGATCACATTTTAATGACCCCAAATCAATCCAGTCTCCTCAAAAAGCAGACAAATATTGTGATAGAAGAAAGTCTTAGATGAAAAATTTGTTTTGCTACTTGTCTTTCAGTGACCATAGAAGACTGCTAAATTACTTTCCTTAATATAGTTGATCGCAAACAAATTTCTGAAGCTCTGATTTTAAGTTTGCAGATGTGAGGATTCAGTTGCAGCAACCATGACTCTTACCACAGGCATCTAAGAGCAGCAGGAAAGGCAATGTACTTGAGGAGACTTTCACAAAACAACACCCTGTCATCATCTACATTTAATGTTCCTAATTGCATATTGGCTTTAGAGTTCTCCTGTGCAAAATAACATTGCTGGGACTCCTATAATCCCCATTTTACACTGGAAGAAAGAAAAGGTGGTTTTAACTTGCAAAATTCCTGTTGTGACTTAGTAACACATGGGCTTTTCATCCCTCTCAGCAGCAGGGGGCTCCTGGAAGTGAGAAATCTAGAGTTCACTGACTTCTCAGCATAAACATTTTAAACGTGCTCTCTGCACCAGGACTGTAAAGGTGTTTGTCTCTGCACTGCAAGAGAGGCATTCTGAGATCAGGGCTGGACTCTGAGCACTGGCCCAAAGTTTCTCTTTATCAATAAAAATCATTCACTATGCACTACTAAGATGAGCAAAGCCCTTCTGTGCACACCTGAACTAACTCTCTTCCATCTTTAAACTGGACAGTTCAGAGAAATGCCACTTTTAACTAGGACTAAAACTTTCTTCAAATAAAGATCCTACATTTACAATATAAGACAAATTTACTGTGAAGCTGCTTGTGCCAACACATTCTCAACCCCCTTTCTGCTTTTCACTAGTATCTTTTCCCCACCAGTGCTATGCATTTAGCAGGTAACATATATTTCTAACTTTGCTGCTGAAAACAGCACAGCTGCTGCCTAAGTGTACAAACCACACATATGCTGACAAGATTGAATGCAGTGTGAGTTAGATGATTAATTGTCAAAGATGATTAAGATCTGTGGGCAGCTTAATTCAGACAAATGAAAAACTGCTCCAAAAATGCCTCAACAGAAAACAAAGCCTTAGAATAGGCTGATAAGTGGACATCATCCACAAAGAAAAACTGTTGGAATTTGGGGATATTTTGTTAAAGGAATTTTAAAAGAGGCAATAAGGACAATTAACCACGAGGATGTGTGGTTTTTTTTTTTTAAACAGAAGCAGCCCAGACAACTCTCAGATCCAGAGTGCAGCAAGCCATTTGCATATGTAACTAACAGTTTTCATGCACAATTACCTTGTTATTCAAAGTATACTTACGATTGCAATGCATTTATGGTGAAATTTAATGCTCTGGGAATAGTCCATGCATGGTCTAGGAGCTATTAAATACTAGTTTGCTGAGGTGTTAAGTGATACATTTCTTAATGGATGAATTCCACTAGAGTCAAGTATTACCCTTTGTTGACACAGCTCCAGGTTGATCAGCCCTGGAAATTGGGTACTTGTAATACAGAATAAATGGCATTTCTAGAGATAAAACCTTGGCATTTTTTCAGACAGTTTTTTGACAAAAAAACCCCACCACTTTAAATTCCTTTTGTGTGCAGGTGGGTTTTCCTCCAAAATATTAAATATGCATGAGGATGCTTTTAGTCCCTATTGCTACAGTAAACCTATGGCTGAAATCATTCTCCATTGACCTGTTCAAAATGTGAGTGTTGCTTCCATAAGTATTAAAGAACTGGTTTTTAACAGGTCTGCAACAGTATTAACTGGAAAAAAAGCTTTCTATGGCAAAACACACTCTCAAAATTTCCAATATTTGGCTTATGCATCAAACAGGTTCCCCTAAAACAAGAGAGAGTTATTCTGTGCATTCCAGCACCAGTGCACCAGCAGCACAGGCTGGGGGCCAGACTTACTAACACTGGGGAAAAAAGGGATCCTAACACAGTAAAAATATTGTTAAATAATTTTAAGCCAAACATCTTGTGCTTGGATTTTTAAAGAGCTCAGAGTGTGCGTCAGATGGGGGATAAGCCATAGCGATACAGTTAAAGTGCAGTTTCAGGATGACCTGCCTCCACTTCTCTCTCCATTAGACCAACTTTTCTCTTAAGCTGTCCCCTCTGCTTCTCAAATGCTTTTGAAGAAATCTAAAAGTTCTTGACAGTGCTATTAAGGCAAGTAACTTGTGCTTCCCACTCCCTTCTCCTCATGCCAGTAGCCTGACTCACCTCTGGATATATATGTACACACAGAAAGAAGTGGTTTTGGTGTGCTCTCCTTCTGAAGCAGCTGCAGCCACATCCTCACAGATGTATCTATTTGACTCCAGAGCTGATACACACCAGGTCTGTCCACAGTCTGATGCAAACTGAAGCAACACAGCTGTGTTAGTGTAAGCCTAAACCAGTCCTAATACAACCAGTTGAGAGAGCAGGGCATTAAGCTAGGCAAGCTGACCATGGCTACATGGTTTTGGCAAGCCTGGACAAATCGTAGACAGATCTTACTCAAGTGAGAATGAGTTCAAGAGGCGTTTTAGACTTACCTACACACAAGTAATGTGTTTTGCTTTTACAATGCGGTAAGGAAGGACTCCCCATTTTACAAGTGGGAAGAAAAGTATGGTCAAAGTCAAAGACTGACCCAGGTGACATGAGAAACCTCTGGGAAAGCTCTCAGCCTTTTATCAGTCACTTTGGTTGACTGTAGTGCCTCCCTGTTCTCCATGTATTTCCAGACTGCTCTTTAGTATTACAAGCAATACCATGTAATTCTTCAATAACAGCAGTGGAGACCAAGCTGAACATTGTTGATAATTTCTTTTATTCTGTTACTGTCAGTCTGTATAGTTTCTTGCCTGGAAAAAAAAACAAACAAAACAGAAGAGACCAGTAAGCTGAGGCCAGCACCCTTCCACTGTCTCTAGTCTCCTCCGAGGACAGAGTCCTGACTGCTCTCTCCAGGGCCGAGGGAAACCCAAACCACTTGCATCTTTTTCAGTGTGTACACACTATTCGATCACTCTGAAACCAACTACAGCCTGTGGCATGGGGTGCTTGGGGCTAGGATACATGGGGAAAGAGCTAACTGCAAAACCTCGCTCTCTGTTTAGGATCTCAATTGTAGTAACGTGTTACAGAATTTTTAGCTAAAGTTTAATTTGTCCATAGCTTTGAAAATAGACCTGATTCACAAATATACATGAGAATATCTTAGTATGGTCAATTTATATTTGTATTATAAGATTACTTGCTTAAAGAAAAAAGACTGGTAGATTTTGATGACAGGTTGGACATGTTCCTCCAAAACCAAGGAGGGCTTGCACCATGGGTGCAGACAGTATTGGTACTGGGTGGAAGGCAGTCATGAATTTTGATTCATTTCCCTGCTCTCATTTCTAAAGTCTTGTTGAGCAGATGTATCAGACACCATCCTCTTCCCTCCTCCTTTCCTGTTTTTGTGTATTTAGGTTGCAGATCCATGAAGCAAGAATGTTTCATCCAACAGCACTATAGTACCTTGCACAATGTAAACCTTTTATCTAGAACCTGAAGACCCACCTCAGATATACAAAGATGTACAGGAGTGGAGGCTACAATGAAGCTGCTTGGTATGAAGGCTGAACGGATTACTGAATGGACAAAGAAAGAAATGCTGAAAGGTTTAAATATCATCAGCTGATAGAGTAAACTCCTCTGCCCCAAAAGTAATGCATACAGGAAAGTATAAAATATCCCTCACACCATTAGAAGAGCTCTCATTCAGCTGTCACAGTACTGTACATCCTTGTTAAGCTTAAATGAATTTTTTCCCCATGAATTCAGAGAATTTTCTTTTAGCTCCGTGCGTAATTCTTCAAATAATTACACATGCAATAAATTAATGAAAATCAAAGAAACTGCCTGTGCTTAGAAAACCATCTTAATTTGGCATGCTCTGCTGCATGCTTCTAAGTGCTCAAAATATTTCAGGCCGTGCTTAAACCAAATGCTTCCACACTGTGCAAGTAATCTTTATAAAAAAATAGTAAATTAAATTTGGCACTAAGTGACGTGTGAAATTCTTAAGCTGTCTCCTAAAAAGGGAGACATCAGGGTCAGACAGGGGCTGCCATCCTGCTGCCTCCAAGCACACGTTTAGAAAGGAAAACTCACCAACAATCATCAAGTTAGGTGGAAAATAAGTGTTGTTACAAATCCCTCCCTGCTCTCTGCAAGAGTCACAATATGTTTTTTAAACTGTTCTTTTGAAATCCACTCATTACATGGCTTGCACTGATTCAGCTGAGCTATTTCTGCTTGTCGTCTTCCTTGAGTGGGCTGTTCTCCAATGTGCCTCTGCTGACTTACACTACTTTGTGGATGTCCCAGAGCCTGCTGTACCATTTACTTTGCCCCCTCTGGAAACAGAAAGTGTCAAGTTTCACAGATCACTCCATCCAGTTCCTTCCAGTAGCTACCTGTGGACCTCTTCTTATGCCTCCCTGTAACTAGGCAGCAGTTGTGTCCTAATCAGGACATTCATTGATGGGACCTCAGTTCTGTAATGCCTTCCCTCCCTACAGCCTGAACCTGTGGTTTGAAAGAGCAAGCAGTAAGAGTCCTGGGTGCTCACTTGCTCAGTTCTCCACACTGGAAGGGCATCTCGCAGGTGTTCAGTATGACAGTGATACCAACTCTTTGAAACAAAACAAAACACAAAAAAAAACCCCCAAAACCAAACACCCCCCTGGGCTTCCCCCCCCCCCCAATGACCCACAGAAGGAAATGGGTAGAAGCCTAATTTGTAATATGATAGCATACTATTTCTTGCAATTATAAATGTGCAGAGCCTGGTTTTGCCTAAAATCAAATACATTTAAAGAGTAGTATAAAAATGGAAATGCTTAAGGCTTATCTGTTATCAAATCTAACAAAATATTTAAAATCCTGAACTTTGAAGCACATTATAAACACACATTTAGACTGGAGACATGAAGTAGTTCAGAAGTTTTGAAGTTCTACCACTTTCAGGACAGAACTTTTTCAGAGCGCTCTGAACTGCATTGATTAACATTTCAAATCCACGTGAGTCTCCCTGGAGTACATGGAATCAGCTCTCCGTCTGTACAGTGTTTTCTACTTACAGGAGCTAAGGATCTGAGGACCAGACGCTGCATTGGCATGTCCACTTCATTTCAGAAGGAGTCTGACAGTGCAGTACCAATTAAATAATGAAGTACACATCTGGCAGGAGATTGCTGAGGTTGGCTAAGTTTGTACAAGGTCAATTCATCCTCTAAGCTTCTGCATGCTCAAAATTAAGCAGGAAGTTTACATGGCAACAAGCAGAACAAACTGATCGATCTCAGGGTTTGTTTTCCAAGTAGCATGCCTTTCTTTTAAAATCAGTTTTTATTGTATAAAAATAGGAGGGAGCGCTATTGTACTGCTCTGAGACATATTTTCTGAAACTTTTCATTAGTTAACACACACCTATTCTAAAATATGATAATTTTTCTTTTGTAAAGAAGGTAGAAAAACTACAATGCACTACACATGGCAAAGGGAAAAGTACATATATCTCTTCACAGAAGATCTACCCCACCATCGTGCTTTACACGTTATGGGCTAGTCTTAACAAAGGGTGGATAATCCTTGAAGCAAGTGGAAAAAATTTCCAAAGCCTGATTTTGCATTATATTTAGTTAGTGCTTTCACTAATTTTCACAGAAGGACAATACCTGCTCAATATAAAATGTGGTATCCAGTATCTTTACACATTGTTATCACCTTGCTTTACAGAAAATGCATCAATCCTGATATAAAGTTTCACCTAGAAATTCTTCCTCTGTTAAAAGAAATAACAGACATTTTTAGAAACTCAGAGTAACATAAAAATGAGACAAAGATAATGAAAAATTATTTTTATCACTCAATAAATGACATTGATCGTCCACAGCATGAAAAAACAGTGTAGCAAGTAAGGGGTGTAGGTTAAAGCTCAGATCTCAAAGATTTTTCACATTCTAACAATTATCCAAAGTAGCCTTTCTTCAGCAGTGGTGGAAATCAGCTATCTGCATCCCAGCTCAGTGCTTTAACTGCAAGCAATCTTTTCATCTGAGTCTTTGGCATTCAAAAAAAGATACTCAAATACTTTTTGCAAGTTTGCTTATTCTCCATTATTTGAAGGTTTCAACTTCAACAACCTTTTGTTGTTGCTTTTGGTGGCTTTTTTTCATTCTCCATTTGGCAAGCATTGATCTTTCATTAATGATCCTGTCAGAACATGAACCAGCTGCTATGTCTCATGAAGTGACAAAGAAAGAGGAGAGCTCAGCCTCAGATGGATGCACATACAAACACTGAACTATCAGCAGGAACACCACTCTGTCCCTCTCTGATCCTCTCCTCCTGCTAGCTTGTTCTTCTTTGAAGGGACAACGTCAAGCAGCTACCAAGGGAAAGGGTCAGAAAACACCATCATAGCTTGGTTGCACCTTGCTCCCCCTCTGATGGTCCACAACTGCCATGCCAGCAGACATCAGGGCTCGATAGCCGAGCTTGTGTGACTGGGGCTGGCTCCTTCCACAGAGCAACTTAGTCCTTCAGTCACCACAGGTGATACTTTCTGGTCTCATTGTTTCTTGGCATCTGTTTTCTGGGGTTTTGTCCTGACGTGACTGAAAATCTAGAGAAGAATCCTAACATAAGTGTACAGAGAAATCTGAAACAAGAGAAATGTTTTCCTTTCTTGGATTTTCCCATTGCTCTCAGCTTTATATTACCATCCTGTGAGAAAGGTCAGCCTCCTCTATGCCCAGGATACTGTAATAGGGACTGCAACACTGTAATATCCCATTAAAACTGTGGCCTTTTCAATGAGCTGCCCAGATACTTTTTAAAAGTAATCTTGGTTTTATAAGTCAGTTTAAAAAAGAAAGAAAGTAAAAAGCACCTCTGATGACCATGGAAAGTTCTGATATGTTTGCACAAGTCCGTTATGATACCAAGTAACACCCCACAACCCAAATACAATCTGAAGTGTCTCTCATGTGTGGTGTGCTTGATATTCTTTATTCCAGAGTATGCACAGAGAGCTAGTCAAGATGCTTTTTTCCTGTGGGGCTCAAGAGCATCCTATATGCCTTACCACCAAAAAGATGTTACTCATGCAACATGTTACCATGGAGAGGAGCCACTTCACGCTTTGCTCATGTTGCACTTCTTCCCTTTGTTTTTCTACCTTGAAAACAAGGACACTATATTCTTCTATATGTGGAAAGCACCAAGCACATTCACTTTAGCACTAACCACTTTTGTTTACTCTTTTTTTCTGTTCAGAGCAGCAAAGAAGATCTACTGTCAGATCAGTTTGTACTAACATTTGATTTCCTTCTTGCCTCTAACTTGGTCAGTCACTGACTAAAACTATTATTTTGCTTTCTTAATAGACAGACAACCTCTCTTAGCAAGCTTCTTGATAGGTCCATCCACTGATGTCTTTCCTCATAGAAAAACAACTACTTGGATGGGGAAAAACAGCTAGAAAGTTACAGGAACAGGCTGGTACCCCTTTTGAAAAGAGGTGACACAATCTGGAGATTCAGGCACTCACCATGCACTGCAATAGAAGTCCAGCAGCATTCCCACTCCTGAGCCCCATAGCCGTGCTATGGCCTTTTAGCCCTGGGGTCTCCCCTCTTCCCAGAGGGGGCTGGAAACAACTTCACTGTAGCAATAACTATCCCGTAAACTTCATTAATTTATGGACTTTACATTGGCTTCTCCATAGTACAATCAGGGACCTGAAAGTGAAAAATCAAGGGCTTTTACAAGTGCTTCACCTTTCAAGTCTTCTGGACAGTGACCAACAAGCCTCAGGCTGCCCTGTCCATGTCTTCCACTCAGCATGTGAAAATCCTTGAGACAAGGTCTCAGCTCTGCAGAGTTATATGCTAACAGCCATGAGGTTGCACGCAGAGCAGAACAAATTTGTCCTGTCTGCAGCAGCACCAGAAAACTGCAGCAGTGCCATGCAGATCCAGAGAAGGACATCCTGGCTTTAGGTAGACACCAAGAGACCGGACCTCTACTTGACACCCTTATCTTCTGTGCCTTGCCCACAGCTCACTGCTCATCTGTTTTGCTGGAGAGTGGGCAGTCAGTGCAGCAAGACTGGGCAAAGACAGCAGAGGGGATTACCGGGGTGAAGAGGGGGTGCAGACCTGGCTTGACAGGAGCACGCGCTGAATGGCTGCTGCCACTGCAGAGACACTGGCCAGTCTTGTTGTTCCATCTTTTTCCTGAAAAAGAAAAGCTGTTTGTTTATGCTTGTGAAAGCTCTGCTTTAGGAAAAGCTAACTTCACATTGAAGCACAGTATGTGCAGACCAGCTGGCAATGGCAACAGGGACAATGGAGGTAATAAATGCTATTGTTTTCCTGAATGAGACCTAACTGCAAGGAAGAAAACCGTATTCAAACTGTATCAAGAAAATAAACCCCAGCTTGCCTTGGTGTCAGGTGTGACAGCCTGCTCTATCCAAGGATCTCTTGTGCATAGTGTACATGTTTACTCCAAGCATCTCTTCCCATGTTGGATAATGCTACCAGCAAAGTTGAGGAGTGAGAAGATTGACGGTTAGTACCCTGCCCTCACAGCCTACGCGAGTCAGGAGCAAGACCCGGACATCCTTACAGCCAGGCAGAGTACTTCATTACTGGAAAAAGTAGCCTTTTTATTTTGCCAATCATGTTCACACTGGAACAATTATCTTTGGCACGCTCTAACAATAATTTTTAAAATGTTCTTTTCAGTATCATCACTGAATTCAAACTGTATTTTTTTAAAAAAATCCACTGTCATTCTTCTTTCTAGCTCTAATTATCTGGATTGCATCCACACTATGAAGCAGAATTGTGACAAGAAAGCAATCACCCCAGAGATTTCCCAGAAATTTGCTTTCTAATTGAGTTGAAAATGCCTCAGCTTTCCACATCACTTTTGTGCACATAACTGGGTTTTCCACGAACACAATCTATGAAATGCAGAAATGCAATATTGTAATTATTTAGTTGTGTTGTCACACCACAGGTGCTAGGTGCTGTACATAAATTTAGGCAAAAAAGATAGTCAGTTCCTGTGCAGAAGAAATGAATACTTGAGGGTAAGATTAAAAAAAAAAAAAAATCGATAAAGAGATTAAGAAGATAACCTTGAAATGAATGGGTGTTGCACTGTAAGCATGATTCCGTAATTCTATTGCAAAGAAAAGAAATATCATCTATTGCTGAAAATCCAGAACTTTCCAGACTGTTATTTACAGACATGTCATTTATGTCATGTAACCTCTCTGTCCCTTATTTAGTCATTGGTAGAATGGAAATAATACTTAATATAGCTTCCTCATGAAGCATGATTAAATGTTCGTAGTGCTTTGCAATCATTTCTTTGACAATATGGCTGTGGAATACTATTGTTAAAGACAAACTGCAATATTTATAGCTGATACAGTGTTGACTAAGCTCATTTTTTCTGTTTTTAAAGTTTTAACTAAGCAATGCTTAATGAAATTTGCTAGACTAACTGCTCGTGTTGTCTCTGCTGGTAATGCAAAAGCAAACGGCTGTAAGTACGGTACCCTGAAGGCAGACATTAGGAGTTTCTCTGTTGAATCCAGCAGAGAAGTTTCTTGCATCTCCGTTGAATGCCATCATGCTGTGATTAGTTAATCATTAAGTACATAGTGCTTTTAATTAACTGCCAACTCTGCTTGGGCATCTGTTCTGAAAATCACATCCGATCATGCTTTTCCCAGTCTGTGGCTATGGAGCTCTTCAATAATGCAGTTGTTGCTCCATTCTCCAGCTCTCTTTGCTGCAAGATAGCTCAAGTCCAGAGTGTCCTACATGAAATGAAATATAAATGATCTATTCTTCCACGGGAATAAAAGTAAATGGGAATTAAACAAACTTATTTGCCTCAATAGGTAATAAATGCTGCTATTAAAAAGCAGATCAGGACAATTAACATTTTTTTCTGGAAGAAAGAAGAGGCTGGAAGAATATTTTTATGCTTCAGTATCAGCACACAATTTTATAAGCTAGCCATTTTTTTAAAAAAAACACTAATCTTTACCTGTAGAAAATATTCCTTTTTATTTTATAAGGGGCAGGGAGACTGATAATAAGTACAACAGATTCTGCAAAACATTTCATTTGACTTAAAGTGAGAGAAAGATACATAGTGCAAACATTCCCTTACAAACACTACATTTCTCCATCTATATAGGTCAGTCTCTGCTGGCTTCAAAAAGCTCCATTTTAAGTGTATATTGAAATAAACTCCGACATCTTTGGAGCATATACCGAGGGAAATAATAAGATTGTAACATATCTTAGGTAGCACATTCTGTTTTAAAGGTGATAGGGAAAAAAGCAACATTAGAGCAAGGAGAACACACAGTGAGACTGGTAATAGGCAGGGCGTCTTCTGCTGGTGCTGTGAATCTGGTTGAAAACCAAGTCAAATGAGGTCAGAGGATGACTGTGGCCATTTGATGGCATGAAATGAAGTAAGGGCAGCCACCTAGATCAGGAGGGGCACTGATTGTGTGACACCGTATTAGCAGTTTCAGAGAGAAACTGGGAGAGAATTTGCTGGATCATGCTCTCTCTCCCAGCCTAGGCACAGGGGGCTGGACCCCTTGAGAGCTCTGGCCTGCACTAGAACAGACTGACCTGCCAGGTTAATGATAGAGCAGCTGTTTTATGGCACGAGAAGTCGTATGCCAGCACACGCCTGCTCTGTTATCACAGCCGGTGCTGCTACAGATGGCCAGAAAGCAACAGTCTCAGCCAATGCTCTCACCTTCCAGGTGAGATGCTCAGTCACACTGCATATGTGCTGGCCACGTAAATGTTCCTGGATGTATGGCAATGCACTGGCAAAAGCTGGAGGAGTGGTCACATGATTCTTTCTACCCAAAACTTCTTAGTATAAGACAAGGACATGCAGAAACCCAACGTACAGTACAGAGGACCACAGTATAGCAACTTCCCTGCTGCCACTCCCACACCACTGCGTGCTATCTCAGACACTCCATCTCTGAGCTGTTACTTATCACATATGAATCCGGGCTAGTAAAAAGGTAGAATGCATAAAGTGCCCATTATTTCTATATAGAAATGTATGTCAAGGAAAAGGGCACTCTTTGTCAAGTACTGAGAACAGAAAAGAATAAACCATAATTAAGCTTTAAATTTGTGGTTCTTTAAGGAGCGGAGCTAAGAAACTCGTATGAACCTTGCAACATAGAATAAAACATTACAGTTAAACAATAGCCAGTCTATAGCAGATAGGCATGTAATGCTTATGGTTAATGGAACAAACACTCACTGTCAGATACACATTTTACATAATAACCCTTTTTCAACAAGTTCAAAGTAATTCTCTTGTTTTCTTTAAAAATTCCACTGTGGATGTCAAGATGTGCCAGCACACAAAAAAGAGGTATTTCATAATGATATAAACCCATGCATTTCTAATTGTTCCCATACTGAACTACACTGAGGGCAGCACTTTTATATGGAGTTCAAGGTATTCCTGGGAACAGGCTGTTTTCTGATGACATCATAAGAACACTGTCACTCAGGCAACAACTTGCTACTATGGCAACCACAGCTTTTACAGATGCTGAACGTCAATGAGGTTAAAAACACCATTTGGAGATTTGCTAGGTAAAAGTTTGCCAATATTTGATGCAAGAAGCAACAAGCAGTCCACTGCAGATGCACAGCATCGTGCAGTTCTCTATCCATTACTGGGAAGTTGAGAAGAATCAGTTTTATCCTCCAGCCAAGGAGTTCCTGGGGTAACCACACTTTCAGATATGTCCTTAAACGCCACTGCAGCTAGAAATAGGCCTGAGCACTAACTTTGTGATTTGGGGGCAGCTGGAAGAAAAGGACTGCTGCCTCATCTAAAAGACTCCCTAAAAATGTAGAGATTTGGGGACCTAGAGTTTTAATACTCCCACAGCAGAGACCACACAGACTGTGAAGGTAGTCTGGTATTTTATGAAGACATGTCATTGGAAAAGAAATGGATTTTTTTTTTCCCCCCAACTGCAAAGAATTAGAGGTTATGAGATAAAAAAATCTGGTTTTGTAAGCAATTGCTATCTGTGCTGAGACTACTGCCAGATGAAATCAGTCAGTTACAAAATGTTTTAAAACTAAAAGCCACGTGTTTCTGTTCCAGAACTTTATGCATTTTACTAACTGCAAGCAAATCTCAGGGGCTCTAGAATGTTGTCAAATTGAAGATATCAACCTGGCGAGTAACCTGCCCTCTGCAGGACATTAGACAATTTCCTAACTTTAATTGCAGATTTGTTCATCCAGTTTTGTCCCCAACTGATACAGCAGAGGCTTTCAGTCAACATTCCCAGTAAATCAAATTTCCTGTATAAGAAAGGGTCATAAACACAATCCAGTCAGAACCACTCTTAAACTTGACTGAATATCAGCAGAGTAACTTTTTCATTTTGCAGCAGCAAACATCAACTCACTCAGATCCTCCAGGAGTTGTACTGTCTGCCAGGCTGGAGAGCTGCTTGGGGTGGCCTGACATGGGGAGGAAGAACTGGAGGGGGAGAGGGGTCTACAGATTTACGCCTGGAGCTTTGTTCCTTGGTAACACCTTACAGTGAAGCTCCTCAACTAAAACTGTAATAAAAGTGGAATTTAAATGCACATTAAAAATGCAAAACCTAAGGTATATTGTTTATAATGAGTTTGCTGTCACATTTGAACTAACTGGCCACTACTAGCAGTCTCAGAGGAATAGCTAAAGCCAAATTATAACACTTATTTGTGGGGTGTCTCAACAATGGGCTAATGAGATGCAACAGCAAGCTTTGAGAATCGCTCTTGTTCTGAGTCTGTATGAAAGCCATCCAATTCCAGGGCAATGAAGACAACATGCTTTCAGTACACCCACCTACTGTACTTCTATGGTTTTTTTCCATATGTATCCTACTGGGCATTTCATAGTGTTCAGGACATTTCCTTTTTAGTCCAGGAGAAGATTAAGGCCATTGCTGGTTTTCATTTCCACATGTTATCCAGCAATCCTGGCTCCTATTGGCAGCAGAGCTCCCTCTCTACACAATTCTCCCCCATCATCTGTGAGAACAGAGATGTGGAAGAGGCCAATTACCTTTTGTAGAGAAGGAAATTACTTGCTTATAATTGAGTTCTCTGAGCATGGTGTCCGCTATTAGAGCCACACTCATCCTCCCACCTCCCCCTGAGAGCTGGGGTTTTATTCCTATTTAAGTTCTAATTATTATAATTAGTCTGAAAAGGATTTGGGAGTTAGGGGCTATGATATGCCATATAGACCCCTTAAGGCATCTTTTCATACTAACTCATTATGACCAGTTCTAAACTTTACCATTTAATCTAGTCATTCAGTACCCAAGGTCACAACAGCTGAGACCCCCTGAGCATCAATCCATAGAGACTCCCACCTTCAGAGAACTACAATTAAAAGGTAAATAATTCCCTTGCTGCCTTCTATGTGAGGCAATGCTATAAGTCAGAGAATGGAATCCAACCTCAGCCTAATTATTACTACGGTAATTTACGCAGTTGCAATGAAAAAGTTGGCAAATGCTTTTTCATTTATCAAAACAGAAGCACAAGGCCAGCTACAGTTCATTTCAGACTGTACTTGACAAGACTTAGCCTTACAACAGTCAAGTTGCAAACTTTGTTTGTCTGTATCACTCAAACTCCAAGAAATGCGAAAGAGCTATGCTCCAAGAAAGTCAAATCATCATCACAACATGCAGGCCACAGAAACAGTATTCTTCACCATGCTAATTAAAGATGCAGTCCTTTTCTTTGTTTATTCCATCACAAAACTTCTGTTGAATCAATACAGTACAAGTTTTAAATTATTTTAATCATGCTGTGCATAAAAGGATTCGAAACACTCAAAGCTGAATTGAAGTATGTGTACAAATTCTTAAAAACACCATCACCCAAGTTGACACATTCCAAGAAATTCAACAGATGCTGGTATTTTGCTGAATGACAGCAGCCTCCAGGCCTGAAAACTGTAAAGCAAAGCTTTGAATTTCACAAAAAAGAGCATGAAATGGTATTAAGTAAAATAGTTTGTTACAGTGCCAGCAGCCGGAGTCCAGTGCACAGTATCAGTACATGGAGAAGGAGGCAGTTTCAAATACTTCTATTGCTGATTTTTTTGAAAGATAAGTGAATTACATCTGCAAATCAGAAAAATGCATCCACATTTCTACCAACAAAATACACCGTGCAACAATGCAATACTTGCTAATTATACATGCCATTAACCACAAGTACAAAACTCAATGGCTGTATTGAATTCTTAGTGAAAGGGTGGCTCTTTGAATCAGAATTTAGAAAGCGTAAGTAATAATGTACACCAATTTCTAGATAAATAAATCCAAGTTCATTACATAAAAAAAAAATTGGTAAACAGTCTTCTACATATGTTTTTTTAATGAGCAAATCACAACCTAGTACATGTTATTGTAAGTCTATTACAATGCAGCATGTCAAATTTCCTGGTTTGGTAATACATACTAACATCACGCTTGAAGATTTGACAACTCTAAATCTCTGACTGCAAGCAAGTGCATCTAGAAGGGGAGGGGGGTGGGGGGGTGGAAAATGCTGTATTATTCTCATTTTCTGCTAGAACCACGAGTGCCAGTTCTTCAGCCTGAAAGCGACCTGAGTCTCTACCCTGGGATCGTAGGTGTAGCAGCTTTAGCACTGTCCCTAGACATACCACGTCTTCCTAACCAGCACACACAATTAAGCATGATAGGTAATCTTTGCTCTGAAGCAGGGTCCACAAAATGAATTCTCTTACTCCCAGCCAACATTAGTATCACACTAGGGACCAATATGAAGGAGTTTGCACTGTTGCTGTCTGAGCTCCGTGTTTGCAGGTGACAAATAGACTTCAATTTCTAATGTTGCTGGGTCAGGAATAGCCTTCTAATTTTCCTGAGTTAAATTATAGACTACTGCCATATTTGTAGCCAGGTACATTAACTACAGAAGCAATATTTCAGCTGCTGCTGTTTCTTCCTCTAAAAAAATAAAGTGGGAGACAAAGTTGAAGGATAAAGGCAGGGGAGTAGGTCAAATATTGATACCTTAATCTGGACATCAAGATGCTCTTGTAGCTGTTCAAATGTCTGAGGTCCCATACAAGAATTGTGGCAAGACTAAAGATTAGTCCCAGCCATCGTGTTGCTTACAGTTCCTGAATGTCAGTTTTTACTGGGGGCCATTCAGCTTTAACTACATTGTCAGATGCATACAGACCTCTGGGGGCATCATTTAGGAGAGAAAACACTTTTGTTTCCACCTATTGACTGAGAAGGTTGTATGTCATGGGCTGCTCAAAGCTTTCCAGCACCATAGGCAAAAGTTAATTTCCCTTCCTAAAGGATGAGGAACAAAATAATATATTTTGTATTTACCACTGGCAGCAGCAAAACTCCACACAAGCGTGCAGGAGCCCAGCATGATGTGTAGTGCTCCAAGGAGGATTGCTAGCTCTCTCAAATCTCCAAGTTGCTTCCCTCCTCCTCCTAAGGACACTGAGAAATTCAAACCCCAATGATGGTGGTTAAAAAACATACAAGCAAGAACCAAGCTGCCCTGTGCCTGGGATATGAGACCATGTTCCCCAGGCCCTTCAAGACCACACTTCCTTTTTCTTTTCCACCACCAGTGCCCAGAGAGATGTCTGTTTCACCTGCCCAACTCTAAACCAAGTCCCTCTGCACTCCCACCCTCTCCCCTCCTCAAGGAAGGCACAAGTCCCTCTAGTCCATCTGCCTCTTCTGATCTCCTCTCCCCAAGATGTGGAACCCATTCTTCTCTCAAGACATACCGGCTTGTGCTGACACAGAAAACAGCCAGCTCAGTCTAACCCTGCCTGCCTCCATCCTTCCCCCTCTAAACAGGAGCAAAACCATTAGCTTGCGGGGAGAGGAGGAGAGCGTGGGCTACCTTTCCTCCATACAGCCCACCTCTAGTGGGAAGCCAGGCTGAGCACAGGCTACTGAGTCCCAGCTCTCTCGAGCACCTGAGGGTGATAGGGAGCACCCTGCCCGTGCCCATCTTCTGGGTGCAACACACTGTACTCTGCTTCAGTGACTGCTTGAAAGCAAAGGGTTATTTCCCACCAGGAGAAGTTGCATGTGAAATGCCCAGCAGACACATAGGACTCAAGCAGACTATAATTATAAATTAAAGGGGAAAATTAAGGTGCCAAGTCTTTGATTTGCATTCCTGACAGTGAACTGTCAATGACATGGGAAGCTGCATTTTTGTTTTTTCCCATACGTGGCTTTTACAGAAGGTTTTACTTTAAACCAGAAGACAAACGTGGAGAAAAATATTCCTACTGAAGTTTGTTTATAGCGTTTTTTCCCAGGCTTCATCCCCTGTTGTACTTAAAGGTCACCTCAACCAGAACTGCACAGATTCACTCCCAGGTCTTTTTGTGAAGCATTAAGAAGAACCTATACCATGTAATATTGTAAAAATACTGCCTTCCTCTAACAGTGTGGTTAAGTTCTCATTTAATAACAAATACATTATTTAATCTCTCAGGTCTGATATCTAGCATATCCTATGATCATAAAAAGCCACAAGCCTCCCCCATAAAACTGCTCTCAGTACATTGTATCCCACAACCATTAGTTCATTACTCTTCCAATAGCTCTGGGAAAGGCCCATTGCTCTTGATATCTACATCCCAGCAGAAGCACTTTCCTTTGAGCTACTCTGTTTCATCAAGCTATTAGATGACCTGAAGTCCCTGGGAGCCCCAGATTAGTGAATCCAGACTTTTGCGTGAGTATTCCATTCCTGGCGTTCCACCTTCTGAGACATGGTTGTAGGTGAATGATTTTTCTACTGTGTCAAAAGATGTATTGGTTTAATTTAATGCATTTCTGCAGTCACATTTGTTTCTCTCCACAAATAGCTACCACGTGCGAACACCACTAACATGCCTCCCTTCTCCTTGTGACCTCTAGTAGCCAACCTCTCCTCAAAACTGCACATCATTGTGAGTGTGCGGCTCTGAATTCAGCACTGCAAGACAGCATTCAGGGATGGAAGGAAGCACCCACTGAGGGGCTCCTTGTGCCTCCTTGTTGCAGTCTGCCTCAGAGTTGCTCTCAGCTCCCACGCATCTCACTATCTCTTCTGCCCCTTAATTTATCCTTTTGGAGGTTACTTACATAAGTAGTGATTGCAGCACTTGAAGGTGATGAAATGGAAGTAAATTAAAGCTCTGACAGGGAACACATGCAAACATAGAGAAGAGCATCACTTACTGGACATGAAAGAAGCTGCAAATTCTGCTTTCAGAAGGGAGGAATACCCTCCTACACCTCTTCCACACCTGAAGTTTAGCTGTTTTTTCTCCTCTAGTCAATGGGGGCTCGGGTCTGACACAGAAATTGCCTGTGCTGTACCTTTGGTCCCAATCATATTTGTAACAAGTCTCCAAAGCTTGCCATTTGTAGTCTGGTCTGAACACGCAGACATTAGATATAAATCATCCTGAACATGTATATAACTGCTCATTTGTGCAATTTTTAAAACATCTCTGAAAACAGGACCCTAAAAATGCAGAAAATGTCACTTTTATCATGGCCAGCAGCTATATGCTATTTTCTAAACACCAAACCACAGGTTGGAAAGCAAATCTGTTATGTACCCCATGGTAGTGAAGACATTCTTCCATCAAAATGCTGTTTTATGGTGATTCAGCTGCAGATAAGAAGATAATACATTTATCTGATCATATAAATACTAAGTGAGAAATTTGTTTCCAGAAAGGATGCAAAATAGAAGAAGCATTTGCAATATTAATTTATTTGGAAAAAAAGTTTTATAATCCAGTACATAGACTGAAGGCTTTTATAGCCCCTCAAGTTTTCAGTGTGGAAAACACACACTGGGGACCTTTATGAGGTAACAGAAACAGAAATGCAGCTGCTTAAATCATTCCCCTGTTCAAAATGCTTTTCTACAGTAAACAGTTTTACAATTGCCCTCAATTTAATGCCTCTGTTCTGGTCCCTTGAACATGGTTAAGCTACTCACCCCAGTTGAAGCAAGCTGGCCTTGCCCTGCTGCAGGGGTAACTGCTCAGTTTACATGTTCTGTCTGGTTGCCAGGACATCGCTCCGTGGCACAACACAGTAAAAGCCAGTTTATTTCTTCTGAACTCTGTAACTATCTACCACCCTCTCTAAAATCAACCATCAGTAAACATTTTTATATAGGACTGCTTATATTAAATTTAGGATAACAATGTTACCATTAGGTAGCAACACTACCATTCAGTTGCCATTCACCACCAGGACCTGTTTGCCTCAGCAGCCCAATTACCTTTGAAATTAGCATCCTTCTCTCCTCACCTTTATGACACCTGGCTGACACGAGTTAGAATACTGTAGTCAGGGATGTTACAGGCCAGCTGGACGGTAAAAGAGCTAAGACATGAAGAGTCTTCAACACCAGTGAGTCATTCCAACTATGGAGTGGAAAAAAAAATGGGTACTTTATCTTTTCAACATCTAAACAGGAAGGGAAAGAAAGAAAGAAAGGAAGTGAACCCCCTACCCCCTAAAATGGAATTTCTTGTATACAAAAAATCTAATGGAAGAGAAGATCTAACTAGACATAACACATTTGGAATTGTCTTAATCATAGAAATGACACTGATCATAGCCTCAATTAACTAAAAAACAGACAAACCTTTATTTTTCTCACAAACATACATAGACTGTCACAAGTAATTGCAGAATGCTAACTTACTAAGAGTTGTGACACTTCTCTCTTAACATTTAGTTTAAGAAGATTAACAGAGTCCTTGACACTGTAAAGAGCTTCAGTGACAACCTGATAAAGCAGAAGGAAAGAAAAATTAAATGATTCCTGGCAAAACAGAGCTTCTCATTGGGAACCAGCCTGAATCTCCATCACACCTCCTTTTATCCCAGTTCCTAACTCCAAGGAAATGTCAACAATGAGCAGGAACTTGTAGGTCTGAGCTGAGTCTCATCTGCAGCAGGCATAACCTGTGAAGAGGATATTCAAGTACAAACCACAACAACTTACTTTGTGTATCTACTGCTTTGAAAAGAGCCGGTCCTTCGACAACTGCCTCTGAGAATTTCACCCTCTTCCAAATACATGAGTATCACTGACTCCAAGGGTCTACGGCTACATTTCCCATACCTGAGGAAAATAAAAACTAGAGAAATCAGGCTTCTCTTAAAGCTTGACAAGGGTGTGAATTTTAGGTAGTTGCTCTAGTTTTTTGATTCATTTTTGCAAGGATAAAATTTCACAAGAAAATTGTGAGCCAAAAAAAAATAAATGCAGAAGAATAAAAAATTTGAGCCAAAAGAGTTTCTGAGATGGTGATGGCTTCATTCACAGCTGAGGATGTATGGGGGCTGTGCAGGGTCAGGAAGGTTTTACAAAGCCTATCTTTTGTTTGCTTATTTTTTAAAAAAGCAGGCGATATTGTAGAGACCAGGATGTTTATTTTTGTATAACATTTGTTAACTGTACTTTTATAGCTTTTGTGGGCTTTAATGTGTGTAAAGCACCTGGTAAGATAGGTGCATGAAAACTGGGTGTTATTTCATAAATCATAGGGATTTGGAGACTTGCATGAGAAGAAAGTGTGAAGAATGTAAACATTTGCTTTGCTTTTAAACAACCATTATAGCACCCTCTCTACTTGTAACACTGTGTAAAGGTCTAGTGGCTTTCCAACACCCACAAACTGAAATGAATTGCCTCGCTTGCCTCCACACCTAAATCTCTCACTTATTGTCAAACTGATGCTTTCTTCTTGGGAAAGATATCACAAAAGGAATTATAATTTCTTCTCTTTGACTACTGCATTCACTTCGGGGGAGATGGACCTAATCTGGCTCTTGAGTTTCTAAGACCTTGGGTCCTGGTGTCCTTAAGTAGCATATCTGCATCCCTTTGGAAACAATGACACTCTCAGGCATTTACCTTCTGCAGTTGCTTGTGAATACAAAAGGTAAATGGTTCATTCATTTAAAAAAAAAATTTTAAAAAATTCCAGTGTATCTGCCCACCTTCTGTCAATGTAAAGAGCAGCATACCAATAAGGTAGGCAGCTTTTAATGCCTGTTTATTCTGCTACCCAATTTAAAATACATACTAATAAGGATTATATGTCTTACACTTATGTTTACATTGGCTGATACCAGCAAGCTGTTAAGTGCTGCTATAGTATATCTGAAGTATTAAAAAAATCTAGTACACTTTACATACGTTATGACCACTCAAACCATTCTATTTTGATGACTCTGAATACCCAAAACCATTCGTAACTCTACAGCAAATGGCTACTAAGGACCAAACTTTCCTCCCTCTCTCCCCATGCTACACACGGAACAAATTCCTTCTCCACACACCCCAGACCTGCTCCAGGACTCCTTGACATTTGCCATCTAGACAGGATTTTTAGTTACATACCTCCTGCCTACACTAAACATTAAGAACACATTTCTGACTAATATAAAGATGCATCAACATTAGAGCAAAATCATTATGGGGGTGCTGGAAACTACCACAAGAACCCCTGGTGCTATAGATGCCCAAACTGCTGAATTAACCTTAAACTTACAAATAAACAGCCTTTACCAGCATGGAAATGAACTGTTTTGATTCACAGACAAAATATTAACTATGCGCCTTAGTGTGGGACGACCAATTTGGAACCATTAATGTTGGAACAGAGTTGGTGGTTGTTTTGAGAAATGGCTTCTGTTAAAAAATAATAAAAAAATTAAAAAAAAATTGTTGTCCTTACTCCTTTTTTTCAGACCAGACGGAGGTGGCAGACAGTTTGGAAGAAAGCACTTTTACATAAAATTATCTGAGGAAAAAATACTAAACCTCTGCAGATGATGAAAGCTTCGCTTATTGAGAATAATCCAAAGTTATGTCCTTTGTTCCCTACACAGCTTATAAACGCTATTTTAATAGGACTGATTAGAGGATTCTGTCCTTACAGCTAAGACTAAGACTGTGAGGGGAGAAAACAGTTTGACCTGGGGAACTAAATGTTCTGAAAGACGTGTTTAATTTTAATGTGTTAATCTGTAAAGTGAACTAAGTCTCTAGTTTAAAGGGACTGTTTTGGAATTATAAAAACATAGTATTATTCACACATAAAAGAGAGGTTGGTCAGCCCTAATTTATGTGCAAAACTCAATTAATTCCTAATTATGAAACCATGACCAGTTCTTAGACAGTATATTTACCCCCACCCCCAATTCAAGTACACCCTTGTAGCATTTGCTTCTTCTGAGGAATGAATGCAAATTCCTTCCTGTCTGCACTCAGCAGCAATTAAAAGGGTGGCTGCCATTCAGACACTGCCAGTAGTGAGCAGGATTTAAAACACAGTAATAAAAAAAAGACCAATTCCATCCCAACTGTCCTGCAGTTAAAGCTACAAGGGAGACCTGTAATTTGTGACCAAGTAAATAATACCACTGTTTGGTATGGGTGAACTTAATTCTAAATTTTGTCCTATTTTATTCCTATTTGATATTTAAATTCCTTGGAATGACTACCTTAAACATTCAGTTTGTAATTGTAGGATCTGCTGAAAACTGGTTAGCCTTTAAAAAAAAAAAAAGGAAAAGAAAAGCGCACTGTATATGACTATGACTTGTATTGGCAGTGAAAAGTAATGGAAGGTGTCACCTAACTAGGTGAACCAAGAGGCCAACCCATTATATCTGGACTCAGAGAAGTTCCAGTGAAACCACTTCAGTGACCATCTGCCCAACTTTATCAGCTTCCTGCAGTTATCAACCGAAAGAGTAGGTTCAGACAGGGGAGATTATAACACTCATGCCATTTTTATGAGGATTGATTTACCAGATTAAGAGACATAATCAATTTTCCTTACTCAGCAATTACACTGAATCTGAAGAGCATCCTCCCTCTGCTTTATTGACACAGTCCTATAAATCTAAATAATAGTTCTAGAAATTATTCCTGAACAGTAAAATACTCATTTTTCTTCTGCCTTTCATTTTAATATAATTAAGAGATAATGTCAATGGAACAGAACCTTGCCAGGAGATAATGATCTCAGGCTGACGGGCAAATAGTAAGGTGAAAAAAGCATTTAGTGAAAGCATATTTTTTTAAGCCAGTGATTTAAATTACTACTATATCAACTGATTAGCATCTAAGTACAACAGACTGACAGACTGGTGAAGTGACAAAGCTGGCACCATAAATGTTTGTCAATTCACATTCTCATTGTCTCTGGATATTGTCTGTAGCAGCCAGGGCAAATGTTTTCCTCCACCCTGGTGGAACATTGTTTCTTTGCACATGCAGGTGTCTAATAATTTCAAACAACAGAAACTAAGCATCTGATCATCAAAACACTGATTTGATGACTACCAAATTCCTCCACTCTTGCATCTCAAAAGAGGAGGACTCCTGCATGCTCTGGCCCTGCCTCCCAGAGACAGACCAAGTGACCAATCTTTTGAATGGGCACCCTTTCAGAGAACATGCAGTTACCAAGGGGACAGCCCTGCTCTTTTTGAACCATTTTTTTCTTACTAGTTTTCATGCAATTTGAGCCCCGCCATTTCTGAAGATCCTGAGGTTTTCTTGCAATATGTCAATAGGATGCCTTTTCCCTTTTCCATATAATAAAATGTCCACTACAGCTGCTGTTATCACAAGCTCACTTTTATTCCAAAGCTACCACCAATTCAATTGCTTTTCTCACCAAGTCAGCCTTGCAATTTTTTCTTTTTTTTTGTTTTTAATTATCAGAAATTAACTAAAAGGTCTGGTGCTTATCTATAAATATGACATGATACGCTGCTCTGTCCCATGCACCGGACACATTTGGCTACAAGGGCAATAGGAAATGCAGCAGATCCCTTTAGGAAACCTGCCAAATATCAGTTGAAGGTCTCCTAGCCCAGTGCTCACCATCATTCCTCTTACAAGGTAAGTTCTCCTACAGTATCTGATCCATGGTGCTGAGTGTGTTCAATATCAGTATGATAGTTTTTAAAATCCTGCTGGAAGAAAGACTCTAAGACCTACCAGTATGATGGAAAAATCAAGTCTTTACATCAAATATTCAAATTCTGTCATAAAGGACCTAACAGATTAAAGAAAGTGATGATTCATTCCTCTATCTTCAGCCTTTTGTGCATAGCTTGTAACAGTAATATCAGCTCCTCAAGTTTTCAACCCTGTGGGCAAAGCAGTGGTTGGGCAGGTGAATTCTTACTGACATGGATGTGTTTGCATTTCTTAGACACCACATGCAAATATTTGTGATAAAAGTCATTTTCACTTTTGAGAAGTGACATGTATTTGTCACTACATGGTCATCTTTCAATACCTGTGGACCTAGTGGACCCTATATATCGTCCACATTTAGATAGGCACAAGAAAGCCTGAAACACTGATGACCAAGGTCAAATTAAAAAAAAGAAACAGAATTGTATAAAAAGCAAATTGAGACCGATAAGAAAAAAAAATGCTTAAAGCATAAAGCATGAATTATAATTATAAAAGTAGAACCAAACAGCACTAGCGCCGTGGTATGAGACACAAAGACAGCAGAAAAGATTTAATATTTGAAATCAGTCGACAAAATGGGAGCATCCAATACTATGTGCAAGGGCACAAGCTAGTATTGGTCTTGGATGAATTACAGGGAAAGTGAATATTAAGTAGGCATTAATAGCATTGCCTTGCTTAGTGATACACTACAGCTGGCTCAGGTGCTTGGAGTTTAGGAAAAGTGTTTAAAATATTAGAGGAAATACAAAGAGGCAATAGAGGAATTAGAGGGTAAGATGTGTGAGGAGAGGCTGCGGGAGCTAAACTTACATAGTCTCAAAGAGAGAAGACTCAAGGGGCCTCAATCACAGTCTATAAATACCTTCAAGGTAATAATATAAATGAAGGAAGGGAATTCTCTGGTCTCAGAAGATAGCAGGACAAGGAGCAATGGCCTGGAGCTAAGGAAGCAGGAGCGTGGGGTAGGTTCCAGGGAACAGTTCTTCACTCTGGCCTCTGCTGCACCGGATGAATCCACTTCAGGGAGGAGAAATTGCTCTCCTTCCACTGACTCCGGGGCACATTGCCCACACGCATGCACATGCTGCACTTGATGCGTCCAAGATGGTTCTAATCAGCCAAAGGCCCCCCCCCCCCGAACCTGTGTAGCACCGAGTTGTACATCAGCGCAGACAAAGAGCCATAGATGGTGTGGGCTATCCCAGTCTGCGTGCTGACTCACAGGTCTTCCTGCAAGCGCAGGATTGTTAGTATGGAGTAATTTTAGAGTGAAGACATTCATTAACCTGGCACCACTTTTGTGAGCAGAGAAATAGCATTGTGTTTCTCCATGGCTGCACTTCACTACACTGGGATTTTTGTCCTTCTTAAAGCACTGTTACAAAGGCTAGTTTTGCACATTCTGCAAATGGTGAATAAAGCTCAAACCACATATTAGCTAGCACACATGGTGATTTGACTTCCATTTAGCCACTTGGTTCAGTGGAGAACAAAAATTCAGAGCACTGTACCAGTTAAACAGAATAAGTCCTCATGTGGCTTATCTACTCCTAGGATACATCCACGTGCAGAAACAGTAAAAAACATGACTCTTCCATTTTTCAAGGAAAATCTTTCTTTGTCCTGGGAAAAAAACTATCCCAACATTTTCATCTTTTGTGCTATTTTATAATCAAATCACAATTTCAGGTTCTCTGGCTATTTTCTTATCCTCCAATCCACCTGAAATTGTGATGGTGGCAATTCACAAGACCCACAGCAAAAAAGACAGCAAATTCTGCAGATGCAGAGAGGCACCTGCATCCAGCAGAGGCCGAAGCACTGAAAATGAGGAAGGATGATAGAGACTGTGACAATAACTTGGAGTTTCTGAAGTGGTTTGACTGACTGACAGACATGGCTGGTGGCAGAACAAGAAAGCAATCCAGAGAACATTAGCAAAGCACAGCAAAAAATAATCATAGCAGCAGTCTCAAGTACTGTGCAAAGGGTTCAAACAAGAAGAGTAAATGAAAATGCCTCTTACTCCAGTGACCCACAAAGAAGTCACTCCAGTTCTTGTACATTAAGGGATGGCTTCCCAACAAATCAGCTTCTCTCCTCTGGACAGGAAGAAATCAACCTCCTCCATTTTCTAGGAAGACCCTTTCAGCTTTACTGGAGTCCTAACAATTAAACACAGAACAAAACAAAAGCCCCAACACTTCATGACACCTCATTTGTCCAATCTGTTTATGTTGCCCTTGCTCCAATCACAGGGAAGAATTTCAAACAAAGGGATTTGATATGTATGCTGTAGGCACTTGCAATATTAACTTTATTTTATTTAACAAGAGTTTCTCTGTTTTATTCAGAAAACACCATCTTTCCTGCATCAGGATCCCCATCTACCAAGCTAACATATTAGCTCAGTGCCAGACAGGAAACTAGGTTGCAGCTAACCACATCATCATTTTATACAAAATCAGATCACGCATCTGTAACCTGGTAAGCCACGTTCCTCCTTAAATCTACAGTGGAAAGAGGTCAGGAAACACTTCAGCTTTGTATCGAGCTGGCTTCTCAAGCTCCTCTACATTTTCTCATTCGACATCTCCTGAATTTGTGCTTTATATTTGGAACCTTGCTGGGAACTTGTGTCTTGAATGCCTCAGCCCAAAATCTACCATGCCTGTTAGTGAAGATTTATGTTTAAAAACACCAAAGCTGTTATTAATGACATACAACTTAATTATGGTTGGACACTTCATATATAGTGCTTGGCACCTCTGGAAAAACAGACCTCTCAGTACGGCACTGACATATCCGTAAAAACTCCATAGGCAGACTACTCTGAAATGGTAACCTGTGAAAGACTCACTGCTTGTTAAATATAATCACCTCCTACTTCAAAAAGGGAGTCAGAACAGAGTTCCTGTACAGAGATCTATTAGTTTTAAAAGGTGGGGTTTGTGTTACTGTGTCCCCAAATAAATACTGTTATTACAAAAAAAAATTTGAACTGCTGTTAAGAGAGATATGTTTGAGTGTTTTAAAAAGTGTTTTCTACATTTATAACTGAACATACATAGCAGTATCAGCTCCAGTAAGGGCTTCCCAGCTCATATTTGCATGCTGCAAGTTAGAGCTTAAACGTACTAAAGTATATATTTGTGCAAGCTACCATACCACATATTGGCTGAAAGGCTAGGCAGCTTTGTAAATACACACTGAAAAAGTTATCTGCCTTATTTGTGTGTTGTCAAGAGACTGGAATCACTTCTGGGTAAACAAGATGCATTTTTTAAATTATCTAATTATGTACAGTATTTAACTTGAAAGACCTGTAGCCATTTTGGCCTCTTAGGAAAAAAGAGCATGCATGTTTTATAACTCTAAAATAATGATTTCTAATAAAATATTAGGAAATATTACAGCCATAAAAAAATTACATAGTCCAAATTAGAAAGACTACATCAAGCAAGGCATACATGGTATCTATGAGAGTTTGGTTGGTAATGCTAATTTTCACTGTGAATTACTTCTGTAGTAGCAATTGTTTTCTTATAACTTCTTTTTTACTTTTTACTGTAGTAAGTAAAAGTAAAATAACTTTTGCTTTACATAGTGTAAAGCAGTGGAAGAAAATCTCTAGTTTTGGCATCTGTCAGAACACAGTATCAGTGACCATTATTAACTTTTATACTTTGTAAATCTCAGAGCTTTTCAATACACATAGAACAACACATAACTCAGTAGTAGCTCTTAACAAAGGGCAGTTTTATCTTTTGAAATACCAAGCACTGAATATGTGTCTGTCCTAAGTAGTTGCACTGGAAAAAAGATAGCAAGAAAACAAGCAAGCATTTTAAGGTGAAAAACATTCACCCATTATTAGAGGTCATTGTTTTATTATTATGCAATCCTGCTTGTTACCAGCAGGGATCCAGAGCCCATCAAGTGATGCAAACTGATGCAGAACTATGTCACTGTCCTTTGACATCCATTACTACCCATCCTTCTCTGTGGAGTGGTATCCTCTGTGCATCCAGATTGGATTTTTATTTAAGACACATTTCTAAATTGACATCTGTAGTCAGAGGCTATCTGTTTACCCTCTACAGTGCAGGGCACATTTCTCAAAACTGGAAAAAAAAAAAAAAAAAGGAGAGGAACAAAACGGGGGAAAAGGGAGAGACACAGAAAAAGAATATGGCCCAGTAAGTACTGAGGGAATCTCAGGCTCTGGAGACACGCGTTCAACTCTCTGCGCTGCCAAATTCCCTGCATAATGCGAGGAAATCAATTAGTAACTTATCTGTGAAATGGGGATACTCAATTACACACAAGGGGATTATGAGACTAAATAAATAGTCACAAATTTCAAGTGATTTAGACAGTATAGAAGTAAAAGACAAACAGTACCGAGAGAGAAGCATATTAAGATTTCTGTTCTACACACACACACACACGCACAACAAAATTACTCCAGTGATTTTTACCCTCTTCAACAGAAACAACTCCTCTACACCATCAGTTTCAACTACCAGTTCCAGTTGCCCAGATCGCAACTCTCACATCGTATCCCAAATGACTAGCACCTCCAGGATGGGTGGTAGCATAAAACAGTTTTAACATGGATAACAGGAGCTTACCCAACCAAGAAGCTACAGCAATGTCTCCTTCCTTGCAAAAGTTATCAGAAATGGGAGAGAAGCTGTCATCTCCTTAGCTTCCTAGGCATGAATCAGTTCCTGCATCTCCAGCTGACAAAAGCTGGAAGATTATCTCTGAAAGTGCTTGCAATGAAGACAAATTTAACCAAAGACCCTAGCTCCAATCAGACCTGAAGAATTACTGATCTGCAGGTTAGACTGTTGTTTCTGAAAAAGGAGAACATCTCCAAGATTTATAGTGAAAAAAATAGGTATAACGGGTATCATTAACAACTCACCAGCTCCCAACAGTGAGCATACAATGTCACATGAGCTACTGTATTTAGCTTCTGGAGTTAGCCTGGGAACCAACCTACACAGCACCATGTGCTGCTGCTGGCAAATGATCTTTTAATGGCAACAGCTATATGGGGTTGCTTCCGTTCAGCTACTGCATTGCAAAATGATGATAAATGATAATGAGAAATTATTACAATTATCAGAAGTATTAGTAAATGTTCCTACTGCTTGGTATTATAAATCTAGAGAAGTCTTTAAGATTTATGTCAAACCACATGATGCACACCACGCAGTTAATTTTACAGCTGACAACTTGAATTTTGGGAGCAAATTCAGCACTACTGGAGCAGGAATCTATTATTTCTTTAGCATGCTATAGCAATATTTAAGTCATCATTAAAGGAAATTTAAATGTATGACACAGTAATATCGTGATAGTAAAAAATAGTTGAGGACTGGTGCAGAGGGTGCCAATTTTTCATTCAAGCCATAAGAGTAATTCATGTCCTTGTGTTCTGTCACTCCACCTCCAATGGCAGAAGCACACCCATGTTTTCAGTGACAGCTTTTAAAATCTTCTTTGAATCAGTGAATAATTTAGGTTAGAATGGATCTCTAGAGAACATCTGGTGAGAGAGAAAGAAGTAAGCACATATGTTCCTTTAAAGATTAAACCAAAAACCCCAAACCAACCACTACCTCAACGCCTCTCAGCTCATGAACCTTAGGAAGCCATGGTGATGACCTGGCCTAGTCAGTGATGCTTCCTGCTCCAGTAGTGCCATGGAGAGCGAGCTCTGGCTTTGTGTAGTTGCCCAACCTTCACTCGCACCCTCTGCTCTTGGGGCACAGGTGGGATGCAGTGAGAACACTTTCCAGATAGCTGAAAACTGTTTCCCTTAATAGTGTTGTCACTAGGGACTGAAACCTAAAGAGCATCTGTACAGGATCTTTACCTGCCAAGAAAGGTTGTTTATTAGAAATAAATCATGGAATTTTTGGTTTTTTTAAGGAGATGCCAAATACTCTGCTGACAAAATGTTTCCATTTTTCTTTGTTGTTTGGGGGTTTTTTTGTTTTTGTTTTTGTTTTTTCAGTCAGCCAGTAAACCATGCGGGCTGTTGGGGAATTGTTAGTGATCTGACTACTCATTAAAATAATATAAAAATATAATCCAGCATTTCCAAGCACCAATAATTCAAACCAGGCATATTAATAGGTTACCTTTTCCTCAAATACTGCTGAGCATGCTGTAGGCAGCCATCAACTTGAAATTATTTTTATTAAAGAAGGATGTGTGCGCCTACAGCACACAACTCAAGAAACATCTCTAATGAGGCAACATGAAACCATTTAGTGACAACTATGTTGGAAAAAGCCAACCAAAAATTACAAACCATTTGTAAGACATTTTGTTGTGTTTTCTTGTGTGCAGGTATCTGGACCTATATCTCAGAGCAATATTAACACCACTGGAGTTGTGTAAGGGGTCAGGAGCTCAGGCAGACATTCATCTTCACATGAGAGAATCCAAACTCAACATCAACACTGCTAGCTCTTCAAAGCCCAGTATTGGCACTATAGAGCTAAAATTCTCTCAGCTAGCATTTACTATCATTAGATCAGCTTTTAATCATATGAAGTTATGACAACAGCATATTAAATGAATTCCCATTTCTTTTGAGCCTTGAAAGCAACTCATGTTTTGATTATTTTGTTCTTTTAAGAGACATCACCTCTCATTCCCTTACTACAGGGCTCTAATCATTTCTTTAATCAGGATGAGAAGCTGATAGAAGACATATGTGGAAAACAATATTTTTGCAAACCAAATTTAATTTTCAACAGGTTTTCAAACTATAATAATTATTGAAAAAGGACAGTGTTCATTTAGACTAAGATATAACTAGCCAAAATTAGAAATACTTATTGTAAGGCTGTTTTCCTTTTACCCTATGAATACAGATTACAGACCAGCTGCTTGGTGTTAGAGCAACTAATTTGCTTTTATGCTCATTTCTGTCTCTGAACAAATTGGTCAGAGATATAACTGTATCAGCAATATCAAACCATAAGAGGGACCCCTAAGGGCAACTGAACTAACCCAGCCACCTGTGCTGTGCCATGTCATGCATTTGCTGAGACAATACCTCTTGGTTTCACTTTGATTAGCTGATATGCAACAGATCCCGTACTGTAAGTTTAGAAATTTGTTCAGAATTAGACTCAGGTTTTTATGTTATTGAGACTTTTTCTGTTCACTCTTTTCATAAATTCAAGCTATAGATGCTGCTATGCAAATGTCAAACAGGCCACCTGGTTGCACCAATTGGTTGGTGGTTCCCTACATATGACTTGCTGAATTTGCTGCCTTTTTATCATTACTGAAATGCAATTAAAAAATCCTTTTCAAGAAGCTACACTCTTGTATACCACAAGATCAATGTTCAAATTAATGCTTAGACCTTGAACCTCCAAGGTACAAAGTCCTCTTGGCTCCTCAGAATTCAGCACCTGAAAAAACAACACCTAGTCCTCCCAACAGTCACAGTGAAATAATTCTTAAATCATCACAACTTGTTTTCTGGTTTTGCCACCTTCTTTATGGCACATCCCAGCCTTCTGACTTGTAACCAGCTCAGGCTTATTCTGGCCGTTCAGAGTGGGCAATATTTTCAAAAACACACAGAAGACCAAAGAGGTCCAGCCATCTAGACCTAAAGGGGTGCTAGGTGCTCTTGTCAATTGTTAACCAAATGAAACATGCTTTCATTTTAGAAGACGCAAGATTACTGAGGAAAAGGAAGAGCCACAGAGTTTTAATTCTGTTAGATATTTCATTATATTTGGCAGTGATCTATTTCTAGGACTGTTGGCGTGCAGGGTGAATAAAATTAAGTAAGTGCCACAAACTTGCATTGTTTTTTATCAGCCTTACAGAAGTGGTAAAATTCCTATTGGTGTACACATATTACAGGTTGTTTCCAAAAGGAAGACACCCTGCTTTCTCATTTGACACCAGGAGGTACAGACAAAAGCATCCCTTCCAACTTTCCTAGCTATTTTATTCATTAGATAACTCACCAGGATGCCTGTTTCTTTCGGTTGAAATCTTGGCTCTTTCAAGACATAAAACCTACTCCCCCATCTTTTTTGTGGGTGAGGTAGAGGGATCCCAGGCTCGAGAATGAGACTGGATGTTTTTCCCTTCCCCTGCTCTGCCCACCCATTAGGTATCAGTCAGGTGTAATTTTATTAAAGGTCACACAGTTACACCAGTCTTAAAAACATTAAATCAGAATCAAGCCATAAGTTACAGAGTTACGGAAAATCCATTTCAAGCATTACCAAAAAAATAAAACATTCCTCACTCTAATACCTTGGAAAGATACTTAAATTATTCAGGAACACGGTGAACATACTTCTCTTCTCCTAATAGAAAAATGCCTTTAAAAGGCAAGACATTTGCAAATTTCTTAAGATTTTGAAGCAGAAGTACTAACTACACCATCTGGATGTTGCCTACCTTCTCTAGTCCTAAAGCAATGATGGAGCCCTCTACCTCCAGTTGGAGCCCAGGTGTGTTATTACAACACATGCATCACATAATAACCAGCAACAGCTTCCTTAGGGTAAAAAAAGGAGGAAGAAAAAACAACACACCAGAAAAAAAACCCAAAACAACCAAAACCCTGAAGGACATAATTATTAATTCAGGTCTGCCCTGCTGCTAATGCAATGTTTGTATCAGCAGTACATTACCCCCATATTTTATAATTACAATACATATCCAAGGAAAGAAATTCATTGACTAATGGGAAAGGATAAGAAACTCAATAAAAAATAATACATAGAGTAAACCACCACCACAACTTCTGGATTACATGTACTTTCAGCATTTGTCTTTATCCATATGTGTTTGTGATATATTGAAGTTTGTTGCAAAAGTAATGTTTTTCAAAATTTCTGCTTAGGAAAAGTTTTATTACTATTGACAGTCATGGCGACAACACACTTTGTGGTCTGAAATATTGTTTCATATTTACCTGTATTTTATCCTTAAAGGAAGCTGCTGTCACCTGTAAACTTCTAGATCAGAGTGCTTCCTGTATGCAATGAATACAATGAATATGGGGTTTTTGATCAAAAAAGAAGAGATAGATATACTGCATACTATAAAGCAATATATATATTACTTTATAGTATGCATTTAAAAATAACAGTTCTTGAAACTGTAACAAATTCAAAATCAGAAAAAATGTGGAATTTGTTTATACCTTTGTTTTTCCCCCAGAAAAAAAACACCATTAAAAATGTATGGTTTTGTGGAAATTTTCAACTTTAACAAAAAACTCACATATTCCTACATAATACAGTTCTGATGTAAATCTTCTTGCAGGCAGCAGGGAACAATTCAGAAAAGCTGGCAGAAAAAAAACCTAAAGACCTAGGTTAGATACTGGGTCCACTTAAATCAAGATCCAGCCAATGACCTCTTTCCCTAGTGACACACTGCATTACCTAAATCAAACAATACAAACTCTTCAGTATAGAAATGCCACACAACCAATTTATATTTCTTACTTACATGGACCCAAAGTGCACTTTATATCAATTAACATTAAAATCATCTTATAAAACTTTCTTTTTCCCTGGGTACATTCATAAAGTTGGATTCGCTGTGTGTATCCATCCAAATACAGTCACAAAAGATAGAAGACCTATCACAGTCTCTTAAAAGCAATCAAGATCGGCAATTATGTTTCATGGTTATGTGCTCCAAATATCATTGTGCTCCAGCTCCTAAGGAGATCCACACTGGCAAATGATCAAACTCAGCCATTCCTCTGCATACAGTGCTGCATAACATTTCAAAGTTTTTATAAACTCATTCTGGTCATAGACAAAATCCTCTAAGCCAAAGACTTAGTTCTGTGCTTTATTCAAACTTCTATGCCTACTATAAACCACCAGTGAAATTTGTGGCCTGTTAATGCTTCTATAAAATTTTCCATTGTTCTCAAAAATCCTATTCTATCAAAGGATAATTTACCCTGCCTGACAGATGGAACAGTGTTTTGAGTTTAACTATTTTTATAAGATTTCCCAAATCACACCTTCCCTCTGCCTCAGTCTAGTTCTTTTCCTGCTAAGATATCATCCATCATTTAATTAGCTATCGCTGCTCTTAGACTTGATTGCATCCACCCTACTACTGCCCACCCATAACATTACTGATGCTGCTTGAAATACATAGCAGTTGCCACTGCAAGGCAACATTAATTCCCTCTGTCCTCTTTCCTCTTCTACTTTCAAATTTTCTCCTGACCATTGCTTACAACCACCTGACGTTTCACAGCTTTTATTTTACCTAGTGATAAAAAAACAGGTTTTGCAAGGGACCAGACGACAGATTCTGTGGTGTTTCCTTGGTAGAATGATGAGCAGATCTCGAAATCTGTGACCCAAAGTAGGAGCGGGACCACTTTTGAACCTGATTAGTCTTTGTGTCAAAACCAGCTAGTGCAGACATAAAGCACTTCCAAACTTACGTCTCATATACAGATTGTGCGAAAGGAAAAGCAAATTAAAACAAAATCCACAATCCATTTTAAAAACAAAAGGTAGGAAATAATAATGATGATGTATTATTAAATAATGCATTGCTGTTACAAAAAGAGCAGCTCTAATTTCAACAGCTACCAGTATCAATTAAAAAAAACCCTAAAACTTAATATGCCACTAATGCATTCACTTAAGTCTAAGCCAGAAATGGACAACTTTGACCCCTAGAGAGACATTGGTGTTATTTTTGGTTTGGAGACCTAAAATCTTAATGAAAAGCAGCTTTGACTACACACAGTGTAATAGTTGCAGCCACCACAATTAACAGTTCATAAGCAATTCCATTATATGAATGACACTTACAAACTTCCATTTTCATTGCAATTTAAGAAGCATGCTTTTTAATACGCCACAGTTGAAACAGGTCAAAAGAGAATGGTAAATACTGGCATGGAAATTAGTCTCTGTGAGAAATTCCAAGTACTGCAGTGTGAAATGACTTCGCTCAGCCTAGTCAGAATCGAAATCACAGCCTCCCCACCCCTCCAGCAAAGTGGGAAAAGGGTTAAGTTTACACAATTTGTACTGCGCAGGAAGATAGTGCTGAAGGGAAAAGAAGGATCTCATAAAATCCCCATACACAGAGCTTCATGAAATAGATTCTCTGCAGAGATTCACAGCAAATTCACAGCACCAGATAGCATAAAATGGTCTAAATATTAGTTCAAGTGGAGATGCGAAATGCATGGTTAACTTAGCCATAACTCAATTTCTCAGTCTTCTAAGGATGTCCTCAAACAGATAACCCTTTCCAAGTTGTTCAGAAGAACAGCACGTACTGAAAGAGGTCCTCGAATGGGTCTTATAATTAACAGGTAAAGCTGAAAGCCATGCAGTTCATTAACAAAAACTAGAACAAAAAGAAAGTGATTTAGCTAGAACTAACAATTGTGACAGAAGACCTGCAAAAGAGCAGTTGGTGCATTACTGATTAACACTACATGCAGTGCAAACTTCCCAAACTACATATACAGAACTCACAAGTATACAACACACATTTCCTCCTTGCTAAAGGAATTCAGCCACACCTCTTCCCCTGTAATTCTCGCTAAAATGTCAGGGGTAAACGCAAAAGAAAAAAAACAAAACCTGAAACATTCAAAATTCAACAGAGATAGTGATGCCATATTGGAACAAGCAAAAACATGAGTGCAACATTAACTCACACCTGGTGAAAGAGGGAGAACAGACTAACGGCATGTAGCAGTCCTCATTCAGAAGGGGGAAAATGAGCAGCTGGGGTTCATGCTGGTACCCACAGGACCCCAATAGCACCTGAGCTTCATCCCTACGTTGAATGCATCAACACAGTGCAGACACTCACTGACTCATGTCACAACAGAACAAACTACTCACCAAATACCTGAGCATTTGTAAGTATAATAAACTTAAAAATTGCATTTATAAAAATATATAATAAATGAGTTTTATACTAGGTAGAACTAGAGCCAATATGGGCCATACAAAGCTGTATAGAGGTATAGAGCTATAAATTCCTAAACTTGAAGAAGGGTATAAAAAATATGCATATTTTGAGAAATTAATGAGAATTAAACTCCTTCCTATGGAATAATAAAGAACTGAAACTGATAATTTTGGATGCTCAATCCTAACCCTGCTCTTCGTGCCACTAGAGATGCTCCATGAGAGGCTGGAGCACAGGAACTCCTAAACCTCACACTCCTGCAGCTTGGTCCTCTACCCGCCCCTAACCTCACTCATCCACTGGTTTAAGTCAGGAACAGGCTAACCTCGCTGAGCTGGCAGGCTGCACACCAAAACCTGCCTACAAGGAGAGTACCCTTCTGCCGAAGGGATGCTGTTTTCAGTCTACAAGAAAGAAAAGGCCACCAGGACCTGACCCAGACTGGTGTAGGCATATGGCTGGGGCCACAGTGGAGTCTTGGTGTCAACCCAGCAGTCCCTACCTCTCCCCTTTCTCCAGGCCACCCCAGTTGTCACTGTGTCAGCTCAACCCATTACAGTGATGAGACGTAGCTACCAGGAACTGCACGGCACCTAGATTTTGCTGTGATGGGAACTCCATGCAAAGGTGAAAACCAAAATGTTTACCACACTGATGGCAAAGTCTACCCCTGGAGTCACACCAAAACAGACAATGGTGTGACAGCACTTAACTCTTTAATGATTGCTACTAACCTTGAAGGCAAATCAACCTAGCCCAACTTCAGAGGAGAAACACAATGGAAATGCCCAACTTGAATTTCATACACACACAGCCTGTCAGTGCTACCCTTCCAATCGCTCTTCTTGTCCTCATTAGCTGGTGCACTGCTACTGTGTTGTACAACAAAACCACAGGAGCTTGTGATAATTAACTTTTTCTGGGAAGTGATTGAATCCACAAACAAAAGCCAATTCAGTATTGTTTTTCTAAGCTGAAGAAATTGTTCACATTTATTTGAATCAGAAACGTGAAAAAGTTAGCACACCACAAGCAAGCATGTGCATTAAAATTCATCCCCCACACAAATCAAAAAACTATCTGCAAAAGTTCCAAAAATACTTTTTCCATTCTTTATTAAGATATAGCTATGAGTTTGCACCGTAGAGCCGGTAACATAAAAAAGGGTAGAGATTATATTGCATCTAGATGTATATATAGCATTTATATAGTTAAATCTTTGATCTTTTGAATAGAGATTGAGACTTTTTTGTGAATCTTTTTCCTGCAGTTACAACTTTAGTTGTTTCTTCATATCACCACCAGATGGGGCTCACTTATAGCTGAAATCGTTGGACATCACACAATTTTGTATTACATACACAATTTATGTTGTACACTCACACACATTTCTACTGCATGCACATTCTTTTTCACAGCATATTTGCACACTTTTATCTCATGAAAAAAATCCATATTTTTAATTTTCAGATACAACTGGTTATGGATTTTTAATTTTTTTTAAAATAACTACATTAATCTCAGAACTATTATTACACTGTATGCCCAGTTTAGATAAGTTGATAGAGGCAAGAAGAGGGGATGTATTGCTCGAGAATTAGTGCCAGCTTTCTAGCTAGTTCCCAGGTTCATGGGATCTGTGATGGGGACTATCTCATTACATGCCTTAGAATTACGGAATGCTTTAAAACATGCTGCATCCAGTTCCAGTGTAAACAACAGCAGCAAAATAAAATGCAATTCTTTTGAGCAGTACTTCAAATCTATTAAGAAACCTCCAATATTGTTTTGATATACCAACATCCCTCCATCCCCTTTTATTTTTTTTAAGGTCAAAAAAGGAGGAGTGAAACCTCTTGCTGTACAGCCTGGAAATTCAGTCAGGGAAATGCCCTATTTTTATCACCTACTTTCTCTCTTTCTGAAAGCCTTTCTTGCTACATTATTTTCTCCCCTCTTCCCAGTCATACATGAGCAGTAATTCCCATAGAAAATAACTGAGCTTCCATTTTAGCTATTCAAATTTCTCAGGACAGATTTTGTGAGTGAGGAAGAGCTTTAGCCTGTTCTCTCAGCCCAAGGAAGCAGCGCTGGGTACTCTCCAGTTATGTCAATCTGAAACGTAGTATGCTTAGGTTAAGCAGCAGCAGGGACCCCCAAATGCCTATTTGATAGAGAGATGCCATAATGGCAGACAAATAAAGGAGATAAGAATTGTAAAATGGGAGAGAATAACTTAAAGTCCATCAGATGCTTAGCCACAGTGGTGAGAATATAAAACTAAAATTAAAACAAACATAAATCCATTTTATTATTGATAGTTTAGATCCATAGATGATATATTAAAAAAATTCTGTGACTTCACGTTTGAAGACTCCAGGGGGCTTATCAGACCTGGCTCCTGCACAGGCTAATCCCAATTCTGCATTAAAAACTGTATCTCCAACACACAGCACCTCTGACTACATGGTTTGGCAGCACCCACCTGATTCACATGGTGCCTACTACTGTAGAGCCCCATCAATATTTTTCAACAAACATAATCACAAGAGCATCTTTTCAGACAGCAATTGATTAGCTCTCAAGACTCATCAGATTTTAAAAATCTGTATGCAGAAAAGAGTCTTTCATACAACATCACCAATATACAATGACAAAAGTCAGCCCTAAAATGACAAATGCTGTGATGCCAGTTAATTTCTCTAAATGAGTGCCTGAACTGAAAACCTCAAAGTCCTAAGACAGGACTCAAAAGAAACACAGAGTTTGCAGATCACATCACTTGTTAAGGAGACAGAAAAGTTAAGATTAAAAAAAAAATATTATCCTGCTTCTGCAATATTTTCTTTTAGTGGATGCTGGATTTCCCCCTGGCATTTTGAATTTTATTTCACACTAACATACTTCAGAGATAAAAATCTCTGAAACTGTAAAGTTAGGAAAACATAAACACTATGGAAAGCAGCTTAAGAGTTCATGATGATGCTTCCTAATTTCTGCCTTTTGCAAAACATTGCTAGAGTTGCCCCACTTTTAGAGATCTTTATTTCCTGCTCGATGCTGGAGAGACTTTTCTGACTGCTGAGCTAGAAAGGAGATCTTCTCCTGGGCAGCCACTCAAATCCAGTGCCCCTGGCCCTGGCTGCACGCCTGACTGCGCAGCCCCACAGGGGAGGCAGGCACAGGAGCAGAGTGGCCCAAAAGTCACCAGGGAGAGGAGGCAGACAGCTAAGCAGGTACAGTCTGCCACAAACATCACCCAGTCCCACTCCTGGGCTACAGCTACAGCTGGGTAGAGGGAGTCAAAAGCAAAAATAAGGAGCAACAAAAAAGAAAAGAAGGGAACTAAGGTCTGCTAATCCAAAAGATAATATAAGGAGGGCAGAAAAGGAGTTACCTTCTGCTTAGCCAGCTGTCCCAGCAGGCTGAAGTAGTGGACAAAGCTACTTCCACACAAGTAAAGAACAAGAGAAATGAAGTGCTGGGGGCTTGCATGAACAAGTAACGAACATCATCACATAGAGTGTTGGAAGATGTTCAGAAGCTTCAGACTGCTTGGGTTGTACTTGCTTTTTAGATGTTTATATGTACCAACCCCTGCTTCCCAAATCTTCCAGGTTCTTCCACTACATGGCCAATATCTAGTTTTGTAGGGTAACATTTGTGCTAACACTGAGTTGCAAATATTGTTTCCCCCAAGAGATCCAGAATGAGGAAAGGAATTATTTAAAATGAGAAACGTGGCCAGAAGTTCCTGTATAATTCCTCAAGAGGCCGATTCCCTTCACACATTTCAACTCCTCAGCATAGGCAGAGGGTTAAAGAAATTTAACGGTGACTGTCCCCTTCACTAGCAACACCATTTTATTTAATACATTGGTATTAGAATGGATTTGGAGGGGAAAACCCAAAGTTATTCTGCAGACAGTATAGTAGCAGATAGAGATAGCCAAACACAACCAGTATTTAATTGTTCATATATTCAAAACTGAAACTAGCACCAAAACAGCTGCTATTGAGCAAATTTAGAAGTTCGATGAATTCACTGAACACCTTCAGTTCATACCCCAGTTCATTTACTTCTGACTTCAACCACTGTATCCAGCAGCAGAAGTACACTTGCATCAGAAGGTGATGCCACATTTAAAGTCTCCATTCCTTTCTTCTTTTATGCTCCAGACTGGCACTATACAGACCAATACATACATCTTTGAAATTAGTTTTTGTTGTGCTACTGGAGTATGCCTAAGTGGTCATCAGATCCAATTGCTCCCATTTTCCATAACATATAAACATGTTTTTCAGCTTTCACGCTGATACCATTGCTTCCTTAACCCTATGAACAGTCCCAATCAATACCGTTGGGTCCCATGCAATCTGTCACAAATTTGTGTTTCACATTTGCATGACCAAGACATTATTTCTCTCTCTAAAGGCTGCAGAGTCCTGGTAGATAAGGCCAGATCCAGACAGCCATTCTTAGCCCCATCTGCGTTCTTCAGCATAAGGCTCATGACTCAAATGCATCTGAAAATGGGTTATCTTCTGCTGTAACAGCCCTTTGGTAAGGTGAGCATCAGGAAAAGGTTAGACTACTGTGGCAATAGTTTTACATTGCATTTATAATTTGGCAGTTAAGGCTGGTGGACATAAATCTTTGAATTTGCTCATTCTTCTGGGTCCAAAGTGCAGGAGAAGAGTTTTGGCACATCAAATAAACTTTAGTAGACTGACCTTGAACATTCATTTATTCTTATGGTGCACCAGCATCTATAAAGAAACATATTAAAACATAAAGCCCTTCCCCAAAGAGCTTACATTTGAATGCTTGACAAGACCATGACGAGCAGTAGAAAGGCAGAGGGATGTGCACTGAGAAAAGGAAGAATCACAGTAACAGGATCACAAGACAACTTCACTTAGCAAGGGTACAGTTTGCAGGTCTATGAGCTTTCCAAGAACTAATTACTGCTCTTGTGGGTGAAAAAATAAAAGTGAACACTTAAAGAGCTTTAAATGAAGCTGAACAAATACAGAGAAAGAAATAACGTTTGGATGCAAAGTGTGAAAAGGAAAAGGTCTCAAGGCTCATATAATTTACAGAGAAGGCAAACAAGAATTGACAGGTCATAGAGATAGGCCAGGGCAGAACTGTAGACAGTTTTGGAGAAGCAAGAACAAGCTGCAGCATTTCTCTTAGGGCAGAATCTGAAAGGGTCAGAAAAAAAGGGTAAAAAGCCAATTCTGAGGCAACATAATAAGATATTAAAAAGGTAGGTACTGATATGTGGCATTTGTACTGAACACACTTGATTGTCAACCCAAATGCCATAAAGTTTAACATTTTAGTTTGAACAGATGCTTAATTGTATGCACTTAATGAACCATCATAAACCAGGAATATTCCTGATACGGTTGTAAGCATCGTGTTACACTGCGCAATGGCAGGGACAGATAAAGGAATCTCAACCTGATTACAGGGAACTGGGTATGGCAGACACAAATAACCAGAGAACTGCTAAGGTCCTGATTTTTAAAAAGCCTTTAAAAAATGTAAGCAGACAAAATCATTTTGTCTGAAAACAATGATGAAGGTCCTACAGTTCAGAAGGCAGCACTGGCCTTCACCAAGGCAAGAAATGGGCACTGTGTTACCTCTAACGGAGTCCAAGGATAGTTACAGCACAGCAGAGTGGTGCAGAAAAGCAGTAACCCTAGAAAGAATTCCCTAATCATGAAGAAGTTCTCTTTACTTATGTCCCCTTCACAAGGAGAAGCGTACTGAATTTAGGGCTAATGACACTTTTTACGGGAATAGTGGAAGATTCTCAGAAAAATACCCCTTATCACAGATTACCTTCAATTTTTTTCTGTAAATGAAAAGAACTAGAGGAACATAACTCTTTCCATTACTGCAAAGTGTCCTTAATCTCCTCTGAAAATTTCACATTCAAATGTAATAAGCATCCTCTTTAGTTCTACCCATTTTACATATTGACCCTTTTCAACTTTTGGAACAGTTTGTTAAACTAAGGTCATGTCTAAAGCAAAACTTTTAGTGACTCAGAGGCTTATGTCATTATGGCCTGCAGCACTGAGAGAAAGCAAGCACACAAACAGGCATAGCGCTAATCTGCAGCTGTCTCTTCATTAGGAAGCCATCAAGCAGCTAAAACACAGCAGAGGAAGATGCTTTAAATGTGCGGAAGGAAAAACAAGAAAACCTATAGCTGCTGCAAACACAAAAATAATGGAAAACACAAGATCACATGCTATTAGTGTATGAAAGCAATGGGCTCTTGAATGTCTCCCGGGACTTGAGCCACTGTGCATCACAATACTATTAATCTTTGTGAGCAAGGTGTTAGTAAGGTTTCAAGGGCAATGGATGGGTGTAGGCATCTCTGCCTCTTCCAAAGCTGTTTGCATCTGTGAAGTCAAAACCTGTTCTAGAAGTTCTTCCCATGGCATAGACAGTAAAGGCACATGATGGCAGTGATACCTGCCTGCTCTGCACTTCCCTCATGCATAGTCCGTCTATCCCAGCACAGTTTGCTCTCTCCACAGTCCTCCAAAGCCATAAGTCTACTCATACAACTCTGCTTGGACACTTTGCTAGGGAGATGTCTCAGCAGCCAGCCAGGAGGAGAAAGTGCAGGCAAAGGGGGACACCAAATGTAGCACTCCCAAAAGACTCTACTGGCCCTTGAAAGTACTTGCAGAATGGGCGGGCTCTGCTCAGCACTCCTTTTCCATTCCTCTGCTAAAGGACAGGCCATGCCAGTACTCCTCTTCCAGTTCTGGGGACGGGGGATGCACAACGAGGCAAGATGAGGTGATGCAGAGTGAGCTGAAGCCCATGAAAGTCAACTCACTGTAGGGTTCCAAGATCAGCAGCTATTACTTTTGGTGTCACCCAGATGCTGTTGTGATATCAATATATTGCATATTATTGCATGAGGACATTATACAGCACCTCAGGGCTCGATCAGCAAGACCTTGATTTTTCCAACCTCGATTACAGAAAGTATTAGATTTGTATCATGAACACATGCACATTATGAATAACTACATTAATTATCTGAAGAGAAGTTAATCGAAAGGTTACACACTACACTCTCACTGACATTGTTTAATCTTTATGTGCAATATGCATACTAAACAAATCTTCAGCTCCCACACCAAACAGCCAGAAATCCAGGACTCTAAAGATAAGACTGCTGAAGTAGGATCATTTCTCATACTTGAGGTTCAGCATCTATGCATTTTCTGAAATCTTTTATTCTTTTTTTTTTTTTTTTTTTTAAAGGATCCAGCTATGGAAACTCAGTTTGTCAAAGTGCTATTGATCTGTATGAACACTCCTCCTCCCCCTTAAATGAGCTGCAAGGGGCCACTGGGGTGCCTGTTAAACCTAAACCACTTAAATATATTTAAAGGTAACTTGTGACGTGCACTTTAAGGAACGGTTTCTCTGCATGTTTCCCAGCTCGCAGCTCCTTGATGCTCGCTGCCATGCTGTAGGTGGTATCCAATCAGAGCGGCCGCCACTGAGGGCCAGGGAGGTGGCTGCCGGGTTTTATTTTATATTCCAGCTACAGTGCAGGGAATGTAAGGCAGCAAGTGTGTACGGCACGAATAATGAGTTGTGAATTTCTGTGAATTAGTACTTTTTTTGCCATCACACACTGCTCCTTTTTCTATAGACCAAGACTTTGAAAGTTCATTTTTATGTGTCATTTACTTCCCCAGGGTGTAAAGCCTGCTAAAAATATCACCATTTCTTCTCCTCTGATAACACATTATTTATGCAAAGGCAGAATAATTATTCTTGGCACACTAGAAGGCTCCCCCCCAAACTAAGGTAGTTTCAAAAGATACCTTCATAAAATACAGTGAAGGTCAATATTGTCAGCTAAAGCTCAACACTGAACATGAGTCTTCTGAACTCAGGATACTGGAAGGCTTGTTAAAGGAAGGAAATTATTTTGCAGTTGTACAGGGCATTTGATTTGAAAGCATGAAGGGAACATGACTGGGACAATGAGGTTTCTGTAACCAGTTACCCCATTCAACCCTGAAGAAGATGAAGTAAGATCTGTGTGGTGTAGAAATATAGTAGCAATTAAACCAGGCAGAAATTTATGTGAGGGAAATCCTGACAACTGGCATCAAGAGGTTAACTCTTCTTTTCTTTTTAATCAGTAACTAGTTCTGTCATCTTTTGGTTCAGTGCAAAATCTCCCCAGAGAAGCGCCTCCATTCTTTGAATGTCCATAAGGCAATTAGGTTTTACATTTTTAAAACTGAAGGGTTTTACAGGATGAGCCAATTTATATGTTTCCATAATAAGAAAAGACTCAGGGCTACTGAAGTATCTATTTCAAAATGGCTTAGGTGGTGCATTATTGAATCCTACAAAGCCAAGGGGCTTCCAGGTCCCAAAGTCTTTAACAGTCATTTTGAGGGAACTACCTGGGCAGAATACAGAACAGCTTCATTTTTGGAAACCTGTAAAGCAGCCATTTGCTATTTGGACTTCCTTCAGCATGAGCAGTACAGAGCACTGTAAAGAGAGGTCCTGGCTTGAACACAGGCACCCAGAGGTAGAAGGGTGCTGCTGCAGCATTGGGTGGTTATGTTTCTCTGCTCCTGAGCCTTTTTATTGTCTTAATAAATGCTGGTCAAGTCCCAGTCATAAAAACGATCGGGTGGATATACCTGTGAGCAAAAATGGGTGATAGCTTTCAAACTGGAATAGTGTAACAGCTCTATCTACCAATTAAAGCCATTTAGTGAACAAATCTGATGATTAACTGGATATGTAATTAAGCCTTTATTATTAGTCTAATTGGATGGTTAGGGGAATTATTAAAGCTGTTAAGATTCTGTGTAGCAAGCTGACTGTGTGGTACAGGCAATGTGAAATTCAGCTCATTACAAGCAAGGCCAAATGAACATATTTGAGTGGAAATTCTAGACAGCTGTATTCAAGTCTTTCAAAACAAACCCAAACAAACCTTAAAGCCACGAGTTCAGCTCAGCAGAGTGCGCTATAATGCCCCACTCGGACATGCATGGCAACAAGCCAAGTACAGACCCATTCCCAGCAGGCTAAGGAGAGGGGAGAGCTTTTCCTGTGATGTTAGCTAAAGCATCCTCCCTTCCCCCATCCCCGACACCAGGATAAGGAAGAACTTTTGCAACAGAGGTGTCTGACCAGCTAGGCAGCTAAAATACAACAACTCCTAAAGCATTAAGAGGAGCAAAAATCTGACTAATTCCTGCAAGAACTTGGTGCTCCAAAACCTGGTCTTGGGAACATAAAAGAATGAGCAGGAAGGTACGTGCAGACCGCTGTGTAGGCCTAGCAAAACATTAAGCTTTCCGTGATCATTTAGTCTGTGTTCCACTTGTCCCAGGTCAAAGTTTGGACTCAGCACTAGTAACACACCAAGTTGAGAGTTGAGAACCAGGCCTCCCATATCCCTTACCAACAGCAAATGTCACTCAGACCTCACCTATCCTTACCAAAAAATAATAATAAAGAAATTAATAAGGAAATTCCCAGGCTTACCTGGTGATTGAGAAGGCAATTTATGTAGCATGCAGGCAAGTGGAATTATGGCTATTGAAGGGTTATCTCCAATGGCCTCAATGAAGTAAGCTGTTGGATCAATATGATGCTAAGTGGCCTGATACAAGCCTTTTGGAGAAAAAAAGAAAAAACAATAATTGATTTTTTTCCCAATAACCAAAGCAAACTCCTCCTAAATTAGTATGTTCACTGAACATGTCATCTATTGTCCTTCCCATCTGAAAAATTGGAATAATAAGAAAGTATTCTAGAAGTACAGTTCAAATAAGCATAGATGGAGAGCAATTAACCAAGAATAACAATTGCTGGAACTGAGGCTGAAACAGGTACTGATCAGCCGCTTATCAGCGGAACTAGAAGAGCTCACATCCTGACCAGAGGAACTTCCAAGGACTGCAGCTAGCCAACATACAGAAGTTGGCTGTACAGTTTTCCCTGGCTTGCATATCCTTCTAGACCTAGGTGCAATCTCAATAAAACAGCAAGAGGTCAAAGTTACAGTCACATGGGTGCACCGATTGTGCCAAGAAAAGCCCCTATGTTCTGCATATCAGCAGCACAAACACGTAACAAAAATCTAATGACAACAGATATATATAGATATATTTGGACTATATTTCCCAATAGCCATCTCTTATACCTGCAGTTAACGTCAATGGAAAACACCACCACCACACCCCAGTTGCAATCAAACTGTTTTAAAAATGCCAAAAGCGAGATGACACATGATCGCAATGCTGTTGCACGCACACAGAACATATCTAACTCTCTGCAGAAACCAGCAATAGATCTGATGTGCTTTAACACTCTGGATAAGATAAATCTTGTAAGTGACTGTAAAAATGATACAAAGTGTTACAGAACTCACAGTGTGTGTTTTGGGTCTGATTTAAGTTCTCCTCTTCCCCTGTATGAGCTACACACTATTATTGCTATGAATGAATTTCATTTAGAGGCAATTGCCTCAACTCAGAACCATGTAACAAATGAGACTATTCTTGGTGAGAAAGTCTGGTATGGACTAGGCATTGACACCTCCAATTAAGTAAACATAATTAAATGAAAGAAAAGAACATATGATTCTATTAATTCAAAAACTTGTTTTCTAGAATAATGCAAAGAAATTGTAAATAAAAAATATGGTAACCACAAATATATAAGCATAAATTAAAGAGCATACACTAACAATAATCAAAATCTAAAGACTCAGTTTTATCTGTACATGTGAGATTAGATTTGTGCTGGTACAGGTCTCTTAAACCAAAATAATATGGGAAGGTAAAAAAAGAATAATTTAAAATAAAAGAGCATGCTAAGCATAAAAAACAAAACAGACTTTGTTTCCCTTTGCTATAAAGAAACATATAGATAAAGATCTTAAAAGAAAAAAACCTTTTCTGTTGTCCATTAAATCACAACAGTTACTTTCTACTTTTATGTGTCAAAAAGTTTCCTTATTCTGTAGAGTATCATGTCACAAGGTTTATTTAATAAAAAAAATAAAAAAATCATTACACTGTTTGAAATAATTCACTTCATGGATAAAAAAAATTCTAAGAACAAAACTTTATAAATAATCCAAATATTTTCTCAAAAACTCAATTGTAATGCAATTTGAGTTTTTATAGTCAAATTGGCACAAACATAATTAAATATTACACTTTAAAACCAGAATACTTTAATGTAACAAAACATGGAAGGAAGAAGTTCATTACAGAAAGGCACTTTTAGTCACCAAAAAAAATCCCAACATTAGAAGAGCAAGTATTAGAAAGGCACTTGGAGCAGCTGCAGTTAGAAGAACAAAGTTCAAGAGAAGTATGCTTGCAGGATAACATGGATAGAGCATTGTTTAAACAGAAAGAAACCCTAAAGCATTTCATACAGGTGGCTCAAGAAAATGTCATATTAAGCTTTTCAAAGGTACACTCTTCCTTGTTGTCCTTGATAAAATCTGGTGCGCATACACACACACACACTAGTAGGTGGAAAAGTGATACTGCATGCAACCTTAAATATGGGACAGCAGATCTGGGCCAGATCTCCAGATGTACCTTGTGTTACCAATTTTCTCAGAAAACATTGGAAATAAATATCTCCTCCGGGTTATTGCAATGTTTCAGTTTTATTTATTTTTCCAGTAGTTAAACATTTCATTTTTATAAAACCCTTTGAAGCTTATATAAAATAAGCAAAAGACTTGTGTGAAAACCACTGTCACAGAGTTAATTATAAGCAGGCACTGAGCTTTTCCACAAACAAAATTGTTTTCAGTTCTTTTAGACCCTGAAAGGAAAAATGCAGGCTGATGAAAACCAGTTGGTAGCTTGTAACCACCCTAGTCCAGCAAGCAACTGTGCATATCTGTACTGGTGTGTCTTCATAGACCTCCTCAGCAATGGTGCTCAGGGAGTACCGCAGTGCATCTGCCTACCTTGAGTTGCCACAATTGAACCTTAAACAGCTCAAAGAAAAAACATCATCTTGTAGAATGAAAAAACAACCAATCAAAAAACCGCACACACACACACCCCAAACCCCACCCCACCCCCAACCCAATAAAACACAAAGATTTATGTTTTGGTGACAATTCAGCATCTCTGGGGTGGGGTGAGTGTTTCTTAGGTCAGCCTTCCAAGACATTAAAGTAAATTGGAAGACTTCTACATATTTTCATAGGATGGCACATAAACCTCGGGGCGGGCGGGAATAGATTCCAAGACCACTGGAAAAAGAAAATACCACTGGTATAAAGATGACATTGCAACTTCTGGAATATATTGCAACATCCCTCAAGGGAAAGGTGAATCAAAGCTGCTATTTTGCTACTTTCTTCCCCTATAAGAAAGATGAAGACCTGTCATTCATCAAAAAAGGCTGCTTTATTTTAAAGGAAAGCAAAAAAACCCAACAAACCTACCACATAACATTTCAAAGACAGAAACTTTTCAAAGTGCATCAGCCAGTTTTTTTCCTAGAATCATCCTTACCTTTATACAAAGCACACACAATACACATTTGTATAGCAACAGAAACAATCACTTGGCCCACTTGCACAAAAATGGCATTGCAGTGAGTGTCTGGCGCAGGGCAAGCCTGTGGTTTCTGAGCTGACCAAGGGACCACAGGCTCATCCAGAAAGAATTCTGCACTGGGCTGCTGTAAGCAGCACCTACACGTCATTGACAAGGCTGGGCAAGTGTCTCCTGCAGATTTCCCCTCTTGCCTCCATTCAATAGTGTGTAAGGGACTGAGACTCCCTAGTAAACAGCAATTTAATTAGTACTATCATTATCATTTAGAAAACAAAGATTATAAATTCCATAGTGCATATTTTAGCTTGAACCTGATCTATGTTATTACAAAAAAGCTTTCTGAAGTGGAAAATTATTGCACAAAAATAATATTATATCCTCAACGAGTTAATAAAATTTTATTCTCGATAGAGTCTATCTCAAAATACCCTCAGTGATGCAAATATCCATGGCGAATAAAGCATACAGAACAAAAATTTCTAAGGCTGTGCAAAATATTAAACAGGGTACAGGGTCAGCTAGAAAATGCCATTCATTAGAAAATATATGTGAAAATTTCCTGTCCCAAAGGCTTCTCATAGCACTTCTAATTTTATTAAAGTTGAAAGTGATTTCATTCATTTCAAGTTTTGGAAGAAAGCTGTAGGTAGCAGCAGTGCCATAAGAGAAAAAGAAAAAAATATTTTAAAAAAATCTATTTTCATGCATTCATCCTAATCCTAACTCATCTTTTTCCACATAGGAGCCTTGAAAAAGCCCAAGAACAAAGAAACTACATCCTTCCACTGTATACTGCTTTGCATTGCTTCCTACATATAGGTATGCTCTTTAGTTAACCCTAAACTTGCTCCTTTAATCATTCCTGAGAAAGCCTGATTTAAAGGTTTTGCCGTAGTGTTTTGAGAACTACACCAAATGTCTTTGTCAAGCTGCTGCAAACTTGCTTGTATTTCTGTCCCATTATACTGTAAGGAAAGCACCAGTCACTATTGTCAGATGTACGGGGCTCAAAAAAAGAAGCATTTCAGGTACACAAAATAACATGATTTAATTGATGTACATGGTCAGTTTCAGATTTTTCATAAGGTCTGATCAGCATTGTGTAATACTCAAAAAAATTAAATATTTGAACTTCAGATGGACAAAACAGTACCTGTCTGAATGAATGGCCATCTCTGGTAACTTAAGGCTTTGAGAGTATAAAGACACAGAAAAAGATCTTGTTATTATTGAGATTATGACATAAGGAAATTTTGTCACTTGGTATGCGAGAGCAAAGCATTCCTCAAAAAGCTTTCTGTAAAACCAGTGAAGAGTTTAACCAGAGAAAAAGTACATTTACCTTCTAAGTAAACTTTACCTGCTTAACTAGTAGCCTACTAGAACTTTTTGTATTTGTAAATCACTATTTGTAGCAATAAAAAAGCACAAATCATATAGAGCTATAAAAGGATGAATGGGATGCAATAACCTAACAGTTACCCTGGAGCACCAAAGGACTGGGACACTGATGAGAACTGCTTGCAAGCTCATACCCTTTAAACAGCCCAGTCTCTGTGTGGGAGGGATATCAGAGTTCTCAGGTTCTTATTCTTCCCCAAAAACCATGAGAAAGTGAGTCACGAGAATATAAAAGCAAGCCTAACGAGGTAATTCACACTTCTCAAAATAAAATAAGCCCTTGAAAACTGAGGACTAAGTTGATTTTTTTTAATGAAATAGTAGAATTACAAAAGAAGAAATTTGAAATATTCATAACTTCTAGCTATCCCTCAGATACATTTACAGTACTGCTTCCTCCCTACACCCGTAAAAACAGGTAGTAGTCACTGTAGTAGAAGATGAAAATATGACTGTCAAAAGAAAATTGTTGCTGAGACTCTATTAGAACCATAGAACATCCTTCACAAAAAGGAGAAGCTTCTTCAAGCAACATGAATGGGTAGATGAAGATCACTGATCACTGTGCTAGAAAAATCCTAGAAAACTATGTGTCAATAGTAAATACATCTACAAATAACGTTCAGCTTGAGTAGCTATTAGCCATAGTTTAGAAGCAAGGTAACTGAGAACTGTTATATAAAGCAATACCATCTATGTTTTCTGGTGGCCAGCATAAAATCTCTTAGCATCCAAGAAATGACTGCTGGTATACACCAAAAAAGGGAAGCTACTCAGAAAAGTGTCAGTGCTCAGTATTTCCAAGAGTGTCTCATAAAACTGTGAAAAATAGATATGAAATTACTAGAAACCAAGAAATGGCTTCTTAATCACTAGATTTGTAACATTAACTAAAGTAATAGCAACAATGTGTAGATGCCAAAGGAAAAAAGTAACACTTGTTCAATCTGCAAGTGTAGTAAGAGAGGGTGGTCAGAATTATTTTGAATGACTCTACCTCTCGGAGAGGAAAGATTTCAAGCCTTAAAAGCCTAGTCGATGTTAATTACTCATGTAGACAAGATTTTATTTTGGTATAGATCTTGAAGTCCCACTGACTTTGAATACGACTCAGGACAAAGCCTTTGGAAAATTTTCCATTGACTGCAGACTCCTCTGGTCTAGCTCATCCTGCGACCCTATATTAGGGGTCCCAACCTTAGATGCCTCCTGGGAGTTCTGACCTACATCAGCAGGACTAGCAAAGTCTCCTGATGTAGTGTGTCAGCTGCTAGTTAAACAAGCACTCATCACATCCCTAAAAGCAAGCAAGAACAAATCCAGGCAGACAGAGCAAGATTGAAGAGGGGCAGGACAACCAAAACAACGTACAGGTATTCTGCAGTTGAGAGGCTGAAAAATCTCTCCCAAAATAGCACAATTAAATGCTGGCAGTTGTGGAAGACTCAAGGTAGAGATTTCCAGCATGCCTCTGGTTTCACTGTGCCATTCTCATCCCAGCCTCTGCATCTAGCACTCTTCCCAATAATTCTTTTCTCAGGTTCAACTCTGGGAAGATAATTATTTTCCACCCTTTTCTTCCCAATGTCATCATTCAGTAAAGCTAGAGAAGTCTCTGCCCTTGTCTCTGTTCCATATCAGTTTTACAACCCAAGAATGACTGATGGCCACCTCTGCAGAAGGCTTCAGTGGAAGCTCAGAACTGAACACATTATTAATTAGGTACCAAACTATATTAAACCTGTGGTACAGAGTTAAAAAATTTTGGCCAAACTCATTTAGCTGTTACTTGTCATCTTCTAGTTCAAACACTCAGCCAATATGTCAGAAATTGAAAAACAGTCTATAAAAAGGGACCCCTTTTGTACTGAAAAGTTTCTGTCCTTCAATGTGGTGTGAATATTTAGGAGAAACTGTTGGAATAAATAGCTATAATTCTGGCATCATGTAAAATAATACATCTGCAAATCAGAGGAGGTGCATGTATGGTTCATGCACACATATAGTGTTTCTGCTTTGCTGTAAATCCATTTGTTTATTGCAATTGTTACTAACGTGAACTATAGCTCTCAGGATAAACAGTTCTATAGGAGTGTAGTCTTCAAGCCTGAAAGTGAATAAAATACAAACATTACTGTGAAAGAAAGACCTTGCAAGGTCAACTGTAGAGCAAGGGCAAAACCAGCAGCTACACACAGAAGCATCCAGCTGCAGTATGAGTGGTTCACATGCAAGACTCCAAGGAAATTTAAAACAGTGGGTCAAAGGAGAAAAAGGAAGGAGTATTACAGCATCAGCTTGGTCATGGTCTTAGCAGCTGAGCAGCAAGAGATATGTGAGGACTGCTGCAAATGAGGGGAAAAAAAAAAAAAAAATAACCCACAAAAAAACAGTCTCTCTGCCAGCTCTTGAATACGGTCTCAAACCCATCAGTGTCTTGTGACTGATTTTTAAAGAAGGAGCTAAAAAGAGCTTAGCAACCAGAAGCACCAAACACAACACTGAAAGGTCAAGAAACATAGTATAAAAATAATCATCTAAATGTAAAGGGCAAATTCTCACTTGTGTTTTTTCTGCTGAACAGACCCACCCCTTAATCAAAAACAGCTCAAATAAATGAACAGGTCAGCCTCAATTATCCAGTCTCAAGTCACTTGAAATTCCAGGATAACCTAGGATATATTGCCTTATTCGTTGAAACTTTTTACAAAGAAATCCATTTTCCTTAAAAATTTTCAGAAATTTGGTGTGTAACATGGCAAGGAAAAACAGAAGTTGGGGATATCCTCTAGTGTTTAGCAACAATAATACTTAATGTTTCTATATAAAGCTTTCCAGATTTGTGTCAATGTGATAAAGAAAGGCAGCAATGGGCATAACTACCATGATGTGAGAACTGCTGCACAGAGATACAGGAAACACACCCAAGGTCAAACACAGAAACACATGCAGAACCCATGTCTCCCGACTCCAAGCGTGGTGTCACATAGATCAGGTCTAAGCCACGCAAAGGAGCACAATGTCTTCAAGTCAGCACAGAGCAAGCTGATTCCAAACACAAGACACAAGGACAGCAGCATGATGTCCTATGCAAAGTAGAGTGATGTCTGCGGGACACAGTGCTGTGCTAGCATGCCTGTATTATTTGGGAATTTAAGTTAGTAGTCTATATGCCGTGATGCAGACATAGTATGCTTAAAGCCCTCCCCAGTCACACTGCATCAACCCACACTGACAGTCCCCACCTCCTTACTACCTAACAGAGACACTGTCCTCATCATACATGCAGCAACCACAGTTACTACCTAACAGACAACACTCAAAATATGAAAACATGCACCCAGATGACCCATGCCCTCCATTTTGAAAACCTAAGATAAATAGTTTCATTTTTAAAAAAGGCAAAGTACTACAGCATTCTCAGTGGCTTCAATATTCACTTGTTAGTTTAGCATCCTTTACAGCAGATATTTCAATCTATGGGGAGTTTTATGCTCTGCAAACTTATTTTTAGGTCTTGGTCATCCTCCTCCCTAGCCTTTGAGGTTAAACAGCTTAAATGCAGCTGTTAATCATCTCATTTGATGAAGTTAAAGAGTACGTCATGCCCTCATCTGAATCCCATCTACTGGGAAGGAATTCAACCTAGCACCAAATTTAAAGCTGACTATGTAAAACTATACCTAATTTCTGCCCCATGTTAAACATCACATTGCCCCAGCCTACATACTCAATCTTTGTTCATGTTGTTCTTACCTTCTTTTTTGCCACGCAATTATCTGTGCAGATATGAACTACCTGACTAAATCTGCAAGGCCCCTCCCATACCCAGAATTATATGCCTCCTAAATATCAATTTCTTCTATCCTTCCCAGGGAGAACCTAATCAATTTATATAACTTATCCTTACTGGTTATTCCAAAAATACCTAACTTTTCTTTACATGTTTAGCTGTGAGCTTAGAAAACAGTCCTTTCAGAAAGAGTCTGAAAATACCCCAGAAATACTACATAAATAAGTACATAATAAAAAATATATTTAAAGGCAGAAAGTTTAAAGAAGTTTAAATTCACATGAAAATACATAATTAATTTCATTGCAACATTGTGGCTAAGTAAAAATTAAAATTGTTTGCATTATGAAACAGGTGTAAAATATCTGCCTTAATTACATACCATGACAGCCTGATTCTAAATTATAACAACTTGATAGCCATATTAAAAGTGGTTTTTTGTCATGCCTGTATACATAAATAAGTTTTGAAGCCATAATATGGAAACATACACACACACACACACAAACACACACACAGCTATCTATGATATGACCAAACTATTGCTACTTGGATGGGAGGGATAGTGAGGATGTTCTAGTGGGCAGGACACACATACTGTTTGTTTGCATAAACCTCACATACAACAGTCTTGGCCCCCCTATGTTTGTTAATACATTTCATTTAGTGACAGGAATGTGTACATATTTGTCACAAACAGATTTGGAAGCCCTTTTTTTTAAAATTTATAAATCTCTTACATGAGGTCAGTACTCCTCAAACATGTAACATTCATACAGCTAAACAGATTCATATATAGTATTTTGATGACCTGATTAAGTGCCAGATCTTGCATACACACACACACGCAAAATGAAGATAAGGTAGATTCTTTTGTCAAAGATGTATTTGAGATTAATGGCAAGCTGGCAGACTGAATGGGTTCCACTGCACTGAAGCAATTACTGTAGTAGGTAAAGCAAGTGATAAAGATTTATTTAGTACAAGGCTGATATTCATTAATGTCTTTAAACCCCATGTTAAGGTTGTTTAAAGTACTGTAGCTCTTCTCTGGAAAGGTCTGTTGAATCTATGACAGAAAAGGCAGACCTGCATAAATGCAGTGCAGGTCTCCATGGACTATGACATTTCTATACCTCCACAGGGAGGCAAGTATTTTAGATTAGTTTGGTTAGCACTGCAGATGCAGCATGCTGATTTACTAAACTCTGATGCAAGTTCCAAAAATAATTAGCTTATCAAAGATCCACTTTCCTTCCTCTCTTCTATTAGTGTGCTAAATATGGCATTGTTGCAAGGAAATAATTCATTTCACTAGTATTCAAACACTAAGCACGGACTTGTCAAAACTGAGTCTTTTTTAAAAAGAGGTCACTCTCAGTGCTGGCTTCTTTTGAAAGATGCTCATGTTACATGACTAACTAAACAAATGTCATTCAGCTGTATAACTCCTTCCATGCTGTTACATAAAAAGGAATTAGTAAGCATTTCTGAAAATCAAGTTATTTTATTGGTCCAGTATCATCAAAGCAAGTATCACAACAGACAACTAAACAGACACATGGCACACAAGCCTTTTATGAACTGGGTTTGAGGTACCACACAAGAAACTTGTTGAATGGAGAAGAGGCTAAAATTTCATACTTCTGTGGTAGACTTTTTGTTACAGATATTCTTTCAGGAGGGCTTTTTCCAAGGAAAAAAAAAAACATTTTGATTTGGCATACAGAAAATAGTCCCTTTGAAATAGCTTACTTCCTTCACTGTTTAAGCAAGAGCTGTTTCTCAACACATCAGTAAGAAAGAATATTATTTCAAGAAGCACGGTCAAGGTTCCTGTTACTACTGGCATGCATATAAATAATCAGCAAGACACCCACTGCCCCTCTTAATTTTTTATCTTCAGAAAGCATATTAAAATGATTTATTTCTAGCCTGCTACTCATAGTGAATGCAAGTCAACCTCTCCTTACCTTGCCAGTGACAGGGATATCAACAGAACCCCAGGTACCAACTCCCCAGTGAACTGTGCCTGGGGCAAAATCAGCTGCAATAATTCCAGCAACTGGAAATAAAAAGGAATGTTAACAGTAGAAGCTAATCCAGCACACATTGAAGTTACATCAACGACTTGCACTATGTAGCAGATAAAAATAAAAATCACCAATTCTAAATGTAAAAATACATTCCATGAGACCACACAAAAGCAGTGAAACACATTTTAATCAATTTCAATTAGAAGATATTTCAAGTCTATATTAAAACTTTCTCAAACAACTAGAATCATGCAGAAACAGAACTATAAAAAACAGGTTTGCACATTAAAACAGAGCAAGTCAGCAGGTGTCATCTTCATTTTAACAGTAATGCCTTAACCATTTTTTGTTGTTTTTTGTGGTTTTACTAAAAAAAGTTTTCATACTGTAGGGTTACTTAACTTAGCACAAAATAATGGGGTTGGACCAGTGTTTCTCTAACATTTTTTCACCCATACTCTTCCTTATCTCTTCCCTGCTCTCCTTCTCTCTACATGGCCCCTACAGTTTCATGTCTTCATTGAAATGCCTTCCAGAAATGCCTTTGTGCTGACAGAGTTGCTTTTTCCAAAAGAGCAAAATTCTCCAGAGACTGGGGTTTCCAGATCTGAATGCTTAATTTCATATTCCAGCCCAGCAAGGGCAAGGATTCAAAAATATTGGATCAGGTGATCAAACTACAAGAGCTAGTTATGTTGAAATACTCCCCCATTTTCCAATGCTGTTTCAATATTAACATCTATCAAAATATTTTTGAAGATCTGTATTAACATTTCATAAACTTAATATCCAGCTTAGCAGTAACCCTACCCACTACCCACAGAACTCTGTGCCAGTTATTAAATGAAACAGAAAAAAGGATATTTTTATTGCATTAAATATCTATTTTCCAAAAGAAAAAAACAAACAAAATGATGACAAACCAACAACCCACAACACTCCAAAACAAAAAACAAGCAAGCTCCACAGAAAGACCAACACTCCCTCCTGCAAAAACCAAACCCCCCAAAACCCCACACTTTGCTAGTGAAACAATTGCAAATATTTAGCAACCATCAGTCTCTTCTACCTCAGTTATTACTTGCTTTGCTTTTCCTTGGCTATGAGGTAAACGAACTACCTTTTTCAATAAACAAAATTTAAAAAAAAACACAAAACCAAAACACTTTGCCCTGAATTTAAGGAAAAAAAGTCTTAGCATCACATACATCACACCAGTGTTAGAGGTAGATTTAAATGCCAACTTCAGTTTGCATTCAGCTTAGAGAATTTCTAATCATGATTTTTTTTTCCAAGTCGTCTATGCTGATTCTAGTATTTGAAAGGGATCTTTATTAGTTTCCAGGCCAAAATCTAGAAATCTATTTATCTGACTGAACAAGAGTTATATAAAAGAATTATTAAAGTCTCTAATGAGCAAAATACTTCCTCCTCTTTCAGGTTATTTCTTAAATGCAGAAAGTATAAAGTATTTCAGCGGAAGGAGAAATATGTCTTTCAGGACATTTATCTTCAGTTTCAAACGGTATCTCCAATAAAAACAGCTTTACAAAAATAATTCCATGAATTAACCTTATTCTATGTGATTGTTACCAATTCACAAAATACTTCTGCTTCTCAGTAACAGACAATGAAGGCACTCAAAATTTTCACAGTCATCTCATTGCCTTCTAATAAACAATATAAAAACAAATTTCCTAGACAACAACTTACTGATCTACATAACATGGGGCTCCCTCCTGCCTTCTCAATACCAGTCACAGGGCCCCTTTCTTACTTGAAATACCTCTACTATCATGATCAAGTATAAGTAAACAAAACATAAAGGCCAAACAAAAACCAAAAATTGTTTCTGCAAGAAAAAAAAATAATCCCTACTTGATTTTTTTTTAATCAGCTCAACAACAACAAAATACCAAACACTGAAACCTATGTATTTTGTCCTTCAATGATGCTTTCAACATCTGGTATGAACAGATAGATATGCCAGCACAATTATTTCTTATCATTGCACCCTCTCCTCACACATATTCACCCCAACATCACATCTCTGCTCTAATGAGTTTGTCCTTACAAAGGAATACGTGAAGGCTCTCCTTTTGTTCAGGATGGCTTGGTTTCATAGGAAAGGTCTTGAAAGGGATTGCCATGGAATGCATGCAGCCTGTGTGGGTTAGCTCTTCTCAGGATTGTAAGGTACAGGAATGAGACTGAGATGGTAGAAAGCAGATGCAGACTTCAGAAGCAGACACTGAACTCTCTTTGACCAATTCATCCTACTCAGTCAAGCTAAGCAGGCAGTACACTTCTGCCACCCAAGCTCAGGGCATCCTGATGCAAGATTCAGACAGTAGGTGCACAAGAAGGCTTAAGGGGGCTGCATTAGAGATCCTGTGTGAAGAGGACTGTTTAAGCCTGGCTAACAAGGACAAAGGACTCTGGATCTGTGCTTTTTGCAGATGGGTACAGAGCAAAGAGCAAAAGTGGGACATTGCCTCTTGTCGTGTCATTGGGGACCAGTGAAAAGAGCCTCACTCTGACTTCTTTGCACCCTTCCTCCAGGTATTTGAAGGTGCATTGATCAGATCCCCTGAGGCTTCTCTTCTCCAGGCTGAGTCCCAGCTCTCTCAGACTTTCCTCAGAGGAGAGATGCTCCAGTCCCTAAATCATCTTCGTGGCCCTTCGCTGGACTCTCTCCAGCAGCTCTATCTCTCTCTTGCCTACACTACTGGCAAACACAAGAAGGGGAGAATTCATGATGCTAGAAAAGTTGTTACGACAAATGAAACATGCTCATGTTACTCATAAAAGGTGAAATCACCTGTGAATTCATTCATATTCATCAAGAGTGCTTGCCAAACCACAGCACCAGATGATCACATTTTCTGTGTGAACCAAATCATTTACAGAAAAGCTATTTTAAACACTGCTTATAAGAATTTCCAATATTTTCATGTCCCAATACCTCTCAAGTCGGGCTCCCTCAGTGCCCTTAGTCAAATGATATCAGCCTCAGAATGAGAAAAAGATTTTAACAAATACATTTTAGAAATCTCAGAGTGATTAAAGTAGTTTTTCTATGCATAGTAATGAGGTGGTTTTCAGGTTTGCTCTTAAAGGGCTCAAAGCAAGTTTTAAGATGTGATCTCAGAGCTAAAAGTGACATGCCCACCAGAAAGCTGCTGGTGTTCCCTTTACACTATTATGCAGAAGCCTAATGTTTCTAACCTAGTGGATTTTAAAATACCTGACTTTAAACTCATCATTACCACTAAAATTGACCCTAGGCATCAAGCCAAGTTCTTTAGTTGGAAATTCCACTTGAGGAAAGTGGAAAAATATTTACTGGTAGGGGGATTTTAAAAGACCAAATAAATAAAAATTAATCATTTAAAGGCAGAACTAAAGGTTAAGAATAATCCTAAATGACAATAGCAGAGTCATCATTCACTAAAGGACTCAAAAATATTTTCCATGTGGCTGTGTAATTAGTACTATTTCTCTGCTGCACAGGTATTAAGTATTTTTGCTAGAGAGAGGTATCTCTGTGCAACTATATGTAAAGTATACTCAATCCCAAGATTCAAAGGAATTGCAAAAATTCTTGTTGGTAGAATTAGTTACACTTTCTTGGTAGAATTTTTGGTATCCTTTATTTAAAAGGGATTTCCTGAAAATGCTGAAAACTAAAATAAGAAAAACCTAAAAGATCCTAAAAAAAGAGGACAACCACAGGCTTTTAGGTCTAGCTGTCAAGGTCAACTGGTATCATTAGACTTACATGAATGAGTTACAGTAGGGAAATCATGTTAGGAAATATGGGTCAAGTCATCATGCAGTAATAAAGCTGTTACCTCCAGACTCAGTTTTTGAAATATTCTTTAAACCTGTCATAGTTTAGTATTTCTAACATTAGAGTCATAACTGAACAATGAACTATGCCTATGTTTATAAAGGGCCACTTAAATATTTATCCAGATGTTTCAAAGAAAAAAACCACCACCCCCAAAAAAACCCCACCAACATGCAAATCCAAACAATATCTCAATTTAGTCCACAACCATTTTGTCTGTAAACATGTACAGGCAGGGGGAAAAGAAAAAAAGAAAACAACAAAAAAGAAAACATCTTATGCTTATGCATACTGAAGTAGCTAGGATAAAGAGCTTCTTAAATGTCTATGTGGGCACAGGTCTACATCTGGACTGATATAACCACTACAGTAAAAATACAAGGACCAAAGAGACAAAAAGAATAAATCCCGTGTAAATATGAATTACAGTTCCAAATTCAGACAAGGTGGTGAAGTGACATAATCAAGTAGATACAGCGCTAAATCTAGGGCACTCAGTTACTACCATCACAAGCTCAGTATAAAAATTAGGTTGTAACATTCTCAAATGTATATTCTCATTTACAGTTTAGGGAGGCATTTTCAAAGCACTCTGTGTTGGCGTAACTATTCCCACTGAAGTCACAAGGACCTTAACAATTGATTTCTAAGAAAGCAGGGTTAGGCTGAGCACTTTTGAAATCCCACTGTAAATTATTTACATGGAGGGAATCTGAGTTTGTATGGCATCCTTAGGATTATAAAGCACCTCCAAGGGCTTTAAAAAAAGTAATGATTAGATACAAAGTGCTCCGTATACACTCAGTAAGACTGTGCAGAAACCCTTGGACATTCAAACCTGCTTAGCTAAGAAGGAGAATGTGTGCAGGTAAATTAGCCCCCATTTTTAATAACTGCTGCTCATATGAACAAACTGGCAGTTAAAGACTATCAAAAGACAGCCACAAAGGGACAGCCAAGAGCTCCATACACCATCCCCACAGATCTTCATTCCCTCCTACCTATTCCCAACTCAAACACTCCTCGGTCCCTCTTGAAAATTTATGCTTCAGCTCCAGCTTCTTTCTTACCCTCTCACCCCTGCATGGCGTGGGCAGAGCAGCACTGCCTGCAGAAGCAGCTGCACAGCAGATCAGGGGACAGTCAAAAAACACTGAAAGGAGGACAGGAAAATATATGCTAGTGCACTGTATTGCCTGGCCATGGTGTGGGTTTAACAGGGATGCAGTCACAGCTCAAAAGGTTTAGACATGTACAGAAGGCTTCTGAATACTCTAACATGAGATATCAGAAATGCTGACATTGTTTCAGTCAATCACAGCAATTAGCTGTATTGGTATACCTTTTTTTGTATTATTTTATTTTTGTACTTTTAAAGACATGTTAAATGTAACATCTTTTGCAAGTTTAGTATGCAAGCACACGCACAATTGTTCTGTATGTTGCTCAAATTTAGGCCTCAAAATAATAGTTGGATCTCTTTTTCAGAAGCTAAATACAGTAGAAACCATTTAAATGAATAATGCATTTTTTTTTAATGGAACAGTGAAGTAATATAAGTGGGGCATGTTAATTCCCAGGCATGCGAAATTTATTGTCACTTAGGTGCCCACTGGGAATAATTTATGCATCCTCGATTAAGAAAATATTTTTAATTTGAATTTGCATATTTTACTCATTACAACTAACCTTGACACAGTCCTTTTTGGAGGTGCCATGCCCTCAGGTAGGAGTTTACAAAATGTCCACTTACCAGGAAGAAATAATGAAACAAAGATGCACAGATGTTTTCTAACAAGTAAAATAATGTGTGCCCTGGACAGTATACACCCTTGGCTTACAACAGTCTTTGACTTTGTCTAGTACAATCAAAACCAGGTTACATTTCATCCTTCCTTCTTTAAAGGAGACCTTTATTCAAGTGCTTGAAATCAAGCTAATCTAAGGATAGTATGGTAAATGTCAGCACAAGGTGACAACTTAAAAAAAAATTTAAAAAAAAAAATCACAAAATCACAAGGGTCTAATTGAGAGACAAAAAATTTTCAATAAAACTAATCTCTCCATCATCTGCCATTAAAACACAATACACACACCAGTGAACAGTTTCTGGAAAAGCATTCAGTCTTCACAGCTTTCTTCTCACTGGTCCAGCAGCAGTGAAATTCTGAGATTTATAAAACCAGATTTTAAAACTGTTCTCATTAAAGCACAGCCAAAGTCAGTATTAAAATTCTGGTCTATAAAACATTCAGAAGCACATATACTAATGAAGTTTTTTAAAAAATGAGCCATTTATACCTCAAAACTACACCTTGCCAAATTTTAGGGTTCTCCTCACCTCCATCTGGAAGCACAGAGGGAAGCAACATTGTAAAAAAAAAAAAAAAAGAGTCCCAAAAATGCCTATGCATAAAACCTCTTTCCCTTCCACATCTGGGCTCTGCTCCTCTCCGATCAATGCCCACAGGTCTCACTGCCATGTGGAAGAGATGACCAGAGCCAGGAATGGTGAGGCAGCAAGGCTGAAATAGGAAGAGGCATATTAGACCACAGTAGTGCATTGTTTCAGGGTGGACTGTACTCCTCCTTACATAGTTTGCAGAATACTATTAGCCCTCATGATGGAAAATATAAAGGGACATATATAAAAAAAAAAAGTGCAAGGAGCCAGAGACCCTTAGATCTGGGCTCCTCAGATATACAGCTTTCACAGTGTTTCCTGGTTTGTGCTGGTGGCCCCGATACCAACCAAATAAGCTAATCCACAGGCACCATATTAGCACTACACCTTTCATATTTGAAAGAAAAATATGGGAATAGTTCACAAAATAGCCAAAATAGAAGTATAAAGAAGGGTTTGCATGAGATTTCCTGTCCAGTTCAGATATGTCTAAAGATTAAGACCACTGGGAATAAGCCTCTGAACTTTTACTCACCTCAGTGCCAACATGCAATTACCTGTCAACTAAAAAGCAGAAGAAATAGGTGGTTTCAGAGAACAAATAACCAATAAAATGGAAAACATAGATGATACTCAGTGCCTACACAGTTAAGGACCTTAAATGCCCAAAGGCTATCTTAACAGTAACCTAGCCATTTCTGGGCAGTCAATGCAAAGACCAGGAGTATAGCACAATGACTGCCTATGCCAAAGGTGAGAACACTGCTGCAAGCTGTTTTCTGGGAACTAGAGACATCCGACTCCAAATATGCAATGACAGCCTGCACATTCACAAGCATTCCTGAATAATCACACTTATTCTCATCTACACATGGCTTTCTCCAAGCAAATTAATCCTTATTTTAACTACCAAAAAGGGGGGGGGGAAGGGAAAAAACTGCCATGGAAGATGAGATGAAATTCCAGGCCACCTCAAAGGCTTCTGAAGTTTACATTTTAAAGTTCTAACTGTTTTACTATGAACTTCATAAAGAAAGAGGCTGTAATTAAAAATCTGCTACATTTTCTTAGCACTAAATTAACTGTGTTATAATTTTACAGGTCTTATAGAACAACAACTGTACTAGACAGAAACTAGGCAAACTCTGCAATTCACATCATTTATCAGATCCTCAGTGTTAAAAAAACCCATCAGTTTAACTGCATATTTCATAGGGAGGGCTGCAGATTTCAGAACTCCTTACAAGCAACATAGCTGAAATGTCATGTGGGTTTCAAACATGACTGAATTCAACTTGATGACCAGAATGGGTCGGCATCGTGCTAGTTACAGAGTGAATGCTAGAACACTATTTAATTTACAGGCTGCAATCAGACCCATGCAGGTGGACTCCAGTGAACACAAGAACCCCACCATAGCTGCTACAGCTCTGTGAAGAGATGAGCCTGTCACTCATCAGGTGTGATTACAGGAATTGGGACTGACTCTCAGCAAACGAACTACAACCTCCTGAATACTTTATGCAATACATTTAAAAAACAAAACTGAAGAGCATCTTTTAGAGGTGTCTAAGAATTACCTAAAGAGTGCACGCTGGCCCTGCTAAGGGTGCTACAATTTCATAGCCATAGCGTGACTCAGAAAATCCACTATCCTCATGGCTGTACTCTCCCAGTTATAACTTGTATGAACTGCAGCTAGCCCAAAACTTTCTCATAACCTCTTCACAGGCCACATCTCCCTTTCTGAACTAAATTCATACTGAAGTTCATGAACAGTATAGTATTCCCACAGTGCTGGGTCAGCTGCCCAGATCTCAAAAGGCCTAGTGTGGCACAGAGGAAGGACAGGGTACTTCAGGACCTGGTTTAGTGGGCATGGTTAATGGTTGGACTCGATGATCTTGAAGGTCTTTTCCAACCTAAATGATTCTATGATTCTATGATTTCTACCGAGTCTGTACCTAACTATGCACCTTTATAGCCAATTTGGCTGGATATATTATGATCACAATGGCAAAGCCAGGGGGCTTCATTAGAGGGGAACAGCTGCTTCTTTTGCAGGACACCTTTCAACTGAAATACGTGCAATCCCTTGGGAATATCTGTTTGTATTACAGGTTCTCAGTTGCAGTTTAGTAATTAAAAAGCTCTGCAGAGTTAACTGGCTGTTTAGACCGGTGGAATTACAGATCAAGGTATTTTTCACTTCTTGTTTACAACAGTAGAGACAGTGTAAATACCGTATTTCTATGCATATGTGTGTTTTATACACACATTGCTGCAGTTCAAAGCTTGCTTTACTTTTCCATAGAAGTTTTCAGTTTCCTGTAATACAAACCTGCTCAGGATTTCTTGTTACATTTTTAATAAATACTTACAATAGAAGGATGAAATAGACATTAGAAGTCCTACCAAACCATTTATAAAAGGACAAAGAAGCCCTGTCAATGCAAGGTAATAGCTCACATGGGATCAAATGCATCTCTGCTTTAACCTGACAGTTTCCCTGCAATGCAACAGGATACACTGCTGGCACATCACAGATGCACAACACCTGAGCTGGCAGGGAGGGGAAAAAGTGACAAAAAGAGGGTATGATAATCAAATGCTGTCCTTAAAATGGATATCCCAAAATATACATCTGCTACACCTGAAGCCATCCTTAAGAGTGCAGCAGAGTTTAAACCAAGCATTTTCTCAATTAAAACTCCCAGACTACACAACTGCTGCACTAGGTTGAAGATTTCTTCCCTCCTCCTCCAACGTACCTCATATGGCATGTGCCATGTGCTACAAAAATCTGATAGTCCAAAGGAGAACAATTTCATAAAGCCTGTAATGTCACTGGAAACATCATCAATAGAAAAGCATTGCTGAAAACATCTTTTACATATTATTTCATATGAATAACAAAAATCCAGGAATCAAGCCTGATTTTTCACATACATAGACACAGAACATAGAGGTTTAGCTGAATCGTGGTGCTTGATTCTTAGAAGTGCCCTTTTAAAGACACACTCTTCCTAAGTATATGCAGCTTAACCTTATTTCTGAAGTTCCACATTTCTCTATACCATCCTTAGAATATTAAACAGCTTAATTAGAATCAAAATAAAATGTGCAGCATTTTCCACCTGGCTAAAAGAGGGAAGGATTTAAGGCATTTTATTTTGATATATTAAAAAAAAGACTTGAAAAAATTACCTGTGCCTACTATTTTCAAAACACGATTTTTTGAAAAATATACTAAATAGAGAAGCAAGTCAGTTATGATGAAACTTAGACAAATAATAACATAAGTCCATTCTTGTAACTTTTTACCTAAACAGAAAAAAAAAAAAATCTTATGTAAACTGAGCAAAGAGGAAAAGAAGTGAAAAAAGAATGGGAGAAAAAAAATATAAGATAGAAGATGCTAGTATTTATTTTAGAAACTTATTTGATCTTTTGCAGCATTTCCCCACTGAATCTCACCAAGAAAATAGCAGCTAAAAGGTGTGCAAGTAAAAAAAAATTACCCAGTCTTAATAAAAATGAACAATCATGTCATCAACAGTTTTTTTCCTTAAGGTTAAATGCTTGTATCAAGAACAGTATAGTAAGTTCTTGGGCACAGAGCCTCGCCTTCCTATGTGAGTTCTCTCCCATTTGCCAGTCAACTGACATGGTCTCTTCCAATACCTCCATCAGAGGACTAAGCAGTATAGAAATTCGCTGGGAAGCAACTCAGTGCTTCTGTAACCTGCCAGTAGATAAAAGGTGAGGCCTTGGTTTTGCACTATGATGCACGTGACTTTTTCCCTGTCTTCAAGAGAAAAAGTGACGTGCTGTATGTTGGAGGGGAGAGGACACTTATCAGCCTGGGCCAGCTGATCTCTGGGAACTCTCCCTGAATGAGATTAACCTCTTTTCTAGGGCTCTCCAGCCCACAAAGTCATCAGAAAAAAAGCATTAGAAAGGAGTCATTAAAGTTATGGGTTTTAATTCAGTTAGTTTGAAGACATGGGAGCCCTAAGAAAAAACAGGAAACTGAAAAAAAACCAAGAAATAACACTACATGGCACCAGACCATTGCTATCTAACCCCTGTTGCTCTACTGGGGAGATACTCATTCGCAACAACATACCACCTCTTGCAAGGACAGAGTCCATCAGCTGCTAAGCACCTTGCCCTGAGAGATGCTGCACGGCACACGAAACACTGCTGTCTCCCGTCAGGGCTCCCCAACGGCGTTACCAAAACATCCTGCTCAGTGCCTCCGTGTCTTGCCACTTGTCCCAGGGACAGGTCGCTGCTCTTCCCGATGAGCAGCAAAATTGGATGCCCTTGCACTCAGCCAGCCCAGGAGCAAGACCATTATTAAGACAACAGGAGTTAGTCTGTCTTATTAAAGCTGACAGTCAATTCACCTTAGTATCACTAGTTGAAAGGATTTAAAATTTGTTTACAAGCCTCTTCAAAACCATTTATGACTACTGTAAATCCCACAGTAAATTTTAAAACACAAGTAACTACAAAAATTTACATCAGCCTTTTACAAAAAAAGTTGCATTTTTAACATTTTAATCTAATTCTCATGCAGACTCAGATGACAAACTGAAAGCCCGGAGTCCATTTCTTGTAATTAATGATTGATAAAGTCCAATGGCCCAGACAATTAAAATTCATCTTTTCTTGTACCTCCCAGAAAAATCACCTCACATGCTGAGAGGACAGAAAAAGTGAAATTTTTCATCAGCTTCAGTACTGGTTTCAGTTAAGAACACAGAATTGGTTTAATCTTACAGAAGTTATGTAGTTCCAGCCTGATTCCTTAAGAATATAAATACTATAAATTGCCAACTCTCCTTTCAATGAATGTTGATTTTTTAAAAATAAAATCTGAATTGCTTTATTTTGAGTACATAATTTTGCTGAATTTTAATTTAACAAAATCTTCACTGACATTTTCTTGTTGCTCCTGTTCTATGTATGTGTAGGACACGTCCTTTATAAATTGGTTTACTACAAGTCTACAACCACTTTTACAGGAAACAGACTGAATGAAAGGGGAAACACTCACACCAGCCCATCCACTTCCCCAGGAAAGTGGGTCTGAATCTAAGAACAGTGCAGGTCTGGTCCTGGGACAGCAGTTCACCCAATTTAAAGCGTCAATATTGCAAAAAGTTTTTATGAGAAACAAAAGATTTTTAATTGTTTAAGGAATCATAAGCACTTTAGCATTGATACTGCCAGCCTTCTAGGTGCTAAAACACAGGCTGGACTCAATCTTTGATACATGTTACACCATTTGGGGGATTTGGAATTAAGTTCCAGTATTGCATATAGCATAATATTAAATCACACACAATGTACTATAAGCAATCCTCCGCTGACCCAATCTACTAAAATGATTTATGCACAGAAAGTTTAACTGTACAGCAGGGAGACTGCTGCACATTTGCACCTTCACAAAGAACCCTTGTCAGGCAAGTCACCAGTATAAATGCCATTTGGGCAGGTTTTAGACCGGTGTGAGATTTAGAGTTTCGAAATAAACCCACCTTCTTTCAATATGAAAGGACAACCAACATATTATATGGAAAGTATGCAGTTTCTTATGCACAAACATATAAATACATTTTATGGCAGTCACATAACAAAAAAAACTCGCCAGCATTAAATAAAAGACCTGCCATAATGCAACCTGTTGTTACTCCTCGGAGTGATTAAAATACGACTTCACCATGCTGAAGTGTCTCTCCTCCCCCTCACACTGGCAAACCTTTTCTTCTTCTGCATTTGTTATAGATTCTCATTTATATTATCTGTCTAGCTGTCTGTCCTTAGATTGTAATCTGCTTAGAACAGGCACTTTTCCTTCTTGACCATTCAATGAGCACTGCAGTTGGTGGTACCATGGACAAATATTAAATGAACCTCTCTGAAAAGAGACAACTGTAAGGGGGAATTCTATTGTGTAAAACAAACGTTCCCATGGAACAGAGCTAAGGTACTTAACTGAACTAGTTTTTACTCAAAAGACTATTCAAAATATTGAAACACTCCTCTGCACATTGTTTGCTTGCATAGAGACATATACGGTGCATTTTTAGGGGCCTTATCCTGACAGACTTTCAGAAACACAAGCTTCCACTGATATTTTAACAGGAAATGTGACTCATATAACTGTTTTGGGACATTTAATCAATGCCTTTAAAAATAAGTTAACACCAGAAATTGGAGCTGGTTTGTGATTCCTCCTTAAAAAGCTGGTTATGGAGTAAGGGAAAGATTTTTAAGCAAAATCATATTTCATTTTGCAAAGGGAACAATGCATGAATGAAAAATGGGGGCTACAGGCTGACAGTATCTCTAGAGCACCTGCTTTCTGCCCTGCTGTAAATTTAAGTAACCTTGCAGCATGCAGTAACTTTGAAATTAGAACCTGTCAGAAAAGACTTTCTATATTACTTGTGTTAGTGCCTGCAAGTTTAGCTTTTCTGTTTCAGGATCTCTATCCAGTTTTATAAAATTTATCAGAAAAATTATTTCCGTGAAGCTTCACTAAAGTGGCAAAACAATTCCACAATTAAAAACCTCATGGAAAAAAAAATTACATGAGTTGTACTCAGGTACAGCTGTGAAAAGGGTATGCACAATTTGCTGCAAAGCTCCACTCAAACCCCCTCCAATCCAGTACCCTTTTGCCCTCAGCATCCACCTTCTCCCCTGTTGAAATCAAGAATGCAGAGTGGATATTGAAATTAACTAGTACAGTAAGTGAACTGCAGAATTAGTGCCAGTCTAGCAAATTAAACAAGGGAATAACCTAAATTTTTTTCCTTTTTTCCTTTTTTATTTCCAACAAATTAGAGGACTCCAGTAGATTTTATCAAATACTGAGCTCCCCACTCTCTTTCTCAAACTGTATAAATGCCTTGAACTCCCAAAAGAACATCACCATTCCTTAGCCCCATGTAGTTCTCTTTCATTTACCCACTTCCACAGCACCATTTTCAAAGACTTATTTTAGCCAAAGGGAACAAAAGTGGAAATCCTGAAAGGAGATCTGCAGATTTTTCCAGAATTTTTACACTGCCCCCTCCACCAACTGTCCACAAGACCTCAACTCCCCCGCTGGGACATCCTTTATGGATGACTCCTGAGGCACTTAAAGATTAAAACAAAGGATGAGCCTCACAAGTCTTCTACCGCAATGCCAGCCACAATAGTTTAGTCACCCTCTCTGAACACAAAAGAGAAGCCTAGCCTCACCTTTGAAGTTGTAAGCCTTAGTCAAATTCCAGAAAACAACAGACATACACAACAATATATTCTATAATTTATTTTGTGAGCTACACAGAGGCATACACATACTACATGATCTGATTGGATGCAAGCGCAAAACATAGTATCAACTAACAGGTTGAAAGTGTTTTCTTTGAAAAGTAGTACTAAACTAAACAAATACAATTTACAGATAGCCTCATGGAACACGAAACATTTAGAAAAATAAGGAAAATGTCTCTTTAATGCATAAGCCATTCAAAATTGGGCCCCAAGTGTTGTGCAGGCAAACTACAATAGAGCGCCTGCAGGCTGCTTCAGAACTGCACAGGCACTGAATGCAAAAAAGAACCACAGTGCTTCCACGGTGGCATCAGTTCCAATTCAAGCACAATAATAGGGCAGAGCACAGTATTCTTCACTTGCATCACAAAAGGAAAAGACCAGCAATCTCAAATTTTGTGTACATGCCCTAAAATGGATGCTAAAAAACCCACAACAAAACCCCACAACCCTATTTTACATGGGGTTCCCCATACACAAATTACAAACCTCTGCTTTATATAACTGATTAATTTATTGGAAATCTTCCTTCCCTACAATATAATTTTCTTTGCTTTCAAATAACCCATAATTTCCAACCACTCCCATGGCACAATTTAACCTAAATAAATCCATTCAGGTATACTCCTGTCATCAGTTATTTTGCAGAGTACTAAATTCTAACTATGTATTATGGAGTGAATTTTGTACACAGATATGACATTAATTGGTGATACAAATAAAAGGCCAGTTTCAGTGATAAATTTCTTCTGGTGAGAACTGAAAGCTTTACCTACCGCTGCTTCTCTACAGCTCTGGAACAAGATCATATGCTGTGCCAGTAACTCTGCCCACAGTGGTATCTTTAGAAGAGGCCATCACTTGTACCTGCTCTGTTTTGATGATGCAGCTACACAGAGTATGTCACCCCAGAGTACTCTGCACACGTAAAAGGAGAAGATTTAGAAAGATGACAAATCTGATCATGTATTGAGCTGATCCTACACACTGTGCCTCTAGAATGGCAATATTCTTCAGGATGAGAAAATAGCTTGCTAAATCATAAAAATGCAGATCTTGCCAAGATGGCAAGTAAAGACTAGCAAATAATGGAACGTCTTTTACTAAGTCTAAGCAATGCTATACAGAAGCAAGTGAGGCATTTTTTTATCTGCAGAAAAGCTCATCTTTGTCAAAGAAGGGGCAGAGATTATTTTAAAGAAGGAAGCAAGGAGACGACTGGAAACAGGAGTCCTGGAAGACAACTGATGAGATACAGCCTGATGGGAGCCTCTGATCATTAATTTGCAAAGAATCCAGTATCTTGTTTTGCAACACCCTTTAGGAAAAAGCACATAAGTGACACAATATCTGAGTCCAACAGATTAGAGATGGGATGATATCTTGATATAGCCATACATGTGTTTTTTAAAGCTAAAAAAGAGCATTTTGACTACTTATTCTGAGGTCTTAGATGAAAAAGGATGTAGACTTTAACTCAGTAACACCTCCATTGAACTCTCTAGATCTTAGATGCATTAGAACATGTCTCTCAAGAAAATTACAGTATTTAAATCAAGACTTCAAGTGACAGAGAACCTACTGGGGCAAGATGTTCCAATGGTTAATTACACTATGTTCATTATGGTCCATAGGGCAAAACTACTCTGCTCAGGAGACATATTAAAGTCACTAGAGGACAACAACCTAATCTGCTAGCTCCAATTTAGTTTGTGGAAGAAATTCAGGCTAGAAAGACAAGGCATACACACTCTTTCTTAAAGCAGGAGCTGGCATACTATATTCCACAAATGAGTGTAACCACCTCCTTATTTTCCATGTGCCTTAGCATAGTTTCCAGGATTATCTGTTCCATAATCTTGCCAGGCACAGGGATAAGACTGACTGGCCTGTAGTTCCCTGGGTCTTCCTTTTTTCCCTTCTTAAAAATGGGGGTTATGTTTCCCCTTTTCCAGTCAGTGGGAACTTCCCTGGACTGCCACAACTTCTCAAATACGATGGGTAGTGGCTTAGCCACTTCATCCATCAGTTCCCTCAGGACCCACGGATGCATCTTATCAGGTCCCATGGACTTGTGCACCTTCAGGTTCCTTAGATGGTCTCGAACCTGATCTTCTCCTACAGTGTGCGGTTCTTCATTCTCCCAATCCCTGCCTTTGCCTTCTGCAACTTGGGTGGTGTGGCTGGGGCACTTGCCAGTGAAGACTGAGGCAAAAAAGTTGCTGAGTACTTTAGCCTTCCCCATGTCCCAGGTAACCAGGTCTCCTGTTTCCTTCCAGAGAGGGCCCACATTTTCCCTAGTCTGCCTTTTATCACTGAGGTACCTATAGAAGCTTTTCTTGTTGCCCTTGATGTTCTTGGCCAGCTTTAATTCTATCAGAGCTTTAGCTTTCCTAACCTGATCACTGGCTGCTTGGACAATTTCCCTGTATTCCCCCCAGGCTACCTGTCCTTGCTTCCACCCTCTGTAGGCTTCCTTTTTGTGTTTTGAGTTTGTCCAGGAGCTCCTCGTTCATCCATGCAGGCCTCCTGGTGTTTTTGCCTGACTTCCTTTTTGCTGGGATGCATCGCTCCTGAGCTTGGGGGACGTAATCCTTGAATATTAACCAGCTTTCTTGGGCCCCTCTTCCCTCCAGGGCTTTATGCCATGGTACTCTACCAAGCAGATCCCTGAAGATGCCAAAGTCTTCTCTCCTGAAGTCCAGGGTAGGGAGCTTGCTGTGTGCCCTCCTCACTGCCCTTTAACTCCACCATTTCATGGTCACTGCAGCCAAGGCTGCCATTGAGCTTCACATTCCCTACCAGCCTCTCCTTGTCGGTGAGAACAAGGTCCTGCATAGCACCTCTCCTTGTTGGCTCCTCTATCACTTGGAGAAGGAAGTTGTCATCAACACATTCCAGGAACCTCCTGGATTGCTTATGCCCTGCTGTGTTGTTCCTCCAACAGATAGAGGGATGGTTGAGGTACCCTATGAGGACCAGGGCTTGTGAATGTGAGGCTGCTCCTATGTGTCTATAGAGGTCTTCATCCGCTCAGTCTTCCTGGCCGGGTGGCCTGTAGCAGACCCCCACTATAATGTCACCTGTCCCTGCCCTCCCTTTAAACCTGACCCATAGGCTCTCGGTTGGCTCCTCATCCATTCCCAGGCAGAGCTCCGCACACTCCAGCTGGTCATTGACATAGAGGGCGAAACTCCATCCTTGTCTTCCCTGCCTGTCCTTCCTAAACAGCCTGTATCCTTCCATTCCACTCCACTCCACTCACAGGAGCCATCCCACCACATCTCTGCAATGCCAGTATGATCATAGCCCTGCAGGTGTGCCCACTTCTCTAACTCCTCATTTATTCCCCATGCTACATGTGTTTGCATAGAGGCATTAATGTTTTATCCCAACTGAATTTCATGTGGAATATTGGTAATAATGTAATTTCCAAAGCTGACTAACAAGTCAGGCCTGTGAGGAGGTGTAACCTCTTCTGTACATGAAGCAGCCTCAAATCTATAGTTATCACACGTGTTAAAGAGTTTAGTTTCACATATCATCCGAAGTCAGCACTCCAGCTACACGCTGGCTCCTAACACTATTCTTGGCACTGTTTATAAGTAGAGTACCATTCAATTTTGTCTTGAGCATCATCTAAATGCTTTGCACAGGACATTTATCCTAAGGGACATCGCAGATGACTATGCTCACCTAAAATCTGGCAAGATTACAGGAGAATAGCATGTAGGATATACTACAGAAAAGAAATTTCAACTGGTTGGGTAAAATATCTATTCAGACTTTTTCATCTTTAATTTCTACACATTGTGTATGCAATATGCATTAACAGTGAAATTTATAAATTCAGCTGCATTGTGTTTATAATATAAACAGCCCTGTGTTGAAATCTTGAGACAAAAAGATATTTTATAAGATATTTTGATCTGAAAAAACCCTCTTAAAATGAAAATGAATACTTATACAGAACAAATGAAGTGATTCTCTCATATCAATCATTTTCAAAAACCAGTTTTACTTCTTCTGAAGCTTGTTTTTAATGGAAGTCCACTTTTCTGTCACAGGCACACATAGGTTAATTAGAAATACTCTATGAAAAATACATTTCTGTTTGATTTCTCTGTAATCACGGTACGTGTCTTCCTAGAATGGAGAACCAAGACATTTTAATATTATGATCACAAAAAAACATTTAACCTAACAGAGTACTGCAATTTCTGTACTGAAGCCTTTTAAAAAACATTTACAATGATGTAGGTTTATGGATGAAGTTATACAAATACATACTCTTAAACTACTTTTAAGAGAGAATTCAGACAGAAATTCATACTAAAAAGCTTTTAGTGCACATTTTAGGAAATTCAGGACAACATAAAAATCACTGCAGTAACATGATGCAAAGCACTGTACTGGCATCAAATCACTCCAGTGGATCAATATCGTTCAAAGAATTTTTAAGAGGAAAACCTCACAAGGATCATGTAACTGCAATCTTCAGCCTGTGCATCTGTCAGAAAGCCCATGGCTCTTTGCATCAGTTTCTTCTTATCCTCTTCTCACTATTAATGCTTCCAGATCATTAATTGCCCTTGATGTTCTCATGGTATTACCCACCCTGGGGCCCCAGGTTCTTCCTCAGCTCCATGCAAACCACCATAACCCCAAACAAACCGGCCTCCAACAGCTCAACACCAGCACAGCTCCACTGACCAAACAGAGGCAACTATAAGAAAGAGTATGTGGCTTTTGAACACATTTCTCAGGCTAATGGGGATAAGCAGAGCAGGACGAACGAGTATGATGGTTTCCTCAAAAGGTGACTTCTTAAGTGAGCTGCCTACCATTATGCAACAGGACTGGCACCTTACAGCACAGTGCGAGTGAGCAGATATGATGAAATGCAGTCTGGGATACCAAGCAAAAGGCTCATTGCATGAGTTAACCCCTTGTGAGATGATAACCTGCTGTGTGCTCGCAGCTGATCTGGAGGAATTTGTAATGCCATGTGAACTCTCAATGCTAAACTGCAATCCACTGACTAACAATCTGTAGAGCATGGATATGTAAGCTTTACATTGGGGTAGCTACCCTGATACACTCGTACCAGTGCTAACATCTATCATACTGAGCTGTAGTTTACACTCAAGATAAAAAAAACCCAAACAACCCCATGTGAACAACCTACATACAGGACGCTATCCAGTAAGTGTCAAAGCATACCAAACACAGAGACATTATGTGCTGTTTTTGAAAGAGCATATTCTGTTTACCTATTCAGTTTTGCACAGAGGTCTAAAATTAAACAGACTAATTTCTTGGCTGGGAAAGTAGATTGTCAGAAGAGTGTTGACCTCATAAACCAGGCTATCACGTATCTCGAATTTCTCATGTATACGTTTCTTCAGACAAAAAAGCAAAGTCATCTTGTATTCTAGATTCAGCCAAGATTTCCAGCTATCCAGATAATAGATCCCAGGAAATGCCAGACATGCTTAGATACATTTTTGTCCTGGTGGTTTGAATATGCACAGCAAATCCAGTATTCCTGCAGCATACAACATTTCTGTACACAATCACCTCATCGGTAGTGATTCGTGTTTAAAGTCCTAAACGCATAACAAGGTTTTATTCTAAGAGGTAACTAGGCCATCCTTGATCATTGGAGGAATAATCTTGGCCAGCAACTTTTTCAAAGATGAGATGTGTGGAGAACATGTTACTTCGAAAGGCTACACACAAAAATCAAAGTATGTGCACACTTCTGTATTTTGAATAGTTAACAGTATTAGGGTTAATTTCTTCTCTGCAAGTTGGGATGCTTGCTGTTCACATCAGATCATTATGTGAAAGTGTAAAGAACAACGAATTAATAGTTACTTGAAGATAAACCTGAAAACTAATGTTAAGACACTACTGGTCAAGTACTGGAAGTCAAGGGAAACAAGTACGTGAGAATAGCTTGTCTAGAGTGTGAAGCAAACTGAAGCCTCAACATGCTGGAGTAAGAAATGTGCCACCACTGCATGGGCAAACTGTGCTTTGGGTCAGACATGCAAATAATGTCAGCATAGACAGTAAAGACCTCTTCTGACTGACTAATTAAGCCTGTCTGATTTTAAGAAGCCTGTCCTAATGTTGCAGAAAACATCTGCTGGATTCACTGGTCCCAGAGAAGCGACATTGCAAATTCTTTTGGATGCAGTGTGAGAATCTCAGTAAGAAATATGGATGGAAAAGCCAGAATTCAGCTTCAGAATGGGTAAGTTCCACGGTCTCAAATTAAAAAGGAAATACATTTGTGACAGACATATAAAAGGTAGATGCAAACTTGCCTTGTGCATTTGAGATATTTAACACAAATAAAATCTTACCATCTGATAAAGATACAACCTGTAATACTTCACATCAAACCTAGACACAATATATTCCTGGATATCTCATAAATCATAGTGAGTGCCATGACAATAGATAATTTTCCAAGTTGCTGAGCATCTGCTGAGCACAGAATATTTGTATTAAATAAAAGCTATACATTAAAATCTATTTTTTAAAGCATTTTCCTCTCTCTTTGGCAAGTTCTTTTTTTTTTTTCACCACAAAGTAATTATTACCTATTCTTCTTCCTCCCACATATCCAATGACATAATGAAAGGGAAGCTATAGTGCTGATCTAGAATTTAAAAGTTCTGCATGGATTACAATTTAAAGCAAATCTGATTTCAGTCTTTATCTAATTAAGAAAATGTTATATATTTCTTTAACATGTATAAGCTAGTAACCCACCTTCCATAAAATACACTGCCATTACCAATTTAATGAACTGAAAGGACAGCTTAAAAAAACCCAAACCCCAGATTTGGGGAGATACCACAATTTACTAACTCAGAATATAAACCATTAAAATTATAATTATTACCCTCTTAGCAACATAGAAGTGTCACATCAATTTTGAATTAGATGTCTATATTGAACAGGAAGCCAAAGTAAACAGAGCACATCATTTTAACATGCTTGCTTAGACCTGTATAATTTTCAAACTTAAAAAAAGCTACAAAACAGACATCTCTACAGGAAAAATAAAACAAAATAAAAATTCCCCATGGCTCAGAATCAGCCATCAGACATAAATTCAAAGAATCAAAACTCATGCATTTGAATTGCTCCTTTACAAGTGGCCAGTAAGGCACTTTGTGAAAATTACTGGTTTTCAAATATTTAAGTCTTACTTCGAGAGGAAAAACTCTTTCAAAGAATAATAGATTTTTTTATTCTACCTTCAATGGTCAGATTTCCATAATATGAACTGCTTGATAGTCACTTTCCCTTTAAATTATTTTTTAACCATACAGGCAGTCACATCTGATTTCTGATTCTCCTTACCTTACTTTTCCTTTCAATTACTTCAGTTCTTAATAGGAACAATAAGAGTGCTCATTGCATGTCCTCTGTGGGACTCCTGGAACTTAGATACTCAATAGACAGGTGCATAGATAAGGATTCAAAGTCTTTGTTCCACTGTCCAGACAGAATATGTTTAATCTTTTTTCTACCTTTTCTATGCCATTTAAACTTTAACCTAGTAGTAACTTTTACTGCCTTGATTCACAATTCAAAGGTATAAAGATGAAAAGTCCTTGCCTTGGAACGTAGCTTGAAAACTTCATTCTTAGTCTGTATATCTTTTGAACTTCTTCTTGTGGTTTTTGTCTTTATTTTTCCAGGGTGCCAACTTTACAGTATAGGACTTTCCAAACCTAACAGCAGGGCTACTTGGAAGGAAGAAAAGTAGAGCAAATTTGCCCAGAATCAGCTCACCTTAATGGAAAATATTTAAATTACTGACCAGGGTTGATTAGAGGGTAGTCAGTCCATTTCAGCCCCATCTTTTTAAACACGCCAGTAGTGACAGACTCTTGCATATCATTGTAAACATACACATTAGCCCATCAAGCATGGGACAAAGACCCAATATAAAAGTAATAGAAGAATCACGCTCTGTACAGCATGAAACATATCACAATCTTACAGAAATAATAATTTACAGTAGCAAGCATGATACATAAGTAATGTATCTGGGTACCTAAAAGAAGAAACCTTTTACAATAGCTGAGATAGATGTTAAAAGCACATTTGTTTCAGAGCAGATAAATATACAAATTTCTGGAAAATTCAAATCCATTCCAGGAGTGTGAAAGGTGGTGCTGCTGCATGTCACACTGATTCAGTCACGATTCAGCGATCATGCTGACTCAGTAACGCACCAAGCTGCTAAGCGAGATGCCAGAAGCATGGGTACATATGCTGATCTGGCATCTACTCCGAGGGGACTAGCCATCAACAGAAGGGCGAGACACGAACCATCTCAGTTTGCCAGAGGTCACCTGTGAGAGCCCATCTTGCTGTTTCAAACTTTGTATGGGAGCTACCCTAAGAAACAAAAGGTTTCTCTGATTCTTAAAATGTACTGCCTTTTACCTCTCTCTTGGTTTAGGGAGTAAAAAAAGCAAAGATGGAAATGGTGTATAATGCCCATCATCTGAACTGCTTTTCAAAGCTATTAGCTGGAAGAGCTCCGTTTCGTAGCTCCTTTAAGACCTTCTAACAAGATTGTCACTCAGCTATGAAAAGCAGCATTGCCTGCCCACTGCTAAGGAAAAAACCCAGCACGGCCAGGAGGAAGCTCTGCGCCTCTCCCGGCGTCACTCCCTGGAGTCCAATTACCATATCCTGCAGTCAGGCTAGGTGAAGAGCAATCTGCACTTCTGGGCATGGGGCTCGCTCAGGTGACTACATAAAAATAAAAACAGCTTTATATAGCTAAAGCCAAGTGGTTGTATGTTCCTTGGAATAAGACAACCTGCAGAGATGGTGATCCAGGTTGGCTGCAGAATTTTCCAGGGCCATACAACACTTTGAAAGACCTAGCTGGATAATTTTCATTCATACAACACAAACAGCATTCATATATATTTACTTACTATGCAAGGATTTAAATGAGTGGAAAACAAAAAGATAGTTGTGTCCATCTAGCACCCTTTAATCAATTACTATACTTTCATATCAGGAAATGACATCCTATCCCCCCTCTTTAAGGAACTATCATTAAATCTAAAAATTATATATTGTGAAATCTAGCCCAAGTGTTGCTTAGCATCCTATTAGAACTCCTACTTTGCGAATAAAAACTGAAAGTCAGTAAGTTGTTTCAGGAAAACACCCATTACTTATACATGTTAGCACATTATTCAAACTACTTCAAACTTACTAGAGCACTGTTCTTTACTGAAGTTATCTTTACCAATTAAAGGGAGATCAAATGAATGCCCCCTTCAACAAGGTGAAAGCCATCAGGAAGGCAGGATTACAGCATGCAGACTGTCAGTTAGCAATGTGATTACCAACATAAATCCTGAAGCTATAAAAAGCATTTAAAGTAATTATGTAAAGGATATGCCCTCACACTCTATCATTTAAAAACCATTTAACTCATCATTTAAATTTACTAACAGATGTAAACTCTTTTCAAACACAAAACTGATGACCATCACTGCATTCTCCATGCCTTGAAAGAAATTTCAATTTTAATTTATAGAGCCATACAAACTTCTGAAGTGCTTCATTCACCATTCAGTCTAGATTTATAACCAGGCAATAAAAAAATTAAAGGGCATACATATACTGTACTTACGAACTTCTGTCATTAAAAAAAGCCATCGATAAAGATCTTCCTTCTCTTAAGCATGAGGGACTTGGAGAAGCACCACAGAGAACAAACAGTAGATCTGCAGAAGTCAGAGGGACTATTCTAGCTATCTCAAAAAACGTAAGTCTTCAAAAATCTATTTAGAACAACTTAGAGTATGAGTTAACTCTGTCTTCACTGAAGGGAGGTGAATCAGAAGGTATAAAGAAAAGGCATGAAAGATCTGGGACAATAACATGTTGGAAAGGAAGAAGGCTTCAAGGAGTTGGGCATACACTAGATCTTGGACCTTGCAGTGCTGCATGTTCAGGCATCCTCCACGTCCAGGCCATCAACAGTGAGATCCTCTGACTGCCAACTCCATTCTCTGCTCATTCTTTTTGAAGGATGGGAAGGGGCACTGTAAGTCTGTTTTAAGCTCCTCTTTCTTGGTCCCTGTTATTCAAATACCCAACAAGCAAGTGATGCTTGGTGAACTGAAGTGATTCCAAGCACAATTCCTCTGGTTAAATGCTGCTGCTCTTACTGACCTTCCTGGCTCTTTCTTATTTTTAGGACTCTTCTAGATAACTGCTAACAACTGAAGTTATTTGGAATATAAAATATCAAGAAATTGCCCCAAAACATGAGAGGGGAAAAAAAGGAGGGGTAAAGACCTGACTGTGACCCATAAATCAAACTGCCACGTTTCCTATGAAAATTTATGTCAACTGGTTTTACATAGTTTGCTTTTCAATTGTAAGTTCTAGCTTGATCTGAAAAAAAACCCAGTTCTTCACTATTCAAACTAATATATAGTCCATACAGACTACAAAAAATGAGTTCTGAACATTCCTCATTTAGAGCTATATGGTTACCTAAGAAACATGGAAGTTTATACAAGAGTATTGAATGAATTCTGGAAAAAGTCCACAGAGACATTTTCAGTGCTCTAGGACATCTATAAAGAAGGACTGACAGGTTTTAAGTTCTGTTATCTATTTGATTCATACCAGAAGATTTTTTAAGTATGTTAAGCCTATTCTTCCCTGGTTTTCCTGTTTGATTTACAGGTGATATACTTTCAAATTTAGGACTTTAACAAATACCTCTCTCTCAAATATTACCCAAAGATATGCTTAGATATTTTACACACAGATATGAGTCAAAGAAATCCACAAAATTCAGATTTTAAATCACTTATTCCCTTTGGCATACTTGGTCTTCGTTTTTGTTATGCTCATGCTGGCACCAATTCTTTAATTTTCTAGCTTTCACACTCTGCTCCAGACCCCCTCAAATTCTAATACAAAAGAAAAAGAAATGTCTTTGACTATAAAGTAAAGAATTCCTGTAAGATTTATTTAAGAAATAATAAAAGAAATAAACCTATTTTAAACCTCATTGGACCCATTTGAAAATAAACTTTTTAAAAAGTTGGTTACAGGGGGAAAAGAAAAGAAGAAAAAAAAAAAACCCATGAAGTTGGTTTCCATGCCATTTATGATTTTTCCCCCCTCATTCTCTTGGAAGCAGAGAAAATCTGCATGTTTTCTCCGTGTTTTGAGTCACTCAAGTAATACAGTCACTTCTAAGCTAATTCTGAACTTTGTAGAAATTTCAAAATGTGTAAATCTAAGTAGTAACTTGAATCAAGCAGTCAACATACAAAACCTAATTCTAAAAGTATAAATATTTATTTGTATTTGGAGCCAGAGCTATCTATTTGTCTCTTCTTTTTTTTTTTTAAAATCAATGTGGGTTTATTTGGTAGTCTTGAGACTGTTAGAAATCATTGTATTGGAATCAAAGAGTACCGCGTATTCTGTCTAACAAGAAGGTAAATATATTTCATTGCAAGTGTTCAACAGATTAAAAAAAATGCTTCCTTTATCCTTTTTATGAAAGCAAGGGAAAAGTCCTAACCAATATATTTCCCCCCTATTCATCCAAATACCAGACACTAATTGTATCTCAGGCGCAAGCGTGACTGCCTTGAATACAGAGTAAGTCTAGAGTGGCAGTCAATAGATTGATTATTTAGTAAAGCTAGGATATAGATATACACACCCTACAGTTTACAAAACTGTCACCAGCAATATTGATTCTGTAGATTGCTTCCAACAGGTTACTGTTCATTCTGGCTTCATCTATGACTTTCCACAGGTTTTGTTGCTACAGGCAATAAACTCACAAAACATCCCAGCTACACCGAGCAAAACAGCTATGTCCTGTACTCTTAATTCAGAGACAGATATTTAGCCTTTTACAATCTATCCTCAAAGGTATAGCAGAATCACAGTCGCCTTGTAAATTTACAACTATTACTGTGTTTTCTTTGCATCACATCAGCACACAGGGCAAAAGTGTTGCTCAGGGCTTAACATGTTAAACACCAATACAGAGAGAAGAAAGAGACTGCCTCCCTGTTAAAATTACCAAGCGAGACAGTCAGGCAGTGACCAACCTAGTTTCTAAATCAATTTCTCCAAAAACACCTTCACAAAACCTGCATGATATAAAAGAAATGAAAACTGTATCTTAACCTCAAGCTGATTTACAATCCCTGAGCATGCAACAGAATTGCTGTGGGTAGTTATGACAGCACTTTCAAGGACAATCATTGACATTTACCAGTGTGCTGAAACTATGTTAAAAAAAAAGAGATGCCATTACAGAGGATCATGAAGTTATCTAAAAGAGACTGCAGATTTAGTACTGTTAACCTGGTTAAATTGAGCGAGAATTGTACACTGAGACACTTAATCTCCTCAGAAGGAATCACTGACCTGAAAAATTGCAGCACTTGAAACAGTACCTTCTGGTGTCCTCTTTTCTTTGGTGATGTATACATCAAAACCAGTTAAAATTCTGTAGGCTTTAAGATATTAACTAGACATAATATACCACAATCCATAAAATGCAAACTGTGGGAAGGGTAAACAAAAGGAGATACATACTGCCTTTATGTCTCCCCTAAGCATCTACTACTGTGCACTAACTACTGGAATGGACAGGACCTTTGGTCTGAAGTTGTAACTCATGATATTATATATATGTATATATACCTATGTCCTTAGTGAATGATGAAACCAGGTGAAAGTGTCCTTGCCATCGGCTGTGGTCTTTACTCCTTATCAAAGGGTACTTACCTGATGTAACTAGACTTAGAAGTGTAACCAACAGACTCAGCCCCTCATCCTCACCTGTTAGAGTGATGTATGTTTGTGATCTCAACCAGCAACACTGAGTTAGGGAGCAACGTAGTCACATCTGACATGAAGGGGGAATTTCCCTTAACAAAACCAGCACTGATCAGCAGGGCTTGCTGGGGGTGAGGATTTTTTTAGCAAGTAGTATGAGCCATATTTCCCTGACTCATTAAGACTGCCAACTGCAGAAGGAACAGTCCTTTGCTCCACGCTATGCTTAGGTGTATCCCAACTAACAGCTACTGCAAATGTATCAAACAGAGAAAGGAAAGGAAAAAGTCAAAGGCAAAGGACATCCTTGCCTTGGGCAGCTTCCGATGGGTGGCATTCAAATAAAGCATATGGAAAATTGTAGAACAGTTGGGCAGAGGTTATAAACTGATGTCTGAAATTAAATTTCTCCACTACTACAAAATGATAGTCCCAAAGAACCCTATTGACTGCCTTCTCTGAACCTAATGGTAGGAGGCAGCAACTTTTATTCTCTTGGTTAATGTGATCAATGTGTTTAATGCTTCTTAAAGTTTATGAATTGTAGAGGCTCTTGGAGTAAAGCCAGACAGGTCAGTGTGGGTGAGCTGGAAGGGCTGGAGACAGTCAGTTTGCTAAGATTTTCACTCGTATTTCACAGACCATTTTAATTAATTATACTGCTGAGCAAGGCTTTTGGATGAAAGATTTGATACATCTGAAATAAGAGAAAAATACACAGCACTTGCACCCAGTTCTGGACAGCTCCTGAAAAGTTTCTAATGGCATTTGCCATAGAACTTCTGGTTATCTCCATTTCCAGCTTATTTTTCGACAGAAAGCACCAGTGAGCATCCATTAACATGATACAGGTATCCTTTCAAGGTGAACAAAGGTTTTCTGAATCCTTTGAATGATATTGTAGGTCCAGAAAGCACATGTTATGGGCACTTCTCTATTACATACTGCTTGTAGAATCTGTACTAAGACAAAATTTCTCTTTGCACACAGAAGAATTTGTTGGGCTCGATGGCCTCTTCTAAGGTTGAATACAACTGAAGCTCAGTGCCACCTAGACCCCAGTAGACTCTACTGGGTGTCGGACTAGGTTCATTAAAAAAAAAAGCGAACCAAAAAGCCCTTCTCAAACCCTGCAATTTCTCTATTTGAAACCCATTCATTTAACCTGTATTTAAAAAAAAAAATAATAAAGGAAAAGCAGCATGAATTCTACGAGAAACCCTCAAACCATCACTGGGCCTCCTTTACCACAGACATTACTTTCCATCTTTCACAACATCTCACAACAGTACAGTGATTTCCCCAGTGCAGCAAAGTGAAAGAAATAAAATTAGTTTTCATGCACATGGTAAAGTCAAAACAAAACTCATATTGGTTCAGTAAATTTGCACAGACATCTTCCATTTAGTTTAGAGCCACCTTCCCATTCTGAAGTTTTTAACCTCATTATTTTTGTCCCCAAACTTCTATGACTATCAATACTGCTCACTTTTCAACCTCTTTTTACATCAGAACAAGCCCCAACATTGCTATCTGAAACACCCTACAACTCCAATAAATATGCTTTTGTTGAGAGGATGTGCCAGCTGCTTAATTAGCTTGAATCAAGGGATTTGTCTGGATTTTTGCATGATGCTGCATGTCCCAAAAGCAAGACTAGATGATGGTCTTTGAATATGTGCTCAACAACGGGGGCGGGGTGGGGGAGAAAGAAAGAAAAAAATCCTTGCCAAGGTGGATTTATACTTATTGCCTGGTCATATGCAGAGTAAGTAAAGGAAATTAATTGGGGATCTATTCAGATGGATCAGATGATACAGAAAATAAACATTTATTTCATAATGCTGCATACAAAAAGCATTTATACCATACCTCAGGCTGTACTGGTGACTGTTTCCAGGTTCAATTTAAAGTGATACCTTGAGTATATAGACACTGGTTTAACTTGGAGGTCCAGCACCTGTCAGGCACCCCTCTCTGCCTGGGTAGGAAGTCAGTACTTGAACATAAAGGTGCTTCCCGGAAGTCTAGGTCAGCAACTTGCAGCAGAAAGCCCATTGCTGTTCATGTCAGCCAGAGCCTGAAACAGAACATGAAAAGATCTCCAGAAGAAAACCACATGGCATTAGCCCATAGCTTTCCTCAAGTGAGGAATGCAAAGAAATGGCTTCCTGTTTGGGGGAGAATTATTTGGGTATAAGGCTTTGCTACAATATTGGTGTGAATCAGATTTCTGAAGAATGAAGACCATGTGCAGCAAAGTGCCCAGGAAGCTAGTGAAAGCTGTTGCACACATAAACCCAAAGAACAAAAGATCAGTCATGACCACACTACCCATGCCACTTTAAACAGTACCACAGCAGTCATTTGGACAGAAACCTGATACTTGACATTCCCTGGGACTATTCCCAAGAGGAACTTCTAATTTCTAGAAAACTGGCATAAGCAGCAGTCACCAGCATTTAATAGTGCAGCTCCCAAACATTAAGAAACTAACACTTTTCGATAAAAGGAAAGAGGTCAAACTTTCAATTTTGCCTAGTATTAAATGAGCACCTTTATTAGAGACACCAGTCTACCACTTCACTAGTTGAGGAAAAAATATAAAGCATTACTTTTCCATTTCTAGTTATGTTTACTGCTAGGTGAATCTCACAGCTTTTTAACCACCACTTAAGTAAGCTAGCTCTATAACACCTGCCCCGCCTACTTCGTACCCCAATTAGGCATCAGATATCAAGGTCATTTACTTTATAGCTGAAGCTCAGCTGCTTCTGTCATGGATGAAGGATGCCCTGTATAAGGGCTCACACAGCTGTATTACTCAATTGTATTAATGCATGAAGTGACTTAAGCCACCTTAGCCCAATAGCTTTTCTTGCCATTCACATTGTGTCAGCAGCACACAAGACCCTTACTATGGGAAGACTATCAAGAGTTCTAACAGCCAATGTCCTCGGTTATATACAAAAGGAGTTTCAAACAGCATAATGAAAAATAACATCTTAAGAATCAAAACCATGACATCTGAAATCTGGTACCACATGTATCCCCTCCAAAACCAATGTGACCTTTCCCTGCTTAGTTTAAGAAATTTAGCAGCATGTTATCATAACATGGTAGGGTTAAATTAAATGTCAGTTTGGTCTTTTTCCTGAAGGATAACTGAAAACTAAAAAACAATGTTCAAGATTCTTCTCAGAGAGTAAACTTTCATTTTAGAAGGCTGTATTTATAGAGGATGATATTATTTGGGTTTGGGATTTTTTTAATCCAGCCTTTGTTCTTTACCCATTTGTCATGGCCATGATCTGAAATGTTAAGGACAGAAAGAATTAATAAATTTCTTCACACTAATTAGCAAGAATAAAATGTTACAAAGGGAGTACTACTTTGAAACAATTCTTTAAAACTAAGAAAAAAGTGTATGGACAGATAGTGGTGAGAATAAAGTTGGTCTTAAAGAAATATTCTAAAACTTCCAGACTCCTGAAAACATAAAACAATCAGAGATGAGAGAATACCAGAAGTACAGATAAAAACACAGTGTAAAAGCTTAAGCAAAGAGGATGAAGAAAGGTAAAAGATCAAAAACTAAGTCAACCTCAAAGTAGACACCCAATATAAAGAACAGAAATTTTAGAGTTTATGTAAGAGTTAGTAAATGTTCTTCTAAAGAAATGTTTTGTAACTTTAAGGAAGGTTTGCCCATTTCACTAGAAGCCTTTTATGTGTTGCTGCATTATTAAGGATTATCAAGAGAATTACAGTAAAAGCTATCTTCCTCTCACTTGAAAAGTTCATCTACCATAGTGTGTCCTTTAAAATTACTACAACTTTAGGTCCTTTTATGAAATCTTAAAAGATAAGACTGAAAATAATACTGTACAGCCTCTGTTATGGGGTGCATAAAAAAATAAACATGACATGTTTAAATCTACTTCCTGTCTAACCAAATTAAGAGACACTGTAGAACCTGAACTAACTCAGCTGTAAATTTTTTATTGAAAAGACACTGATAAAACGTTAAAGAAACTAACAAAACCACACAATAAAAACTAGTTCCATGCAATAAAAACTAGTTATGTTTAACTTCAAATGCTCTCCCTCGGTCTTTACATCAGAAACATTACACTCTTCAGTTCAGGTGCTAATGTTGTATTGCCTATCACTTGAGTTAATGAGCTGCAGAATGCAAACAGATAATGTAAATCGTGAAACACAGCTCTGAATTACAAGTCCAGTTACTTGAGATGTGATGAAGAGCAAAGCTTAACTTAGAGAGTACTGTGCAAATGACTCTGCACTTACCATACAAGAGAGCAACCTCAAGACTGCTTTAATTTTCACCAGCAGCCATTCACTCCTGCTGCTAAGGATAAATAAGGCAACTAAGGAAGAATAAGACCTATGGAAATAGTGCTTAGGCTCCTTCACAGCCACATCCCCTTACACAAACAAGGAGAGCATGGTAATTACTATATTACTTAATAAATTATCTCAAGGAGTTCCTTTGGTTGTCACTCTGCTACAGTGCAGACCATTCTCACTGTGCAGCATGATTCCTCAAGCTCTCCTTAGAAGATGAGTAATTTCAAACATAAGGCTCAATTCAGACACATGCAAACCACCCTCCTCTGAAGCAGCATCAACAAAGGACAAACCATCCAATGGAAGCTTGTACGGTCTTTCGTTGCTCCTCTTCACCGTGGTCCTGCCTCTTCTGGACAGCCAAACCAATGCTGCACTATATCACTAATATATAGACACTGATCAAGGTAGTCTGAGCTTTGATACTCAGCTCCCAAAGGGTGAAAGATCACCACTGCTAGGGACCCAACAGAGGTTTCAACTTCTGCTAGCTTGCTTTAAACACAACACCAGCCAACAGAGCCCAGAAACTTGAATTCTAGAGTGCATTTCTGTATTTATTTATAAAGCCTTTGTCAGAACACCAAGCAAGAACATCCAAAGCAGTAAGCCCACAAAATTCTTCTGCAAATTTTGGAATTATCAATACAATGAAGAGCTCGAGATCAGCCCACGCTACAGACCTTTGATGGCCTGTAACACACATTTCAGCAATAACATACACATCAGTTCCACCTCCAGATTCCTCAGAAGTCATTTAATGAGGAACCAACACCTACACTAGCCTATGAAATGGGAATAATGATTAGGGAAGTGCAATGTCAAATTTAGGCATTTTGCAATTAAGGTGCATGCTAAATCACTTTAATTCCAATAACCTCTCAAAACGTCTTTCCGACTATTCTCAAAGGAGGACAGAAACATTTTCCATTAGCCAGCAAATAGAGACAAATAAAAAATTCAAAGCTAAAGCATCTCAATGCACAAAAAAGACAGTGATATGTAGCTAGAAGCATGGATGACTGCCTTAAGGCTGGGAAGATCTTCCTAAGGCTTGTTCATACCCAAAACCACTGCAAATGCTTGTAAAAAGCTTGAGAAAGAAAGGTTAACTGTCTCACTTAAGGCCTTGTTGGAAGACTGCAACAGAAAGAAGCCAAATGCCCCAAATCATAGTGCATTACCATAATCACAAGGCACTCTCTAATGAGCCATCTCCCGAACAGCAAACCCATTTGAACAGGCATTGTTTGACACATGCCATCCTATGCTCAAAACCATGGAGGTTTTGGTAACAGCAACATTGCTGAACTATATGTAATTTTTCTGAGAGCTGTTAAAGAGAAAAAGAAGTGTTCCTTGCCACCAAGTTATATAGTGTATTCTAAATTATTTTCTACTGTGTAACAGGAGACACAAGAAAACCTTTTTTCTTATTTTTGTCTACTTGGTTTCTTAATTTATTTTAGTTCACTTTTTACATTCTTAAAGATGTTAAAATATATCTAGCTATGTTTTCACTTGATGTCTAGCACATGTAGTAGAATCCTATTCACCTGAAGTGGAATTAAAAAAGAAAAAAAAAGGTATTTGACAAAACCAGAGTGGCCTCAGTATCTCAGGATAACCACACAAACATCCCTAAAATATCACCAAAAAACACCCCTCAAAACTCTAAAAAGACAGTTTAGCTCTGACAAGGATTATACAAATCCAGATCAGCAAACATTGCAGATATAGGATGAGGTCCTGCTGTGAGATTTACAAAAGTCCAGCAAGGGGAAGAGCAGGAGAATGCTGGCTGCTGGAAGGGTACTCCACAAAGGCCATATGCCTCTTTGTTGGAGACCCCCTCCAAAAAAGTATCCAGCATGGCCTAGAAATCAATTTACAGAAATATTCAAGCCTGTTCTGTTAAATGACTGTGTAAAGTGGAAAAGGAACTAGCCTACTTACGAATAACTGGCTATGCTCACATTGTTTGTGTTTAGCCTGGGGAAAGAAGGGGTTTATGTTTGGGGGGGTTCGTGAATGTTTGAATACTTGCTAAAGCAACAGTTACTGCTGAAAACACCTTGTTTGAAAACATAGTAACAGCTGTGTGTTCTACAGTTATACATAACAGTGAAAGCGGGTAATTTTTTAAACGCAAAACATAATCCCCACAAGTAACAGAGCTCTCTAAATTAAAAAGCTCCAGCACTCGTCTCAGCCAGGAGCATGTGTATGACTAGTGACCGTGGCTGCAATGGTGCGCACGTGCACACGCACACACATTGGTGGAGGGAAAAGAGCTAATAATTGGGTCCTACTGATTCAGTGTGTGAGCTTTTCCAACCTTGAGCAAGATCTCCACAGGAGATACCCACCACAGAGCCAGATCTGTGGACTTCTGTGCCACAAAAGTAGTGATTCTTTGCTGCTTAACAGAACTCGGTGAGATTAAGATAAAATGCTTCCTCTCTACATGGTTCTTTTAACAAATCAAGGATTTTGCATGTGACAATAGACAGTTAAACCATTTATTTCCTCTTTTTAATTCTTTTGGTAAATGAATAGAATTATTTTAATATTAAAGAACTATACTACTTGTGAAATCAATGAGTATACTGCAGTTGACAGCAACTCCTGAGAAATTAATAGATGCAATTAGTGAACAAGCTATTAGTTGAATATACTCTCGCCTTACAAACGAACACTAAGATTGTCTTATTTTCACCTCATACTTACTTGCCAGCACTGCATGTAAAAGCCTTCTCTTCTTTTCACAACAGGATCAAGAAGTCTTCCCTTGAAGAATTTATTAAGAATTAGTAAGCAATACAGTGTGCCATATTTCAAAAGAAAATTTACATGGCATATAAAACAGCAGAAAAGGCATTCCAACTCAACCCTTCTTCAAGCTGTGACATACACTGCAAAAACCCAGATGTCTTAGGAGAATGAACATAAGGCACAGCTAGGCTGACCAGTGGGATTTGGAGATTTTGCCTCCCTCGGCATGAGCAAGAAACATCTCTCTTGTCACCTGCAACTACAGCACTCTTTAAGGTCTTCACAGTGGACTACAGCAAATCAAGGGGGTCTGACTGATAGACTGATACCATAATCAGTGAGGACCTGCTTCAGCAAAGTAACTAGCTTTTTATTATACTGAGTCAAGTAACATTTATCACATAAGCACTATCATGATGGAAGACTTTCATACTATCTGCACAGCTACATCAGGAAGGATAGTGGATTTCAAAGAAGAATCAGGAAACACATTCCCACAGGAATTACTATATACTTTTCAACAGAAGGCAGGAAACAGAACTTCTGCTGGAAAGAACAAAAAAACCCAACCAACCTAATAGCAGACTCATACCATTCAGGTTTTGTGCACTAATCAGATTGTAGTGAAGGGAAACAATAAATGTATAGCAAATTAGATGCTATGACATATTTCAGAATTGATTGTATCATTGCCAAGTTCTTTGTCACATGAATAATCCCAACTAGAATTGCTGCTCTGAACAATTACAAGGCACTGAGATTGCTGCGTGAAGTTAGGTGGTAACACTTTTTAATCACAATTGTGAGGATAGTGTCTGACCTAGTCGAGCAGACTATATGGCAGCTGCAGCTGGCATGCCTAACAGCATGCTGATTTTCATCCCTGGGGTTCTAGGACTAAAATTGAACAGCTTCCCTGTAGCCTCTTACACCAACCTGGAAAACTGTATGCCCTATAGAGAGTACAAAAGGCAACAGCACACCTCCTCCCTGGTGCAATCCTTCCTGGAGCTCATCTAGAGGCAGCACAAGTTTTCTCTACTCTTAATGCAAGCTTGTGCCTTCAAGGAAGGACATGGAGCCAGGGAATCACTACTCATCCCCAGTGATTCAACCTGCGTTTCAAAGCAGTCTCACAATCCAAGGAAGCTGCTACTTGTTGCTCCAGAAGTGCTGAACAGCTCTGCTGGTCAGGGAGGCAGGCTAATTTTTATGATTTGGTAAAGCAACCCTCTCGTTTCCCCAAACTCATGTGTTTTTTTCCCCTTAAGGCAAATATTATTATAAAAACTCCATAGCCAAGCCTATAAATTAAAGTCACCTAACGCTTTCCATTCTAAGATCCTGTATTCCACAGCAGATAACTGCTAAACTTCAAACATTTTGGTGGAAATAGTCTACCTGCTACAGCTGTTTCCAAGAGCGGGTGGATGCTAGGAGGGTGGAGAGGATGTGACAACTTCCTGGAAATGTCATGAAATCTTTTCATCAGGAAGTTCCAGCATTAACAAACTTTAGGGAGGACTTGAGAAGCAATAAATCAGGCTCGCAATAGCAACCTGATTAGCATACTTCAATGTTGTTGCTTTGTACGAAACAATGAAGGCAGTTCTGAACACAATGTAACCAACAAAAGGAAAACACAGTGGCTACTGGTAAAACTCAGGGATTGGCAGAAAAATTAGACATTAAGTTTCCAGACTTTTACTGTTCACATAACATGGGTGGAAGTAGAAGGTGGCAAATAAATCCACAGTCACAAAGCATTCTTAGGGCATGACCAACAATGGAACATAAACCCCCTTTCACCTTGATATAGTCCATATCTCAAGTTAAAAAAAATAATAATATAAAAAGTGTTATAATTATCCCAATCTCCCCCATCCAAGGTCGCTCTTTTACCTAGTTTAAACCCCAAAATATTTTAAATTTTTTACAGTCCACTTGATTTCAGGAAAGAGAAGTACTGCATATTTTGAAGGAATGCTTGATAAAACAATACAGATACTGACTGCTTTGTTTTTCTGTTACCATGAAAAACAGTTAGCTGCTCAGTCTCACTATCCAGGAATTTATACCATGTTCATCCCTATGAATCTTAACCAATCTTAACTGTCCCAGTTCAGGTCCAATGTCAAATGAGTGAAACATTAACTCAAAGGTGGTTTTTGACAAAAAAAAAAAAAAAGAAATAGCTCTCCTACTTTTATGACAGTACATCAAATACATCACCTCAATTTGCACTTATTTTGTGTGTATTACTTAAAAAACAAAGGTGTTAAGAAGGAGAAAGATAATTGCATTTCTCTAAAAAAAAATTCACATTAAAAATGGAGAGCAGTTTGTGGAAGCGAAGAGTTACATGGAACGGCTATCACCAGCAGAGTTTACCATCTACTAAATTAGCCTGAATTTAATTCAGGTACTGTGATAATAAGACAATCTACCTGCTCAGCTACCATGAGAATGATACTAATGGAATTACCTAGACAATCTGGACACATAAAATATATTTTAGAGGCTATTTCACAGTGAGGTCACCCAGTACTAAAGCCTGATGAACTAATTTTGCTAAGAGATTTCAGCGCTCTAGTTTACAGAAGATTGTGTCACATGAGAAAAATCTCCTGGGAAACTTGGCCTTAGGAAAGAGAATGTCAGTAGGTGAAGATTGCTGAAGCTGTGCAACTGGAAGCTCAAGGCAACACGCTGACAGCATAAACTGTTAGTGAAGCATACTTGGAACAAACCATATTAAAAGACCTAAAAATTACATGATGATGGCCATTAGCTTTAACATGTTAACTCTAAAATCACAAAGGCAGTCTAACATGCAACCTCAACCGTCCTCAGTAGTTTTAGAAATACAGATGGTACTGGTGTTAAGCACTACAAACGGGATGGTCTGCAGATTTTTCAGAATGGGTCCAGGAAGTCAATATGCAAAACAAAAAACGAAGAAAGCCGGCAAGCTAACACAAAAACCCCACCAGCTCGCTTTAGTTGTTAGAGGACATTTTTAAAAGTCACAGGGTAAAAAAAAAACAAACTAGAAAAGCTGTAGGAAATACCTTATAAAAAAAAAAAAAGTCTGACAGAATCAGTAGGGGACACCTGTAACTAATGAGAAAATGCAGGCAAGCTAGAGAGGAAGATCAGGTCAGAAATGCCAGATATGATGGAAGAACTGTATGATGTGACAGTGGAGGCCCTGGAGACAACAGACAAAGACAGAAAAAGCAGAGAAAGAGACAGCGCTCAAGAGACGGTGCCCAGAGAGAGAAAAGAGCAGGTTTTCTAGCGGGGGGAGGAGGGGGGGGAATCTGAGGACCCAGGCAGAGCCAATATATAAGAACCCAAAACTGTTTGCCAAGACTATTTACACTGATTTAATCATGCAGAGTTGACAGATCTCAAACTAGGAGCATTGTGGGGAGGGAACAGTGAAGATAAGAACAGGAAAGAAGGTAGATGGTAGATTGCCTAAGTTTTTGAAAGAGCTTTTGCTAAAGCAGTTTTAAAGAAAGGTGGCCACCATATGCAGCAGAGATCTTGTGAAGGATGAAAGGAAGAAAGAGCGAAGCTACAGATCATGCTGATGCCAAACAGACAATGAACATGGAGAAAGCAGCCTCGGAAAAGCTAGAGGAAACAGTAAATCCAAAAGAGAGGGCTAAGAAAGGCCACCCAAGAACATGAGGAATCAAAGTACTAAAGAACAGCAGATTAGAGAACAGAAAAGAGACTGTAGATCAGTGGCCAGAAGCAGAGAAATCTCATTTTATAATCTGTGCAGCCTGAAGGGCAAACAGGCAATACAGAGCTAGGAAAAAAAATTTAGTTATAATACTGTACAAGAAGGAAATAAAAGTAGCATTAAGAATGTCCATGAAACAGCCCTCCCACAGGTTCCAAAGAAAATTAATTAAAAAGTTATTTTAAAAAGGAGTCAGGGTTATCATGAGGAAAAAGAAAGTAATATTTAGTTGATTCTCCACCTATTAATTTCTTTTTAATGGAGAAGCACCAAATTTTTAGCTTGTCTTCTGGACTTCAGACATTCATGATTTTCTTCACAGACAGTAGAGCATGCCTGCAGAAGTCATACAGCTACTCATAATTAAAACACCACTAAAACTTAGATTAATGTGTACAGGCTGTATCCCTCGTCACTACACTTTTCAGCACCAAAGAAACAGGTTTTTAATCAACATTGGGCCAAAACCAAATGAACAAAACAAACAAGAAAACCCAAACAAACAAAAAACCCCACCCGAAACTGCCCATGTTCATCAACTCCTCCTGTGAAGATCCCAGCTTTGGAGAGAAAGGAGGGTTGTTCAGTGTAGGGTCAGAAAGTCCCACAGTTAAATAGGGCAAAGAGTGTACTTCTGCTTTAGAGAAGTTAGCATTTGCAACAAAGCAGCTGAAATGCAAGCATCTCTCATTGACCAAAATGAATTACAGAAATTAAAGTTAGAACTATTTTAAAGCATGCAAAGAAGCAGGACCACAGTAAAAAAAAAAAATATAAAAAAAAATTAAGTGAACAGCTGTAATATGAAGCATGTTAAATGAGTCTTAAACATTTGAAGGAGAAGAGAGAATTAGGAATCTAAGGACTACACACAGCTGTTTTTGTTGTGAAATGTTACCTCCTCATATACAACAAAACCAGTGTTAGTGTATCATAAGAAGGGAAAAAAACTAAAAATCACACAAGAGACAGAGGAAGGGATGCTTTTGAGCAAGAAGTGTTTACAGAATTTAAGCAGTTACCACAAAGAGATACTTTTGATAAAACTCAAAAGCATCAAAGTGGACCAATTCCACCATCCTTGCTCTTTACAGGGAGCATCACGAACTGCCCATTAGCATCACTTCTGTTCTGCTGAAGAAGAAATTCTCAGTGTGAGCAAGGTCACTGCATCAGGTCTCTCCTGAATCATGACGCTTCCCCCCCAAATAATCTGAAATGTTGATTCAGACGTAATTTAAAAATAAGTAACTTAAATGACAAACATAAGAGCATACAGAAAAGAATTTCAAGACAAGATGCTGGTTACAGCTACAGTTCTGTGCTGCTTGAGAATAACCTAAAGCATATAGCTTTAACACTCTGCATGTGATGCAACAGATCTTATGGGGGGGGGGGGGTTGGAACTGTGCAGCAGTTTTTAGCTCTACAGCTGAATGCCTGGATTCTGGCATGCATGTAAGCAAAGTGAAGAAATACAGCTCCACTTCCTCACCAGTCTTACGCTGGTGAAGATTTGTCATTGACACAGACCAGGAGAGTTTTGTAACAGCTGGTTATGGCTGTATTTTTTCTATTTAGTACCACCTGAGTAGTACAAGCAGATGTAGTGTATTTAAAAAAAAAAAAATGCAGCAAGCTAATCACCCATTGGACTGTTGGTTTTGTAGATAATTTCTCAAATTGCTTGTTTTTCTTTTTATATGCAATAACACACAAACCAAAAGCAAATTCCACCTCAAACTTGTTTCTATAAAACTTGTTTCCATAAAGTCTCTAATGCAGATACCAACCACTGTGTAATGTGTGTACACTCCTAAATGCGGATGAATTCATACTGACCTCTCTCTCATACATTCAGTTGCCTTAAGAGTGACCTAAGACCTTCTAGTATAATCAACCCAGTGTCACTGTAGATGACCAACAAAGGGATGGTCCTATTCCGACACATTCTTTCCACAAGCACCAGTAGATTTCCAGCCCCTCCCTTGCATGGGATGTGGATACCGTGCAATCGCTATCTCAATCAATCAGTTCAGTTCCCCTGCGTGACAGAAGACTATATTTCTGTTTAATTTGGGGGAGGCCAGTTTTCCATCAGATCAGCTTGCTGAACCAATCCTCCTCCCTCCTGCAGACACACCATCACTAGATTTTATGCAATGGGACAGGCAAGGCAAACAAGTGAGCAGAAACAAGCAGTGCAGCCTCTTTCACCATGAACCTGCAGCCACTCCAAGCAAGGTGAAACAAGAAATGGCACTGCAGTACAAGTACAAAGCTCTATCAAAACATACCTGTCTGTAAGGCCAGGATCTGCAAAGTGAGTCACAGCTAAGTGCAGTATTAACACTCTTTACTTGCAGTCTCCCACTGAAACATCTTTCCTCATTCCTTTTTTTGAGGAACAAATTGCATTTTCCAAACACTGGCTCCGCTTTACAGTGTGTGGTTACTAGCAGCATTAAATAAAAAATATCAATGACATGAAAACATCTGCAAAACAAATTCAAAAAAGAGTACTTTTAGTTTGTATTTATTTGTCTACCTCTGTCCAACTTCTACTCTGAAGCAAACACACTTATGATAGCTGTATGAATAACATGTTTCTTAGCTATTAAGACTCAGTCTTAATCCTATTTATAAATGCAATAAAGTACAAATGCATTTACATTTGTGGAGAATTTCTATGCTATCTTATGACCAGTATGTACAACTTAGACTAACTGTTCTTATCACTGTTGTCACATGAAAGGAGAAAACTCATCTCTTCCCTGTGATAGGGGAATAGGAGTCACGTAGCCAGGTGCACGGTAAGTGCTATCAAGGCCTGTCAAGACAAGCAGAATTACCTCAGAGGTGCAGTGAAAGGCTAGTGACAAAATACAAGCTACCCACAATCCAGAATCAAAACCTGAGCAAAGAGCAGGACTAGCATGAAACAGACACACCTGGACACCACAGTAAGAACTAGCTGTCCCACACCGGAAAAGAATATATATATATATATTTGCACTAGAAATTCACGTTACAAGCCTGTACACATCTTCAATTGGTTTGCTTTGCCATCTCACATAGGAACACATTTGGGCTGACTGAAAAAATGTGGCTTCTTTTGAAAGGCTGTTTTGTGTCACTGCAAACATCTGCTACATATATTGCTCCCTGTACGAATAAGCCTCTAACAGGAACCTAAATTCACTGCATGAGCCAGAACAGCTACAGTACAAGACACATGCAGAGGGCAACTGCCATCACAAAACTGCCGCCTTGCCACTTCAGGGCGGAGGGGCTTACATAGAACTGCCCTCAGGACACTCAGGGACAGCCTTGGCATAAATCCATATGTATATATAGGCACACAACTAGGACCTGCTTTTAATACCTAACTGCCAAACTCCACAAAAGCTAACTTGTGGCTGATTGTTCCACATTTTAAATCTTTTCTCTCTCCTGACTACACAAACTTCTACAAACTCTACCTCAAAAGATTACCTCTTGGCCTTACCAAGAAGTCTCCTTACCAGATTAGTTTTCCTCAATCAGTCTTTATAACACATCCTTCATTTCTGTCCAGAGCAAGTCTCTTACTCTCATTCTGACAGACCCCCTGCTTTTTCCTCTGGTAACCTTCATCTTTCTTCTCCCAGTACACTTACATTTTTCTGTATTTTCTCCTTCGTCTGTGCTAGTTATTAAGGCAACTTACCCCTTCTCAAGATTATACAGCAAATTTATTTTATTGATTCCTGATCTCACCTCTCCCTCTATCTCTGACACTTCTTTCTGGATATCCCACCATTACTTTCAGTTCACCGAGCTAAAAATCAGACTACTTATTCTCCATCCATAGGACTGCCCTTTTTTGCTGCACTTCGTTTACTGCTCTCCCTAATAATGCAGACTGTCTGCTCTGCTCACCTTGATTTCTTTCAACATTAAAAAAATTATTACAAAAAATGCTAAGAACTGTCCTGTGTAAACTATGGGAACGTAGTAAACTTTTCATGATCAGCTCTGAATCCAGGTCCAGCGATCTCACTCCCCATCCATCCTACCTTTGGCCCTACCAACCCTATCCCTTATTGCTCTCTTTCCAACCTTTTCCACTCTTGGCTTATGCATCTTCTCTCCTAAGTCAAGTACCACCACTATCATCTTTTAAACTCCTCCTCTGCATTCGTTGTCCTGTATTCTCCAAGTACCAGGTTTCTTGTCCACACAGTTGACATGTACAGCACCTACTCTAAAGTTTAAATATTTGATGCCAGAACCTCATCTTGTTAGGTGCTCTCCTACATAACTGTTCAGAGTGAAAATACAAGCTGCGCATTATTTATGTTAAAATTATTTATCAGTCCCTGATAAACAGAGCAAATACAACATACAACTGAGGCGAGCGTGGTCGCCTTAGGCAGAGTTGCTGCAGTCAGGGTGAACCTGTCCCCATCACGACCATGAAGCTTCAACCATGGCTTGAGGGCGCTTGGATGGAGATGACTGTTCAAGCTGCATGCAGCTCAGTCCTCAACACTCCTGGCGAGGGGTGCAGCTAAAGCATGACTTCATGTGATGATTAACAGGTGTGCAGTCAAACTGACTGAAATCAGCAACTCGCCCGCTGCCACTATCAAGTCGGCAGTGACTTTCAGCCATTACCAGTCCGGACAGGCTGTAACTGACAGGAGGCAGCGGATGGTGGGTTTCAAGGCTCTGGAGAAAGGGAACTGCGGGACTGAGACCCACGGACCGGGACCCCAAGCTCCGCTCCCCAGGTCGCCGCCGTACGCGGGTCCCCCCTCACGGCCTCCCCCAACACCGAGGCCTCTCGGCCACGCGCGGAG
>NW_010972528.1:7895440-7907490 GCF_000737465.1 Haliaeetus leucocephalus | reverse complement strand
GGAGGGTTTCGGGGAAGCCCGTGGCCGCGCAGCGGCAGGGGCACGGCTGCCTGAGGAGAGGGGCGCGTGGCGGGGAGCGGGCAGCCCCCTTCTGGCTGCGCAGCGCGTTTCTGACAGGCGGTGCTGGAGGTAACCGCAGCGCTCGCCACAGCTCCCCCCCAAACGCAGCAGAACGGGGGGACGTGCTGCCCGCTGCAGGTTGGGTCAGATGTGGTCACTCACGCCTGGTGGACAACCAGCCCCTGCTGGCGCTCTCGTTTTCCTCAACGGCCTCCAGCTGAGCGGTGACCCGTCGGGTACCTCCCATCCGAGGCTGTGTAGGGGTACAGCGTTTGACTGGCTAGGTGTTCCAGTAAAGTTGAATGCAAATTAAGTTCTCCCAGACCCCAGAAAATGTAAAATTATTAAAATCTTTAAGTACCTTAACATTTACCCCTCGTTCTTGGGGCCACCTTGTACTGTGTCCATCTTACACATACCTTTTTACTCGTGAGCCTTAAATACTCTTGGCCTTGGACTAATTTTTTTCAGTGTTACAGGCTAGCAACTCCTACTTTATTTCAGTGGCATGGTCCTGTGCTGTCGTCACAGAAAAATGATACAAATAGTTTTAAAACTGATCATTAACAGCTCCTAGCACAAACAGCGCTTTTCACCTCCTTCTGCAAGTATTAATTAGAGTATTTGGGGATGCCAGAGAAATTCAGGATTCCTAAGACTACATCTTCACCGTTTCCCAAAGCTATAGGCTTCAAGAGAGAGGGCACAACAAACCCTGACGTTCTCCATTTTGCAGACTGCACTGCCTGCCCTTCCTTTTTATTGTAAGGCTCCTTCAATTCCTATGAACGTCTGTAATTCTGTTCTCCATTAGTTCAGCCAACTGCCATACCTTCCAGTGTAATCAAGCGTCACTCCACCCTCCTTTCTTTCTCAGGTTTCACAGTCCTCTTAATCTGAAAACAGATGAGAAACAGAGTTAATACTGACACTGGGAGCATCATATTAAAGGTGCCTTTGATCTCCATTCGCTTATTGGAACAAGTGGCAGCTTGCTTAGACCTTACTGGTCATCTTCTCAGATCACCTACTAATGATCCAGGTGCCAAATCCAGTTTACTTGATAATTTTTTTTACCCCGAGATGCTGATCAGTCAGCAGGCCAGCTGGACCAGCAGCACTACTGGTGTGTTGTGGGAGTGCAGGCGTAAGTCATTTTGTAGAAGCCTGTGCAAATGTGGCAGTAGTGGTCCAGCCCCAATACTTGGCTCTGTTCCCTGTGTGGAAGAAATTGTCCATTTCTGATAAAAGAATAAAATATATAGACATAAAGAATTTGCCTTGAATTTGACCCCTTTTGGATAAAATCATTGAGACCTTGGGCTCAGGTCCCAACAGTCTGTACACTGGCCCTCTGAACTGAGAACTGAGCGGGCTCCCTAAGAACCAGGTTGTTCCCTGTTCTCCTTCTAGGCCATTAGCTATTCCTTTGATTAGTTTGCCTTCATCCCTCAGGGTCTCACATTTCTTTTCTGTACATAATATGCCATACATTGTATTACTCTTAGCTCAGTTTTAGAGCACTGTAGAACACATTTTTCTTTCTGGGCTTATCCAACATGACCTCATATACTTCGGATCTCTTTTTCTTCCCCTGATCATTGAAAATAAAATATCACAAGTAACCTAATATTTTTTGATCCATTCAAATCCTTAAAAGCTGTGGTAAATCCTAACATCATGCAGATGGGTGAGAAGTAGACCTTGAGTACACACAGAAATCAAATGTATGATTACATCCTTCGCAGTTCTGGGCTCCAAATTAGCCTGTCAGGTTTGCATGTACTACTTCTGCTGACTTCAGTGGGAATTGCACATATGAAACTAACAGAATAATCAGGCCCTGAAAATTTGAGCTTGTGTCCCCAAGCAGAGCTACTGCATTTTTAACTGATTCAGTGTGAGATGCATCTGTGACCCTAGAGCAACAGCAACAGCTGGGAGTATGTGCTGGCACCCAGAAAGCTAGTGCTGTCTTTCCACATGGGATATACAGCAATCTCCAACCTGCCCTGCTTGTATTTAAAACACAAACTTAGATATCATATAAAGGAAGTGTTTCTGTTACCATGACATCAAGCAAGAAAATAAACATTACACTCCCTAGAAAATGAAATACAAGGTAACAGCATTTTAGCAAGTCTAATGGCAGAAGTCGGAGCCATCATAACACATTATAGAAGACAAATGAAAGGGTTGATTTTGATAGCTTGAAATAAGAAAAATATTGAAATATTTTGCATAACGAAAAAGACACACTCTAGATACATTTTGTTCCAACCAAGTGTTAGAAAAGCACTACTTTTATTTTCAGTTTAATCTTCTGTTTTTCAAAAGCTGTCTTTTTTTTTTCTTTTTTTCCTGAATTTCCCAACTAAGGGATAGGACTAGATGTAAAACTCACTAGGTACTTCCTAGAAATCTCCCAAACAGAAATTAGATTATTTTTCAAAAAAAACCAAAACCAGGAACAAATAATTCAAATCTAAAACACAGGGAGTTTTAGCTATTATCAATAAGATGTTGCATTATTCCTGAAAGAAATACATATTCAAGTATTTCATACCTGATATTGATGGTTCAGCATCCCAATTCTTCAAATTCAGGCTGACTAGCCACTCAGGAAAGCAAGAAGTTAGGTAGATTATCAAATCTAAATCTGAAGGCTACATAAGCAGGCAGTATTACACAACCACACAGAAGTCAGTGCAAAGAAAATACAACTGATCATCAAAAGAAAAATAAAATAATTGCAGCATTTCAGAAACATACTTTAAATCAAGCTTCCAGGATACATATATTACAGTCTTTTTTTGTTAAAGTAGGTAAAGTTGTTGATTTAGTATTCAAATTCCAGTCTTTATTTCTGTACTTAAAGTCTTTGTAACAGATGGTAGAGAACTTCCAATGATAATTTAGTAGAAATCACTTCATTCAACAGATACAGGAGTTACACTGAGTACTGGGCTCAAAACTGTTGCAAACATTTTTGTGCATGTCTCTTCAGGACAGCAATGAAATCCCATTTCAATATGTGTAACTTTAAGGATCTAACCTTGCACTGGTATATTATTCAAATACATTATACATCTAAGTCCCATTTTATACTGTTTTAATTTTGATGTGACATAAGATGCCTTCCTAAAAAAATGTGAAAACGTTTCTTTCTTTCAGTTTGGAGTACATCTGTAGTACTCATATGCCTGCCTGTTTGTTATGTTATACTTAGCACAGACATGGGGTCTTCTCTGCCCTCATTTTACAAAACAGCAAGCCTTCTTGGTACAGACAGGAGTCAGGCACATTATTTTCAGTGAGTCCATTACCCACTTACTCTGCCCAATTCTGTGAAGTAAAATCATGACCACCCAACTTAACGTTAATTATTTATTTTGTGAAGTTGTCCATTTTAGAGCTGAATGAGTGCAATGCAATTGAACTGAGCCAAAGGCTCGGACTGGGCTGCCATTTTGACATTCTCATCAGGGAAATGATGCTGTAAACACCCATACTTGATTCACATGCATGGTCTCTTGGTTGCCTACAGTAATGCCCATCTGTTCAGATGGCATCATGCCCACTTAAGTTGCTCAAGGGAATACATGCTGGGCAGTGATTGGCTTAGGTAAGTATTTTTCAAACTGGGTCGGTGTCGACCTCCTTTTGGGAAGGCCCAAGAGGAAAAGGAAACAAAAAGAATTTTCATTTTTTATTTTAATGGATTGTTTTCATTTAACATTCAGCAAAACCACCACCATCTATAAAACATTCAGTAGATGGTTTTGCTAATTCCTTGGCACCTGTGACCCCAGCAAGGAAAAATAAATTCAACTATATTCTCATTTTTTAAGTAAATTAGTTTAACCTGTTATAAAGTCACAGTCCGTGTAACATTAAGACCACTTCATCTGCAGAAAAGAAACCTGTCTCAGCAGGCATTGCCACATTCTGACAATTGAACTGATTTCTTTTGTTGATGAATATTGGTCAACACTCAAATATCTGAATTCCTAGGTATTCTTACCAAAAGCCATAGCTTGAATTTTGTGGGCAGAGTGGTGAGCAACACTATGTCCCAAATTATTAGTCGGATCAAATGAATGTTACTGTACAAAGATGCAATTCCAAAATACACAGCAAACAGAAACATGCACAAAGATACAGATGATTGACGTGCAGTATCATGAAAGGATTAACCCCTTTTGGTTCCTAAGTTGGCATAATTTCCAAATGTAGCCTTTTACTTCTCCAAAGCCAAAGAACTTTGCTTTAGTGAAGTGCATTGTACACTGAAGCCATTGTCTGTCACATTGCTTTATCAAATAAGAAGGGGTGGGGGGAACATGTCATTCTTTCTTCCTGCAAATAAACTGTGGGGTTTTTTATTTAAGAGAAAGCTACCATTATTACAAAAAAGAAAGGAAAAAAAAAAGGAAAAAAAGATGAAAATAATCCAGCTCCTTTTCATTTGGGAGACAAAAGCCTTTCAGTGCTGCGTCCATGCGCTCTGACTACTGTTTTGACACTGTGTCAAGATGCTCCTGCTCTGCTCCAGGTCTCAGATCACAGTTGGAGTGTCTTGATACAGTGTTGAATCAGTAGTGTCAGCAAGTCTCAGAGCAGAGTCAAAGAGCCTCAATGTAGCCTCAGAGCAGGTAGAGTCAGAGAGGCCTTTCCCCTAAACTGAAGTAGGCAGAGGGTGCTCCATTTTTTTTATTTTTAATTGTTTAACACATTTCAACCCAGCTGCACCAGGTTCATACTTCTAATTACTAGTCTTTGTTGTACTAAGGTATCAGAGCTAGCTCTCTCCCAACCCTGAAGAGCTGTTAAAAAGCAGCATGGAATAATGTTAATATTTTCTTGAAAGAGCAAGCCTAGGCACAGGAACTGAGGACCCGCGCTTTCTCAGAGCAGCTGGCACTCTAGCGAAGGTTTGTTAACAGGGCCAGACCCTGCTTTGGTGGCACCCCGTTCTGCTGTGCAACAGCACTGCTGTGCTACCATGGGGAACAGCGCAGGGAGCCTGTACCCTGGCACCCTGCTTTAGCTGCTGACGCAGTATCCTATGTTGTTGGAGACCCAAATTGGAAACGTGATGTCCTCTATCATAGCAACTGCCTATATCTGCAGTCCAAAGCCCTGACTTCCCTGACATCGATAGGAGCCTTCTCAGCAAGTTCACTAGGGGCATAATTTTTCTTACTCAAAGCAGAGCAGATTGACACAACTGCTCTTTTCAGCAAGATGGTGCCACACACAATCAGCACAACATAACTGGCATGGCAGAACTGTGCCACAGCAGTCTGCGCAAGCTGCTGCACACCACTCAGGGTGAGGACAGTGACACATACAGACGGGATGCTGTCCTAAGAAACAGGGATGGCAGTCTTGATGCAGTGAAGGACATTGGCTCCATAAAGAGGCCAGGGGAGCTGCAAAAATTAGTATTACACAAGGAGGGGGACGGGATTTGAAAGCTTTGTTAACGACTGTGGAAAAAAAAACAACCAGGAGATAGCTTTAACACCTGAAAGTTTGTCCTTTTTTAATTTTCTTATTATTACTTCACTTAGAGAAGTAATGTTGGTTCTTCGTTGTAAACTCTGCCTCATATCTTCAGATCATCACTAATGCAACAGCATGACTTGAAAAGCTAAACGCCACACTAAGGCACCCCTCAGATGGTATCAAATGAAGGGATATTCTAAATAAGTGTGGGTTAGAGACCAAATTAAACATATTGTAAGCATAGGTAGAAAATGGGATTGGCAAGAGCAACACCAGTGAAGACTAAGGCGCAGGACACAGTGCCAGCTTCTAGCACTGTTCTGTTAAAATATAATTATTAAAATAAAATAAAAAAGGTTTTAAAGACTGAATATGCAAACTATTCCTGGACTTCCTCCTAGAAAAGATAGCAAGGGTGCACAGATTCCATGATTTCAAGCACTGCTGCCAGAATAGCCATGTCTGGGAGGACCAAGCCACATCTAAGGCAACAGTCTCTAAAGTGTTGAATGCCAAGCACTGTACCAGGCATCACGTTTTGGGATGAGATGGATGTCAGTCCCTAAGAAGGCATTTGAGAAGGAATGAAATAAGATCAGGGTTTAGAAAGAAAATAACTAGACTTAAGAGGCTGGATTAGAAAATGTAAATAGGTCAAAGCCAATTTTGCTGTAGCTTTACATCTGAATATGTAATCCAGTCAGTTTTGTATGCTAACACCAGGGGGGTGCACAGATCAATGTATATAATTTAGGTTAAATGACCACTGCAGAGTGAGATGCATGCATTCTTCTCACAGTTGAGCCAAATTTATCCCTGATACAAATGCAGTAATTTTACTGGACTTTTAGCAGGGATACATTTATATGGGCAATACCTTCTCAGTAACTTGTTGCTTATGCAGATGCAATGTGTACCCCCCCACACACAAAGGTGTTTTTAATTTCTCATTAGTTTTTTCTTGTGATTATTGTGCTGTTATTTACATAAAATGTTATTAAAGTACAGTTAAAAATAGTTATACAACAAAGCCATAAATGCTCAATATCATAGCTAATAAGAAAATTTTAAAGCCATAAAGACTTCCAAGTCATCAGGAAATACAGGAAAATGAGAAGAGGGAACAGGGACTTACCTCCCCACAGAAAGCCGAGGCTCAGCCACGTTTGCGATGTGCTTTGAGATCCTTGGAGTAAGATATTATTTAAGGTGCAAGTATTTCTAAAACAAACAAAACTCACTGACTGTTGTGGTGACTTTCTTGCAGGCACTTTCACAGCAAGCAGAAGATGGGGGGTTCCTGCTTCTCTGCCCAGGCTGGCCCTGCGGGGCCATCACACCCTCACCAGCTGCAGAGGAGCTCTCTGACCTGTCGTGACCATTTGCTTTCACCCACCGCAAAGAGCACGTCTGCCCCAGCGCTCTCCCAGCTGTCTCTGGAGGTAAAGGAGAAATTATAGATTGTATCATCTAGGCACAAATTAAAATCTTTACTGGTAGAAACCTGGTAGAAAGTCTCAGAAGAGAATGAATTATGTATTGGAACACTTAAGATTTCCTTCCCTTTATTACAGCATGGGGTCTGAACTCTGCTTTCTTCCCTGCACTTTATTACATGGTTAGAAGTCCCGCAGTAGGAAACTTGCAGTTTGAATTTTGAAGCACCTATAGTGTCATACTTTTTATTTTAATATTTGTCACCAACAGTGCCGACAGATAAAAAGTGCTGGCTCCCCACAGCATGATATGCGGGATTTTCAATAGAGCTACACAATTGCTTTTGCTAAGTGCTTGCGGGGCTCACAGTGCCAAATCCCGCAAATTGCTGCATTCAGGCCACTTTGCAATGCTGTACCAAGGTAAGTGGTATTAAAAAAGTTAGTTGCTTGCAGGAGGGACATATGCCTAAATGGCCGATTTCTTTCTAAAGTCCTAAGCAATTGTCTGAAGACATTTCTGCAACTCAATTCAGTAATTGTAGCACTTAAGAGATGGTCAAAACTTTTTGTGTCACGCACAATTTATTCTGTGTGTTGCATACAGTTTTAGAAAAAAAAAGTCTTTTTCCAGCTCCAAAATTTGCTGGCCAAGGAAGTCCCAGAAGCAATGTCACCAATCATGGTAACATTCTATTTATGGATTACTACTTCCTCTCCTTCTTCTTTATTGTCTTTAATTTATAGGAATATCATTGTTCATATCCCAGCCTCAGATCAGTATTGTGGTGTAAATTATTTCATGTGCACAGCAATGCTAAGTGTGTAACAGTTACACCTGAGGTATCAGGGGAGATTTTTGTATCTCCTATGTTATTCACAGGTCAATTAAAAAGCTGATTAAACCCCAAAAGTCTATGATGATAATTGTTGGAAATAGACTGGGATGATAATTGGTTTAATGACTGCTAAAGGAGTCATTGGGATGTGTGTCTCTCAAGGAGCCTGGATGGCACTTCAAGAGCTAGATTCATCCTGGGTGTTGGTTGTTGACTTTAATGGTATTACTCCAAAATCTGATTTGGATCAACTTACAAAATATTGCAGACGAGACAAATAATTTTTAAAGGATGTCTCTGCTAAGCTTTGGTGTCTCTCTTGAACTACCCTATTCAATGTCAACTCCCCTCGTACAAATTCTGCCTGTACAGCTTGAAGTAGCTCTGTAAGGTGGGAATTCACTGAAGGTTTTATATTTTTATACATTTTTTTTCTAGCTTAGCAGGAAACAAATTCTATGTAATAATTAGAAAATGTAGGCCGAGACCATCCTCTACACAGGAAATTTTACTCAGAGGGTTGGACACCCAGCGAGGTCCTATTCACAGACGTCTCTTTGGTTTTTTCTGCCTGGAACCAAAGAAGGGGATTCATGCCAAAACCCTGCAGGATATGGAAATCTATTGGCTGTTCTGTGCTTCTGCATGTATTTCAAAGTGGCTTCTGATTTGGGGGGCCCTGAATTAAGATCCATGGGCTTGGGACTTTGGGGTTTTTTTGGTTTTTGTTTTAATAAGGACTCAAAACCTGCAGCTTTGATTCAAATAGGAGTCAGAAACATTCAGTACCTTTGAAAAACCCTTGACATTTCATTCCTCACACTGAGAACCCAGAACAGCAAAAATTTAGACCAAAATGATTTCTCCAGGCTAGTCAGTATTAGAGAATAGTGCAGAAGTCAGAAAACCCTTGCTGCTGGTTCTCAGTCCACATGCACTGCCTAGGCTTGGAAAGGCTATAAGGTTATAAATCTTTCAGTGAAAAGAATTCCTGCTTCATGCCATCAACATTGCCTAAAGACATCTGCGTAGGGCATCTCTAGAGGAGGCTTCCATTACTAGACCTATGCAGAAGGATAATGAGAAACTTGCATCCGGTTTGAAAGACATTAATGAGTCTCTCTTGGATACAAAATATTTGTTCAACACCCTTATGGGCAAAGCAACATACAGCTGAGCTAGGGAGCTCTGGCTGAATAGGATGGACTGATAGGTCTTGGAAAAGGAATAACACAGAGCTTTGCAAAAAAAAGAGGGTTTTTTTCAGACCCAATTTGCAGTTCTGGTGCTTACATGTATCCATATTGCTTTGAATATATATTTTCCAGCACCTACTTCTTCTCCATTTTTTCCAATGGGGGTTCACGTGCCATGGGGGTATTCTGGATTCATCACTGGTTCTTCTCTCTTTTTGTGTTTCTATTCTCAGTAACATTTTTGACAAAAAAAAAAATAGTTTTTTCAGCATCTTAAATGAACTGTAGACATATTAAGTGTTTTCCTCTCCCCTCCCTCCAGACTTCTCTCTCACACACAAATATATTTCAGGGTTCGGGGGTTGGTTTGTTGGGTTTTTTTCCTCTCCCTGAGCTTGGTGCATTATTGAGCTAATGATGCACAGTCAAGTTATCCAGTATCATTAGACTACCTAGGGCTCTGATCCTAGTGTGCCTTACATGTGTGACTATTTAACTCCTTGAAGTCAAGGGAAATGGTTGTGTACACATTTGCAGTGCAACATGAAAGAAAACACACTTTTCTGGCAGTTCCCAGAAGGCAAAGAAGGTTAGTGTATTCTTTAATGTAATGTATCAATAACTGGATTTACTTTGCAAAATGAAAAACGGGAGGCAGGGATGACTCTAGACTTAATTTGCATTTTATGTTCTGTTAGGGTGCTAAACCCCTTAATAAGAGAAGGTGAGTTAGCACTCCTGTTTGCTAGTACAAACACATCTCATCTACCAGCAAAGGTTGCCTCCCCTCCCAACCGGGGTGCCAGGTATCTCAGCTTCCCCTTTTCTTATGTCCTTTCATCAAATAATCAATCTGCAGCCTTAAAAAAGTTTACAAGTGCAGGACTTTGCATTCCTCTTGTGCCTCTACCCACTGTCAGATAACCCTTCTCAAGCCACACCAAAACCAGCAGATTCTTCTGTGTCAGACTTACTCTTACCACACAGTCGCTGTACGACCACTGGCAAACTGTAAATCTGGTGGCCCATGCAGGTGCCACTGCTGAGAGTTGTAAGAGTCGAAGGAGGGGAATGTACAAAAAGCAAAGAGAGAGATCCAGAATTTGAAAAAAAAAAAAAAATCCCAACTAGCCAGGGAGCAGATGAGAAGTATACATGGCAGACGGCTATCGCCAAAACTCCAGGTTTATCTAGTAATAGGAACAGCCGGTACAAACCAACAACAGCCACGAAATCACGTACGTGGTTTCGCTCACTGGAGAGCCTCCCTGGCACTGCTTTGCACCCACACACCCCCTCAGCATCAATGCTGAAACCAGAGCAAAAGATGGGATTTTATTTAAACACAAGTGCTTTTGGCACCGTCACAGACATTACCAGGCCGGTTAGGGAGAGTGAAGCACAACTAATTAAGCTCATGGACTGCACCCACTGGCCCTGCCACAGTCAGGTATTGCTCACCTTCTTTCAGTCTATCCACTTCTTTTTCCACTGTCTGTGCACCAGACCTCATTCTCCTTTCAGGTGAGGCCTCATCTTCCAGGTTTGAGTGTTTAAGCATCGAGGATATCACTGTAATATAACGTATTGCATATTTATTAGGAATTACGCAACACTTGATCAAGTCTTAAGCCACAAGAGCCCTCATGAAGAAAAATGTTTCTGGGTCCTACTTTGGGTGAAAACCTGTCGTTCCCCATTAGCAACGCAAATTGTTTCTGCTACACGAGGCTAATGGAAGCTCTTGACCATTTCTTTAGCACCATTACAAAAGCATTAGCTGAGCTCATTTGCACACTTCCTTAACCCTCCCTCTACGGCAGGCTTACACTGAGATATTTTGTGAATAAACCAGAAAATGTACAGTAGAAGCTGTATCTTTTGCAAATGGCATGTATATTTTATAGCTTTCATGCACAGAAGCCAATTTCTTGAGGAACAGTGACTATAAATTGCAACTGGAAGAAGAAGAAGATGCACTTATTTATTGCGTTGCTTTCAACCAGGAAAAAAGATGTTCTTTCTCTCTCCCTCCCCTTTAAATTAAAGGCTGGGTAAAGAAGAGCCCAGCACCTCAGGGACATAGCTTCGGCATGCACAGCTTGGAGGGCTTGTTTCCTCGCTCGTTTATTGTGAGGGAAGGATCACGCTGGGGGCCAGGTACCTCTTCCAGTCACGTAAAACTGAAGACATAGATAAATTTTTTTTTTTTTTTAAGTTTGAAGCAAGATTTTAGTTGGTACTAAAAGATTTTGGGGCTAGATTTTTTCAGAAGGCGATGCCCCTTTTAGGAGGATTTCTCACACACGGAGGAATCCCGCAATGCACTAGCTCTCTAGTCCCCGCTTCCTGAGGATACCGTCTGTACTCTACAGGGCTTCAAATGCCAACACGCATTTGGGAACGTCAGGAGAAGCAAAAAATCCAGAAAGCCTAGTCTGTATGTTCTTCCACAATTCAGTAAATACTCTGCATTGCCCCTCCAACCTTCTGGACCAGGTTGACACCACCGTGCTCTAAATGCAGACAAAGTAGCAAAAACCAGGTGTGGGTGAAACAGTAAAAATACTTTCATGACACTTCTGTACCTGGGGGCTTTGACGTCCCCGTCCCTAAAGCCCTCAGAACCAGGCTTGAAGCGTGACGCTTCTCACAGAGCAGCTTGTGACATCCACGCACAAACGGGGTGGCAAATCCCCCCAACAGGCAAGGCTGCCGCTGGGGCCAAGCGGTGGCCCAGACCCCCGCCCGGCTCCCGCCTCCGGCCCACCTGCGGGTCAGCTCAGCTCCCTCATCCAGCCAGAAATGGCTCTGCCTGGGGGCGGGCGGGCGCCCGCCTGCCTGCGCAGGGCGGGAAGGAGAGCGTGTCGGCAGAGCTCAGCCAGGTCTGCTCGTGGCCGCAGCCGGGCCTCCCCCCCTGCCCTCCCCGGCCCGCTGAGGCAGCAGAGCCCGGCGCGGGGCCCGGGCCCTCTCCCTCCTCCACCGAGGTGGCGGGCGAGGCGCAGCCA
>NW_010972528.1:7822079-7895354 GCF_000737465.1 Haliaeetus leucocephalus | reverse complement strand
CGGGGCTGCGGGCGGCGCGGGCCGGGTCAGCGGCGCTGCGGGGCGGAGCGGCCGCCTGCCGCGGGGACGCAGATGGCCGGGGATGGCAGAAGGAAGGGGACAGCCGCGGAGAGCAGCGGGGCAGCGCGCCACCGGCTCGGGGAGAAGCAGCCAGCAGGACGGGCAGAGCTGCCGGAGGGCAGGGCCGGCCCTGCTGAGGGACCAGGGCCCCGTGCGAGGTGCTGCACCGGCGGAAGGCTGGCCCCGGCCCCCTCCCCTCCTCCCTGGCACCCCGGGACGTGGTGGAGATGCTTCGCTTTTTTCCTCAGAAAAGGACAATCTCGCGTGGTTAAGTTGCAGGTCGTTATTAGGGCAGAGAAGGCCGTACTTTGTTGGCAATCTTGTAGGTGATGCAGCAAGCGGCTTGTCTTTCTCTTGGGGGTGCTCAGTGTCTCTCCTTTGGACACCTCCTGTCTCCCTCTGTCACCTAGTCTGCTAAGCCTCAGGAAAGTAACAATAATTCATGGGTAAATAGATCAAAAGGCAAGCCCTGGCTGCCATTTGCAGGAGAGGGATCTTAAAGTTATAAGGATGACAGCAATTTCATAAAGACAGGTAAAACTAAGAACAAACAAATTGCACAAGAGGCAAAAATGGGGAGAAAAGAAAAAAGACACAGCGATGAATAATAACAGGTCAAGCTCCCATCAGCTCCAAAGCCTGGTGGCTGCTGCAGCTCCCACCACCTGGGTTTCTGTGGCCATACCTGTGTTAAGCTCACACGGTGTCCTCCATGACAGCACTTGCAGGGCGTTGTTCTTATCCTGGCTAGCTACTGCAAGCGTACTGCGGGGATACAGTATCCCCAGACCTCTGCACCTCTGTCAAACGTAGCTAAAGCTGGTGGGCTGTTCTAAGGCGGTGGAGAGGGGATTGCAGAAACCTCACCGCCTTAGGGTGTCGGCCAAAATGCAGAGACTGCTTGTAGACCAGGGGAAAAGCCTTCACTGTATGTACCAGAGAGTGATTTACACACGTTAAAAGCCAAACACACCAAAAGCCAATCTGCTCTTACACATTGGTAGGAGAAAGTGAGATGTGCACTTGGGACATGGGACGTGCAGATTTACTGCAATGGAAATGGCTGCCAGAGGGTGGATTTTCCATTAATTCCTCTGGAGGGCAGGAAGGTTGTGGAGGGATACCCTCCTTGGCCCCCTCACCCTGCTGATTTTTCCCTTTCACATTCTGAGCTGCTGCTCAGCGGGGTGACCTTCCCCAGCCCACTCAAAGATGCTCCAGTACAAAATGATTGGTCACTCACTCCCTCAAATGGTCCCCAACCTTCTTTTCTCTCCTTTTTGGAGGCAATGGGCTAAGTACATGCTTTTTCCAAAACTCTAAGGTACCTGACCGAAGGTGGTGACCCCTTGCTGAAGGTGATAGATCAGACAAATATCTACAGAAGCACTGAATAAAACACAAATGTGTAAAGCTGACTACGCAGAGACAATGTATCAACTGTAGGTACTGGTTGCTACTTCTTTAAATATTTCAATGTTTTTTGGATGTGTGGGTTGTAGTGACGCTAAATGCAAAGACCATTCAATGCATAAGGGCTAATAGACTGGACTGCTACAAATACAAGTCCTTTGTTAATCTGTTGTTAATATGAATTTATATTTCAGAATTTGCCTAAACTTGGAAGATATTAAATTGTCTATACAACATTTCTTTACACATTTAAAACTTTTTTCATCATTTCCAACACTGTACTGGCCCTAATGCCACTCAGATCATAAAGCGACTTTTTGCCTAAAGCCCATCCTCAGCAAGAATTTCAGCAATTATGGTTTGCACTTACCTGTGAGTCATCACAGTGCCTTGAGCAGCCTGTGCCAGCCCGTGTCAGCAACACCACTGCACAGGAGCTGCGAGTTACACAGATAGGCAGGGAAACATTATGGGAATTACAGAAAGGATCTCCATCCCATTTTCAACCTGTTGTAGCTGTTGACATATAGGTGCCTTTGGAGCCAACATTTCTGCCTTCTGTAGCACTTCTTGGCCACTAAGAAAACGGGGGTAAAACCTCAAACATGTACCAGAAGCTGTGATATTATCTCTCTCCACCTGCAGTTAGGCTCTGTTTTCCCTAGGAGCTTTTAACGGATACAGGAACTATATACTATACACTGGCGAAGCACTCCCTGGTGTGATTGTAGCTATGCCAGCAAAGCTGTGTTTTGTACCAGTGCAGGGCTGCTCTGCCCCCACTCCCAAGTGGGACAAGCGGCACAGAAAAAGCAGTCGCAGGGGAACCACCAGACAAGGGCCCCACATTGCGCTGCAGAGCTCTGCCACCCAGTGCCCTAGCTGGTGCAGCCTGCCTGGGGAGGCTCAGGCCTTGGAAAAAAGGGTCATGCAACGGCGCTGCACCCTGGCATAGGCTAAGGACCAGCCCTGGGAGCTGCAGGAGTCCAGAGCGTCGCCGATGCAGCTCCACGGCAGGAGCAGAAGGGCGGATGGCTTTCCCTCTGCTTCCTTGCAGTAGCTTTCACCCCCACACCCAAACTGGATTTCTTAGGCCCCTAAGAAAGCAGATACGAAGACAGCACCATCCCTTGGCATGGTGCATGCTGTGACTATAACAATGACTGTTCATATGGGCCTGGTTGTATCAAAAATACTGCAAAGCAACCCAGCAGATTCATGGCAAGTCCCTGCACTGTTGAACATAAGGTCTTAGAAAATTTTTAAAAGCAGAATTTGTCCATTGGTGTTCACATATTACCCAAGTACTGTAAGATACCAGAGCACCTGCAGAAGATGACCGCAGCTCAATTTTTTCCCAGCCCTAGGGGCACAGTCCAACCCCTGTCTCTGGCCTGACTTGTGCTGCTCGGGAATGAAGCTCAAATACCAGAAGGGATGAAGAAGATGGAGCAGGACCACAGCCCTCACTTTCATGCTTTGGGGTCCCCTAGCTTTTCAAGGTTTGGTGGAAAACGGAACCATTTCTTTTGTCCACCCCTGCCCATGGTCTGGTCAGGGTTCAAGGCAGATGCAACACGTAGCTTAGATACCAGCCTGCTTGGCACTGCCAAGCTGAGCATGGACCCCAGCACCCTGGCCCCATGCCCACGTTTCCAGTACAGGTGGGGAAAATTATGCAACTCAGAATAGGATCCTCACATGGGGAGTTCCCCATCTCAGCACAGTGAATATACACCTAGTTTTAACTAGTCAGCAGGGAGATGCGAGACAAAGGCATGTGCTTCAGTACGGCACTACTAAAGCAGCTCTCAGAGTTGCGTGGAAACATCAGTTCACTCTTGGGATTCCCAGCACAGAACCTTTTGCTGAAGACGGAAACCTACACCTTCCTTTTCATTTCTGAAGGCCTGCCCAGAAGAGATCAAGCATCATTCCAAACCCAGTGCCAGGCAAAGAGCCTCCCTTTTCAGTATCTCCGTAGTGAGAACCTGCTGTCTTGCTTTTAGCCTGGAGAAGATGGCACAGGAGCTGTTACCAGAGCAGCTGGTCTATGTTCCCAGCTAGCTTTTCTTGCAAGGGCCTGTCGTCTATGAGCCTGTACTGCAAGACACACTTCTTTTTCCCATCTTAAAATGTTCCCTGTGAGTTAGGAGTATGCATACATTATGAATGAGAATAATGAATTGGTGATTACATTAGCTATTTTTTCAGCCCATAAACATCTGTGCCATGGCTTATGGAGAAATAATCAGGTAGAAAGCCAACACTTTTTCTGGAAATGGATCATTTTAGTACAGTGATTTTGTTGCATAAACAGTGAGCTGAGAATTATCTAGATGAAAACAGAACTGTCCTCTTTGGAATTAAGAAAAGTCATTCCTAGTTTTGTTATACTAGTATTCATAAATTTATCACAAATCAAAATTATGAGCCTAAACTCTTTCTGACTGTCCACGCAATGCTATTTCAGCAGAATAACTGGCAGAATGAATAACATTCCTATCATTTACACCAAATGGGACATTACTTCATTTTTTTGAGAAAGTTGAAACTTTTCTCAAGCTAGAACTTGTACCTGCTCTGGTGCTTCCTGCTGTAGGGATGACCCTACTTCGGTTATGCCCAGTAGCCTTCCCTTACCTGCGGTGTGTCCCACTGTCTTGAAGGAGCTATGTGTGTGCAACATGACTATCAACATCAGCAGGAATCTAAATGTTGAAAACATCATCTGCAGTGTCAACAAGCTGTGCCCTTGCACTTGTTAATAAACCCACTATATAAACTAATCTGGGCATTGCCTACATGTCCTTGAAAACATTTTTCCTACAAAGTATCACTTACATGCTGCAAGCCCAGACACAGTACAATGACAACCAATTGTGCACTAGTTCAGTGCAGCGATTTTGAAAGGCTCTAACTGTGCATGTTCCTATGCCACAGTCTTGCAAAGCCTTGTACATGGTAGGAATGGGTAACCACATCATTACCGCTGTCACAACTGCTAAACATCTTTCATGATGATTATGATTCATTCAAGCAGGAGATACCACGAGAACTGCATCTCACTACTTTCCAAAGGTGTCCATGGTCTTTCAAATGACTGTTTCTCTGACTGGAAATATAACTTATCCCATTACCATATGATATGTTTAAAAAGAAAAAAAAAAAAAGCCTGCTAATTAGCTGTTAGGCTGCACGATGGCAGTTTCAAGCATCAGAAGTATGGCAGTTACATAGAGCTACAATACCTGTGGGCCTAGAAGGCCACAGGCTTGAAATATACAGTCTCCTACCAAGGTCCCTGAGGCCTGATCGAATATTTGTGCATTTGTATACAATCCAGAAGGCTATTTTTTTTTAATTGAAACAAAGAAGCACAGAGATAGGGTCAAGGCAGCTATAGACCAGGTCCCCTCCATTCTTGCTGACTTGAGTAAAAGTTAAGAGTATTATAAGCTAGCAATGCCTTTTCATGCCCAGATTCAAGTTAGATGTTCTTACCTCACCTCAACCTACCATGGGAGCCTGGGAGGTGCATCCAGAAGCAAACAAAACGCCAGACACAGGAACGTGGCTTTCGCTTTCTCCTAATCTTCCTTTCTCCTGGGGCGCAGAATGCTCTCTGCCGTCGGGTGAGCCATCACTTTGTGATATACACACATCAGCCAGCAGTGGTGATGCAGCGTGCACTGACAGACAGACAACCTCTGACACTAAGCTCATGTATTCCCTTTATTGAACTGTACTAGTTATTGCAATCAGATTAAGTCACATTTATAAAGCAGACCATCCAGTTGCACTGAAACCGATTATATTCATTACATAGTTTTAATCACTGTCCGGTGAACTGGCAAATCCAATCAAAGCATTAGTCTTTAATTAAAAAATTAAAAAGAAATATTCAGACAATAGCCAAGCAATCACATCACAATGCACAGTTACCTAAAATTACAATTAAAAAGCAGTTAACAAAAAAGAAAAAAATCACACCTAATCTTTAACTATCAATATAATACAAGAAGCAACAAAGGGCAACAGCATCAAAGCAGATTTATCTAACACTATAAATTCAGTCAGAAGCAGAAGCTCTAAAGTACACTAGCTGAAGCAGGACAATAAAAAATACTGAGCATGGAATACTTTTAATCTCTTCCATTAATATTCATTTCCAGCTGCTTATAATAGCAGCGCCTCATGGCCAAATCATTAGAGTTTTACATCTGGGTTGCAAATGACACTTTGATTGGATGTAATGTTCAAATGGTCCTCCCCACTGTGCCACCGTCAAGTCTTCTGCAGAGAGGTGTCCTGTAGTGCCAGTGGCTCACTGTGCGTGCTGGCTCAATGTGTGGTTCTGGAAAGACGAAAAAAGGAGACATGCATGAGGGGCAGAATAATAGAAAGCATGCCCATACCCTCCTACTCAGTACCATTTACACAGAGCTCGACATAAAAGCTTCTCAATTATTACAAAACAAAATGCAATAAAGAAAAAGTACTCATAAGTAACAGCTGCCAATATGACACATTTGCTTTGTTCTGACAGATCTGTTAATGCTGGCATGAACTTAGAAATAAAATGCTACAAGCCAAGTACAGCCATGAGGGTTTCTTTTTTTTTTTTTTTTTTCCTTTCAATACATATAAAGAAAGTGGTAACACTTCATGGGCAAAAACTGCCTTTAGGGATTCCCTTAACTGTAACAATTAAAAAAAACCAAAACAAACCAAACCCAAAACTGAATCGCAGGGGGAACCCTTGCCATATTTTACTCTTTTATTCTCACTAGTACTGGGTGCACGTACTGGCAGCAAGAGACACCAGATTGTGACACACACTTCTCAGTCCAAGAAATACTTCAGCAATAACAGCTGAACCGCCAGTTCAGGCACCAGGGTAATATACCCAGCAGAAAAAAGGCTGGACATATAACCCAGGAGTTAAATCTCTTCAAAGATTAGACTTTGCTCTACACGTTTCTTTCAGCAGTTTAGAGTCTTTTTTGTTGCGTTTTTTCCTTTTGGTAAATTTGTAATAGCCTCATGTCATCACATCATGCAGTATCTCGCATCAGAGGATGCTGACCTGTCTTGCCATTTTGTGCAGGAGCCAATAAATCGTAAAGGCAACCTTGGAAGCGTATTTTTAGAGCAGTACCAATTCACCTACATTTTCTGTGCAGACTGAAACCCCAGTCCCACATATAAGCTCAGCTTTATTTGTATGGTTATTCAGCTGTTTGAGCAACTAGAGTTGTGCTTCATGGTGAGCTTTTCTTGAGCTGAGTCCCCAGCATCCCCAAATATAAAAATTAATTTGCATTATTTCAAGCCTAAGCAATTTTACTAGTCTCCATCTGCCTAATAACAGAGCCAGGCAAGTCCACCAGCTTGAAGTGTAAGTTTTTAAACACAAAATGAATTTTGAATCTAATTATTTATTTACAATGACGAAGCTTTGAAATAAAGATATTTTAACTTTTCATAAATCATCTGGTCTTTCTACACTATCCACAGTTACATCTTGATGAGGAAAAAGAATGATCCTCTGCTTTATCCAGGGATGACATCTCCCTGATGAAAACTGTCTGTGGAAAGAGCTAATGGGCGGCCCGCGATGCGCGTGGCCAGGCGGGCAGGCGCCGGTGACCCCATTTGCAGGCAGGAACATTTCTGGACTGTGCACTCCCAAAAAGTGACCACCAGGTGTCAGAAGTGCTGCTGAGTTCCTAAATCACGGCAAAAGTTATTTGCGAGATTGTGCAGGCGGGCTGCGAGGAAACTCCGCACCACAATGGTCAGGCTTTAACGTGCCAGAAGGTGACAGAGGCGGCAGAATCATCGTAGCTGCCACACGCACAGAAGGAGCCCTTGTGAAATTAAATACAATCAACTGGTGAAAACACAAAATAACTGTCCCTTGTTTAGCTTAAAACTAGCCCTCTGAGCATCCCCCGGTCTGTGTCACTAAATATTTCAGAATCAAAAAACAGCAGTACTGTGCAAAGAGTTGGAAAGCTTATCGGCGATAAAGCATTACACTCAGATAATGTCAAGTGAATTGACAGTTGAAACTACTTTGCTTTTACACAATTTAACATCACCAAACATAAAATCCCATGGCTTTTTACTTCGCTATACGTGGAAATTTTCCTGGCCTTAAGAAGGAATGACCTTTGCAGTGCTGGATGTTATTCTCAAGTCAAATAATGGCTTTATGAAGAGGATGGATGGAGCCCTACAAACACAATGGCAGGACTGACAAGAAGCTTGTCTGCTAAACCTAACTGGGAAAGCATGAAATGTGAAAGAATACACAGGCCACTCTGTGCTCAGACACGCTCCTCGGCATTTAACAATGGCCATTTCTTGTGCACTTCATTACAGTTCTATTTTTAGATCATCCTGAGTATCAATAAAAAAAGCAAAAGGTTTAGCATCTTCAAATCGAAAGAAGGGCTATTCGTGGTAGACAAATCCATACTTATTTAGGCAGTGTCATTTAAAAGATAATGCACAATCAGCACTAGATGCATGACGCATGGTCTACAGTCAGGGAACATGATTTCAAACTTGTGTGGCTCCTGCATTGATTACACCAGGCAGGTCAATAAAGGAATGGTATGTGGCTCTAAATCTGATAATGAAGCTTTCATTGTGAGCCCTCCCTCCTCAAACATGGGTTAATAATATGTTCTGAACACTCCTAATACAACGAATATACTGGGTTTGTGACCAGAGTTTACACAAAGAAACAAACAGGTTCTACTCAAATCCTGCAGCTGTTCAGAGCTGGGTCAGGTAGAAGCTGAGAAACTAGCCATGCCATAGGGCTATCAGTTAAAAAAAAAAAAAAATACATTTTTTCATATGCAAATCTTGATTTTGTCTTAATATCTTGGGAACGTACCATTTATTCCCTTTGCATGCATTACTGGCAATCAATATGCTGACTAGTCTCCAGACCGAACAGTTAATAAATAGAGCCACATTTTATACAGGACCTCACAAACACATCTGTAATGCCTACGGACACAAGAGCCTGTATGCACCGAATCCTCCCCCTGCCTTTCAGAGAGCAGATCCTGCACAAGCCACGTGCACAAATGGTTAAGTCCTGCACGCCCAAGTGCTTGTGAACACCAGACCACCAGGTTCCTCCATGTGCAAATACTGCATAACCACCACTGGTGTGTATTCAGAAGACCCACAAAAGCCTGTCCGTATCCTCTGCAACCAGTATAGGTTTCTCACCCATTAAAATGTATTTCAGACCACACAGACATGCTTTCCAAAAAAAGTCTGGCAACCTGTCTCCTATTACTAGCAACTGCCATGTCTTATCTTCTTGCTTCTACTCTCTCTGCCCCATGTGTGTGCAGCTTATTGGAATTGTGCTTTGCAGATGTCAGAAAATGTCTGAGACGTTCAGTGCTTATATCTCTTCTCTCGCATGTGTGTTTTGCATATTTGACCCATGCTTTATCAAATAACTTTATTAGGCACCTCTGTGTGTGCCCACAGACAAAGAAAATTCCCCTGGCTGACCAGACTTTCAGAGCAATTGAAAAATAAGTAAATCCTAGCATTGAGAATGCCTTGTGTCTCAGCGGAAACAGCTTGCACTCCAGTGCTACACTGGGCTGTTCCAGGCAGCAGAATGAAACCATAAAGGCCAGAAGGAAGCGAGCATTTTGAAACGTGCAATACTACGGGAACACTTCTACCCAAGTTGCCTAAGGAAACTTCACCCCTTTTCCAGCAGGAGGGTGGACTGGCAGGAAACAGCTTGGGCATGATTTCTCAACTCTAGAAGTTAGAGTTTAAAAAAAAAATCTTAATGGTGATTTCCAAAGGAAAATAGAGCAGCCACAAAAATGAAGCCTCTCCAGGCATGCTTGTGTGTGTGTCTGCACATGCCTACCTGCTTACAAGGCCATCCATACACGTATGCATTTGGGGGCCGGCAGGAGGCAGGACATAATTTGGAAGCTGAACAGTAAAAATGGTTCTTCACAGCTCCTGTTAGGCCCCCTGGTTTATGCACGGCTCACAGCTGATACCCCACTGAATACATCATTCTGAGACATTATTGCAGCTGGAAAACTGTACAGCAGCACTAAGTCACCTGTCAAGATCAAGTAAGTCACAGCTTATTTATAGAACAAGGTTGGGAAATTTCTTCTTTTCTTTTCTTAATAATCATGCAAAATGGGTAGCAATTCTGTTAGCCACGTCAGTGGGAAAAATGCAACTACCCCGAGCCTCAGGGCTGTCGCAGTGTTTAAGTGGAATTTTCTACTGGCTGCACAATCCCCAAATGAACCATTTGCAGAAGTGTCTGTGACCAAGGAACTGGGCAACGGGTTTTGCAGGAAATAAAAAGATTTCAAAGAATGGTTGATTATTGTCCGTGTAGATACTGATTGCTCTCCAGATCTTCCCTGGGGACACCCCCTGCCTGCCCTCTGGATGTGGATCAAGCCATTTGTGCAGGACATCTACAACGAGTATTTCTGTTTTTCTACATGCATTATTATGAAAACACTGGCACGACAATCTCCATTTTCAGAGCACTGTGTCAAGAAGGAAAGCATCAGGCTTGAAAGATGATCACTTACAGCAGTTCAAAGAACTCTTACAAGCTATATAAAGATCGAGAGAAAAAATGCACACAAAAAAGCAGCACATGATAGAGCAAAGCTCCAAGCCAGGCAGTCAAGCTGGGAGTCTCCCACACTGCAATGACGTTCACTGCCAACAAGTCACAGGTGTACTACACAGGAGCAGGTGAAAAAAATAAAATGCAACTGCGAGGGGTGTGATAATGGTTTGGGGCCATAATACATCCAGTCTATAGTGCCACTGTGCGTCTGTTATGTATTTAGATATTTTGTACCAGCCGCTTAGAGGTATACTGTCTGTGTGAGTGATCATATACACCTAAAAGACCATATGTTATACAGAGGTTAAGAAATGGCACAACAAGGCTGGTGATGCCCACCACCCTCAAGTGAAATTCAGAAGCCTTCTGCAGTGTTACATAGAGATTGGAACTCTGATGAAAGGTTATAAAGCCTGTCTCTCCCCTTCCAAACCCCATTAAAATGAACAGAAACCATTCCTCAAACCATTTCAATAGGAATTATGGAGATAATCGATTCACGCGACAAACAGCCAACGTGAAACTTAACTGGTGATTAGCCATTGGGTGACCCGTGCACGTGAGCACGCTGGGTGTTTAGGAGAGGGAGCATGCAGTACTTGCTGCCCGCACATTGCTTCTCCAGAGCCGGCTGCTCAGCCCATGCCTCCCTGGCTGCCCCCACGACTCAGTGCCTAGGGACACTGGGGTTGCTGTGGCACTGCAAAACCACCTGGACTGAAAACACCGACCCCAGAGGTGATGCCTGAACACAGCTGCCTGATCTTGTGACACGGAAAGTAATTCCTATTAATGCCTACATTTTTCCCAACATGCAGGGGGTCCTCCAGACCCAGGCGAGAGCCCAGGTAGTTTCTCTCCCTGCCTCGTCCCCACCTCCCTGTTCAGGTTTCCACCACCCCTTCGGGCCCCATCCAGCTCCAAGCCCAGGGATCAGGGTCTTGGCTGGGGACTCCTTGGGGCTGCGCCCCCTCCTCCCCATTCTCTCTCCTTTGCCCCTTATGGATTGGGGCTGGGGGGAACAAGAGAAGTGATCCCTCCACTGACTGGCAACACACACAGCTTGCCATACAAAAACTAAACCTCAGATTCAGGCGTTGACTTGAATCAAAGGTTCAAGTCTCACATTTGAACATATATATAAAAAAAAGACAAAACAAAACCTCCAAATTGCTACAAACAGAAGTTAGAGTGTCTAAATATTTACGAAATACCATCTGCAGCATTCTTTTTTCAAACAGTTTTGCATCTTTTGAATTCAAACTGGTCCAAAAATCTCTCAGCCATTATTCCTCATTATACATCCATAAGCACAGACACATACGTGCACAGGTACTATTTCCCTCTAACAGCAATCCAAAAAGATGAAAATCTTTATGCCTTGACTTTATAAAGGGATTACTTTAGGCAGAGGACACAAGATGACCCTTGCTTTAGCCACTGGAGATTATGCTCTCTACAGAAAGCTGTGAGCCTTAAATTGGTGCTGCTCTAATCCCAAACTGGAGAGGCATTCAAGGGATGCCATGACCCAGAAGAGCAAGAGGAAAAAACCTAAATTAAAAAAAAACAAAACAAAACAAAAAAAACAACCCCAGCACACTGAAGGGGAGCGAGGCGAAAAAAGGGAGAGGGGAAAAAAGGAGAGTGAGCTTGCTCTACAGGATAAACCTTTTTATTTTTATTTTTAATTTCTGGTTGCTACTCTCCCTTTGCTATGAGACTCTAAAGAAAAATCACCTTTGCGCCCCCTTCCAGTTTGTATGTGCTTATTTTTAGAACTGTTTGACAATTATCCAAGGGTCTAAGACTAACAGATGGCCTGTCTTAAAGCCTCATATGTTCACTAGTTTGCACTTCTGACAAACAGTAAATGTACTCAAGAGTGTGCCATAAACAGGGCTGAATGAATACTCAGAACACAATTTAGTTAATACACTTCATTAAAACTGATAGTGGTAACCAATGTTTCCCATAAAACCTGGTGTTAATTGCTCTTCCAGTTGTTTCAGGTAACTCTTACCCGATGACATTTATATGTTTAGATCACAGTTTTTCAGGAAATAGAGTATTACTTCTTTCCTTTCCCCTGGTATTTCACCCACTACATAAAATGCTTGTAACAAGTGAACTCCAAGTTATCATGGTACTCAATAAAAAAAAAATTGTCAGGCAAGACAGGTTCACATGTCCCTTCTCTATTTGAAGAATCCCTTGAAATAGAGGTAGAGGCAAACGAAAGGTGGCACATCCTTTGTGAAAGGAAACGGCTGCCTGTGTTACTGCTTCCTTCATCTCTGAGCATCTGATAACTTGCCGTGCGTCAGTCAGTCCCCGTGTCAGCACACTTTGAGATGGCACTTCAACAAATGCAGTTAGGAAGCTGTCCTTTACAAGTTATTGAACCAAGACCAAAAAAAAAATAAAAATCACTTCGAGTGTCTAAGAAAATACACCTGGAGGTTTGGTGTCAGCTGAGAAGCTAAGTTGCCTGTTTCCAATGAAAATATCTGTATCTGAGTAACTCTAATGCTTGCATATACTTGATTACTCCAGGGCCAAATGCACCTTTCACCAGTCCTGGGACACAGAAATACTTGTCTGCACCAGGACAGAGCTGGCCTTGGCACCCCTGGGGTTTCTGTACCCGCCGGGGAGGTTGAGCAGCCCCCTTCAGTGTCCGCTCACCCAGGGGACACCCTGAGCCGCCCCCAGGAACCTGCCTGGCTCCTCCAGTGACCAGGACCTGGCACTTCGTCTGGAGTTGATGGGAAGATTCAGAACTTGTAAATTATTTACAGGGAAAAAAAAGCCGCTCCACACATGACTGACTAAAAGCTGTCTGCTTTTTTTTTTTTTTTTTTAATATAAATCTTTTTCTGTGGCTGGCATGTTTCTATATTGAAATGCAACTGCTCAGGTGTTGGTCTGTAAAATCCAGGCAGACCCAGAAGCACCCCCCCACCCTGCTGCCTGCCTTTGTTCTGCACCCCAGGGGCTGTGTGCTCTGCTGCCATGCTGCATCGTCCCAACAATATACTTGCTCAGTTTTATCTCTATTACTTACACCGCTTCTGTTAATTTTAATGTATTCTTGAATTTTGATAAGCATTTCTGTGTTATTCTGGGTTTGAAAAATTATCTTTTTATACAGATACCTTTCTTAGAGTTATTTTTCCCAGCACCAGCCTTTTCTCACACCAGCTAAGGATTTTTTAGATGATTTATGAATTTAATTTCTCTTCTAATTCAGGTTGCTTAGTCCAAATCAGACTTTGACAACTCACCTAACATGCTTTCCCCTTTCCACTTGAGACTAATAATTCTGTATCATCAGTCTTGTAGACCAGCCATCGCTTTCTCTTCTTGTCTAAAAACTCAGAATAAACCAAGGTGAACCTATTACAAGTGAACTCCAAATGTGAGCCTAAGCCTGGCATAGCCTCTCATATTCGATTAAATGCCTCACTGAAAAGTCTATATGCCTCTTCCAAAAACACTGGGTAAAATGCTGAAGCACAAAAGCAAACCGAAGCCTTTGGGAAAACCTCCTTACCACAGCACTTTGGAAATAAAAACCACAGGAGAATACATTATTAAGAGATAACCGGAGTCTTCTGTTAGAGAAACTAGCCGTAAACACACCACGATTCACTGAGGCACCCAATGAAACCAGGGAGCTAATAATACCTGTCCTGAGGGATTGCACACTCCAGAGAATTTCACTCAGAAATGCAAATTTGTCAGTGTCCTTGTGATTTGTAGTCTACAGTATGCCATGCGCAAGAACAAAATAAGCTGAGGGAAGAACCTTACACTTCCTCAATGTAAATGGAGAGGGACAAATTTAATTACTGTTGTCAGAAGTGCATAAAGCCAGAATATTTTTAGAATTCCTCCACTCTTCCCACAGCCCCACCATTTCTCCCTGACTGGATCCCAGAGCCGTTGCTGATCCTAAGAGCAGAAAAGGGCTTGTGGGTCCCAGTATGCCGCTCTCCTGACAACACTTGGTGCTTTAATCTTGGTTTGGTCAGCCTGTTTTTCAGGGGAGCTGGTCCTGCAGCCACCCCAGCGCTCAGGGCCAAGGCCACCCCTGCGCCTCCGCGGACATGGTCACCCACCCAGTATGCAGCAGCACACGTGCCCTTTGCCCGACTTTGAAGCAACCTTGCAAAGCTGTCCTAAGGAATGCAAACACCCTGCTTCCACTCCATTTTCAAATCTAAGCCACACACCAACCATAGAAAGCACCTACTGCCCACAGATACACTCCTTTGTCTGTGCTACACCAAAAACTTCAATGCACGACCCAGTGCTGACCTGTTTTTATCTACTTACGGGTCCTACTCAGGGAAGCAATGATGTTTCAAAACAATTTGCGAGAGGAGAACCATTTTCCAGGAATCCTTTTTAGGTATTCCTCTCAAAAACATGACTTGTTGATTTATTTGAAGCCTATCTGAAGCATATCTCATTAATCCCTCCTTGATCTATGGTAAATCACATTGCAGAAGCCAGTTAACTGTTTCTGTGAGGGCTGGCATCATCATTATGAGACCCTTTGTGACTCTTCTATAAACACTAAATGATTTCCTGATTGGGTCTTTATTATAGGACCAGGACAGCATCCTCTTGCACTCTTTTTCTCAAAAAATACTTAGAGCAAAAGGGAAATGCTTTACATAGCACCTTTAGCACTCACCAGTCAAAATGCATAGACAAAAGCTTCATTGAGTGACCATTTCCATGGGAATATAACCCAAGAAAAGCCAGGAAATTCAAAGTTGAACCAAAAACTAGCTCCTCAACTTGCTCTGGTGTTCTTCGGTATGGCAAGGGTCACCATCTGATTTTTTGTAGCTTTTTTTCCTGCACCAGTTAGGTATTCCTGGTGTTAAGGACCAGCTATAAGACAGTTTCAGCCTTAACTGTGAATTTTAATGCAAACATTAGCCCGGGCACATGTTGCACTTTTCACTTGGACAACATCCTCCATTGAGTGATGGGAGTTGCAGCTGAACCAAGTTGCTTGGACCAAATAAGCAAGTCCGGACAGCTGGACTTCACGCCGTGCCTACCCGCTGCGAGGCTACAGCACATCACAGTCTTTCTATCAGTCTTTTAAAATGCGGCAACTAAAGTAAAATTCCCTCTAATGGAATACTGATCTGACAATTGTATTGCCTTGTGTTATAGATACATTTTTCTTAGAGGCAGATAAATATTCCTGTCACGTGGCACCCACATACCGCTCGGGCTGACAAAATGGCTGGTCAGTGACCTGTTGCCTTGGATGTAATGGCTGTTATTGCTGGTTTCTAATTTCAAAAGGGGCATAAAAATCCTCCAATGCAAGTCTCTCTGCTATAAAATAGCAAGGCCACAGTTTATAGAAGTACTTTACATGCCGTCCCATTAGTGTACATGCCACCAGCAGAGCAGAAATCTGCAGACAGGATTGTGCTCAGCCCACTGCCCACTGCCTTGAGGAGTTAACCCCAGAGGAGCTAGTAGTGTGAAAGAGCCAAGGAGGATTTGTTCCCATAAGTAAAAGAGGGGTCAAAACATCACCAACAGGAGCCATCTCCTCCAAGACATCACAAGACAAAATAGTGAGGCAACATTGCTGAAACAACTGTAACTGTTAAAAAATGGGATTTTTCCAGCCAGTGCTACTCCATTACAACAGTGTCACTGGAAAATCTGCTGGTCTCAGGAAAATCTGCCTTCTAAACAGCAAAATGCTACCTCTTAAACAATTGTGATTTCACGCGAAGACTAAGAGCATGTGTCGGCCCCAAAGGAGGAGAAAATTTTCAGAAGTAAATATGTTCTAAACCTCTTCTCTACTTCTTTTGGAGACACAATAATGTAATGCACCAATGACACATACACTACATGCAGTCAAACCTCAATGCCCATGGCAATTTATTCAGGTTTAACTGTGCAACAGAAACAAATGAGGAGGCTCAGTGGTCAGGCAGGAGCTCTCCCCCAGGGCTGGCGCAGCGGGCAGTGCTTTGGCCGTTTCTGCATGGTGCAAAGCCGAGGCAATTTGGTTCTGTGTACATGCTCTGTGCGTAGGCGACCTCGGGGGGTCGGTACCGCCTGCCCAGGACATGGCACAGAAGACACACAAGATGCTCTGCAGTGAATCAGCTCAAGCACGGCTGAGTTGATAAGCTCAGGACTGCTACTGCCAAATCTGGGCTAGCTCATACGGAGTTGGGGTGATGGAGCCTCGCTGAACCCAAGCTGACCTAACACAAAGCTATGAGCCGTCTCTACACTGATCCTATCGGCACACGCAGTCTTACTTCTATCATCTAGATTTTTCCAACAAAGCCACGTCACCTCATTAAGGACACACTGTTTAGTATCTTGTAAGTTATTCTATTAACAAGAAACATGAAGAAAGAAGAGAGCATTAGCAGTCCTTCAACTAGAGGTTACTGCGCAAGTCACTGCACATGCGCACCCAGCCCGTGCATCAAACATTCCTGTCCCATTTTCATTTAACATAAGCAGAAACTGCAGAACAGGCACAATCTGGAAACAAGCTGTATTCTAAATTATTTTACCTTTCTTCCTTTCCCCTCTGGTCAAAGGGAGATATAAAACTACTCTCAAAATATGATGATAAAGCAGAGTATTAATTACACAAACATCAGTATATGATTGAATATACTTCTCTGAAAGTAACTTCAGAAAGAGCGAACAGCAAGGCTGAGGGCTGTTTTCAGGTCCCTGAAAGTAGGCTGGGTTGAAAATAGGAACAACCTTCCTGACAAGAGCACAGAGGTGCAGGCAGTGACAGCCCTATACACAAGCCCAGGTGCAGAAAGGCAAGTTACCGACTGACTTTCTAACTATTCCTTCTGCTTTTGTTGTTATGAGGTCCCATTTTTTCCTGACGACTCATCATGCTTGCTCCATGTATCTAAGAACAGGTAAGGCAGTGAAGAATTAGCAGGAGTCTCTCTCGTGCTTTTTAAAATCACCCCGGGAAAACTGACCCTTGGGATCTGGCCACAGGCAGAACCCCTGTCCTCAGCTCAGTCCAGCAGCCAGGGCTGGAACCGCTGCTCCTGCTGCCTTTCACTGGCCAAGGAGATAAACCCTAGGATTACACCCTAAATCTCTTACTCAGCAAATCAGAGGTACACCCAAGGCCTTTTAAATTTCTTCATGAAACTATTTTTCAAATTCCTTCTAACGGTAAAAGTGATGGGGGCTCTGCCAGCACCACAGCAGTAGGCAACAGCAGTAGTACAGTATCACTCCAGGATTTCCTGTCTGGAATTTAGGCTTCACATCTGAAATACAACACACACACAACACTTGTACGACTGAGGAAACACAAGACGCTTGCCACACATTTATTATCTTCCTAGGGAAATGATATAGATGGCAAAAGAGACTATATTTACTCCCTCCCCAGCTGCTTTTACAATCTAATAATTTATTTCTCCTGGACATAAATTTCAGATTTAAACGAAATCCCTGAAACCTAAAGATGCCACATGGTAGAGGCTAGGGCAGTATTTCTTTCTATTTTGGAGATGGAGTGCTTAATGCATTGCTCTGTTAACCAGTAGCCTTAAATTTTGGCTGGGAGGGCGGAGGGAGGAGAGGAGGTGCGGGAGAGACAAGCAATTAGACTGTGGCAGATCCTAGATGCAAATACAGGCGACTGTGATTACTACCTTCATACTGAGTTAAAAATATCTGGTTATTGAAAATTATTTTCTCAGTCCATGGGGGTTTATCTAGGTTTAGGCCGAGATGTTTATTTTTTCTGCAGCAGCTGTACTGGGGGATTCTTTTACAACATTTTGCTTACACAGTAGCTATGTATCATTCACACTTCTGAAAACTGAGGCGCTTTCTATGATGTAAGAAATCTCTGCAATTAGAAACAATCATATCCTCTTTCAAAAAAAATAAAACAAATAAAATACAACTCCAAAGCCTTCTAGTCAGCAGTTAAGACAGCAGTGCTCTTAAGGCAAATGTAAAAATCCAGGGTATAAATTCATGTTAACTGTTACAAATATATCCATCTGTTCACAGACTAACTAGTGACTGAAACTGATGAATCCACTGAAATGTAATTTTCAAGCCCACTAGCGTCTGTTCTCTTCTAGTAATAAAGTAAATGCTTTTCAATAACTGTGCTGCTTTTGAATGCCAATTTCCATTTAAGTAGGTTCGGGTTCTCTCTCTCTCTCTCTCAAAAAAAAATTAAAATAGCAAATGCCTTTTCTTTCCAAAGGTCAAACTAAGCTTTTAAAGAACCAGCAACATTTCAGCAAGGCAGAGAGGACAAAACTCCAATCAGATAAATGGACTGTGTAATGATTGAGAACCACGGCTGCCTCAGGTTTCCTGAATGGGCTGTAGGATAGAATTTGGCACAAACAGTCAGATGTTGAAGCTTATATCTTTTTTACTGCAGACAAGAAATTCACTAAAAATATATAAATAATGAATGTGGCTGGGGATCTCTGCTGGTACTACTGCTGGTTCTGCAAGATGCAGGAGTAGAAACATTCACTGCTCCATGTTTTTGTTATTAGTGAATCCTTGTTCTCCAACAATAAACACAGAATATGTTATCTGAAATGGCTTCTGCAGCACATACAATATAAGTTTCAGCTCTCTAAAAGTGCCAGCAAATTGCAGAAAGATAAGTTACAAAGACGTACCTAATTTGCTGTGATGAATTGTGTGCATGCTTCAGTGATCAAAACTGCAGCTGAGACCTATTATATTTAATGATCTAGACATTTCTTGTGAAAACACTCAGGCATATACTGTTATGTCTGGACAAGCATCCCTGTTTTGCTCTAGCAGCAAGCAGATGAAGACACTGAACTTTTAAAAGGATGCTGTACACCACCTTTGATGAGCTCTTTAAAACGGAGGCTGGCCAAGCTCCACTATTTGCCTTAAATAATGCTTATGCTCTGCCCTTTCCAGTGCAGCATCCCTCTTCCTTTGAAAAATGAAGTCAGTTCCTTTGGATGCTAGCGACACTTACAGGAGGAAACAGCTAATCTGTGCTCAGACCCCAGATTACGTTCCACAGCAGCAGAAAATCAAAGGGGCTGTATTAGAGATCTCTTCCCACCAGCAAAGAAAAATTGTGACAAGACTTTTTAGAAAGAAAACAATACAAAAAATTTTTATTTGCCTAGATACTACATAAATGTTCTGTTTCTATTTTAAGGACTATGTCCTGCTTAGAAAGGCATGTGCTACCAAGCCCGGCAGGGCCAAGCAGTGGTACCCAGATCCGCTGTCCCTGAGGACACCATCCCCACGCAGCTGGCTGTGCCGACGGCCACACTCGCAGACCTACAGCTTACTGCCCTTTTGCTCTGTGGCTCTACACAGAGCAGGAGGGAACTGGGCTTCTTACCACCTTCCTATGGGGACAGGAATTTCACCTTGTGAACATATGAAGGACTTCTGAATAAAAGGTCTGAGGCTTCCAGGGCTTTATGTCTGGCTCCTCCAAATTTCTCCTGCATGGATTTGCGTATATTGCTCAACTTCTGCCTTTCCAAATTTGTAGAAGAGAAAAAAAACACCTCAGAAAAAGTGCTGGTAAACTTAATTCACTCACAGTTATAAAAAACACAGAGATCTGCAGAGAGAAGCCACACAGAATATTCTTGCTACCACACATTCAAGAGCTCATTTCCTCCCTCCTTGATCAGTTTGAACCTCTTCCTATCATTCATTGTTCAACAAAACAGAGCAAAACACAAAAGTGTGCATTTGACTCCAGAAATAAGGATTTCAAAGTGCTATTTCATTCACCTGAAGAGCTGCTAAATACTAGCACAATGGTATAGTGATAGTGTCGTAAAGAATGAAGAAAAGGTATTTGTTAATTGTTGACATAACAAAATTAATTTTCCATCCCTAAACTTTTTCTCATCTCTCCTGTGAGCTCTGATGCAATGTTACTGACTGGCACTGCTGAAATGCCAACTTGCATTTCTCATCCTTAATTTCTCTCTAAATGTCATTAGTAATTGTTATTGCCAGACCAGAGAGTGCAATCTGGTCTTTCTGAAAGAAAATCCATTTCTCATTTCTTCTCCTTTGCTTCCTCCTTTTGGTCAAGGATGGATGTTTAACACCGCCTGTGTGCTCTGCTTCCAGGAAGATGGGAATGCATTAACGTATCTGGAAGTAAAACATTCCTGCTTTATTTATTTACATATAGTATGCCTGGATCTTTATGAATACCAAATTGTATATTCAGAAGGGTCTTTAAAACACATCTTTCAAGAACATTAACAAGCCTTAACTGAATAAAGCTAACAAGCAAGGGAAAGAAAGACCCTTTAATCTGCGCATACAGACTCCTCTCTGGATGCTTCCATAAATTACTCTTTTTGGTGGGCAACAATGTTGTCAAATATAAAAGCGTATTATATGATTTTTCTCTCTTTCTGTCACATGGAAAACAAAACTCTTCAGTGAGATGTGTAAACTGGTCTACCTTTGCTCTGGATTAACGTATCACCCTCATTTACCCACGCAAGTAAAAATGGTTTCCACCACTAAGAGGGGAGGTGAGCTTAGACATCCGTTTGCAAAGGAAAACCTGCAAGTGTAAAAGGTTGGCTCCTTGCGTATCATTATATATTGCGCCGGTGATTTGTAGTTATGTGCAGCTCCTACAAAATTTGGTCTCCAGTACTTAGAGGCAAGTAGTACCTTGGCACTTTGAGTCAATTTAAGGGAGGACTCTGTGTCATGACAGACCTTTAACTGGGCTCCCCATAATCAGCACATCTTACATTTGTGTGTCTGCATTATGTTTTGTAACGTATATAAAGTAATTAGTTCAGAGCTAGGCTGCATTTCCATATCGATTAACTAAAGGCATCCTATCTCAGAATAAATAGACATTTGGACATTTCCAGCCAGGAATTGTGCTTTCAATAAACACAATTGATGCATATACATTGTCTCTTGGCAGCTTATACTCCTGCCCATCTGTTGGGATGGCATGGTGCCTATGCAAAAGTTGGTTGGACCCTTGCCCTAGGGCATAGATGACAGGCAACGACGGGTTTAGCTGGGCAGCCTGAGCACCGAATCCAAGTGCCATCTCTGCTGTAGGAAGCCCCTTCTGTGTGCCAGCACTGCCACATTGGAACGACATGCCTCCTTACACTTGATCACACATGTTGACACTTGGGTGCGCTTAAGTGCATTAATGACTGAAACGATGCCTTTCACCTGGCTCCCTTCTTTTCCCCCCCCGCTCTGCATCACTGCTGGGTTTTCTGCACATCTTAATGTGAAGTTGCGCACACTTTGCTAGCCAGGGCCAGCCACAGAATGGCATTAATGGTGTAAGAAATGAAGAAGGGTTTTTTGTTATGGGACACGCTGCTCCAGTGCCAGGCTTTTCCAAGCTTCATCTCACGTGAGTCTTTGCAGACTTGAGAGATCTTTCTGTGTCTCACTGAAGAGACCTCAGGGATGATAAAGATGCAGCAATATATTGATCAGAATCATTTTTCCAAATGAAAAAATGCTACACCTTGTCACTACATCAAACACAGGGCAATTCAATATTTCTGCACCATCCTCTGTTTCAACAGAATTGGCCACACAAAGAGGCCATGCGGTCTGGATTACATGGCTGTTCCAACAGCATCCCCAGCCCCAGACGCAGGGAACTCCACCTCATTTTGTGCTAGGGAAGAAGGTGCCAACGACTCACAGAGGTGCATAAGCATGAATATCTCTGGCTCTTACATAAAGCATTAACCTCTGTGGATGTCATGCCCAGGAAACCTCCAGCATCACCCACGCAGAACCTCAGCTGCAGCAGAGCCCAGCGACAGCCCCACATAGTCTGCGATGGCGTTTCTTAGCTTTGGCCCTTATGAGAGCCTGTTCCTAACCCCAAATTTTTAAACAGCCGTATATTCCTCCTCCCCTGAATTTAAACATATGTATTGAAAACCAGAGACCTAACAGGTAAAACTCTTCCCTACTGTGACAACAGATCAGAGATAAAACTTATGGTTTTGCAGTCCATAAAGAACGTTCAGGCAGACAGACTCAACACGACGGGTATATGCCTACAGCACTTTTAATTTTTAATTATTGTTAGTTATAATTATCTGACTGCGTCTGAATGAAACTCAGCAATATGGCTGAAATAGATTTTGGTATTCTTGTAATTTATTAGCTTTGTAACTACTAATAATTAAAATTTAACAATACTCCAAGCACCACAGCAACGTTTTTTAAGAAACGCTAGCCAAATCTGCTAGGATAACTGACTAGGTCATTTTCAGGATTTTAAAGGAGGACTAACATTAAAAAAAAAACAAAAGGGGAAGATAGATAACAGACTCTTAAGAGGCTATCAACAACCAAAATGCAAAGATATAAATCCTGTTTAAAAGAAAAAAAGGATTTACTTGCAGAAAATTAATTCTACACATGATTTTGTGGGTGCTTCATATGAAACTTAGAAAGAGCTTGTGGCTTGTTTCCAGCAAGAAGCTCCTGATGTTTAACATCTGAGTCACACCAAAGTTCTCAAATACAGCAAAAGTTATGTTAAGTGAAAGTATCACCTTGAGACAGAGCCACATTTCAGGTCCCATTTGTCCTGCCATCCACACACTCCCCCGGGGAAAAATGTTTTCTGCAACTTCATCAAAATACCATAGATTTGCTTTTCTCTCACTGACTGTATGGACACTGGAGCCCAGAAGCACTGAGATATTTCAGTGTCGCAAGCACATAGGGCTGTTTGGAAGAAAAATTTTACTCCTATTTAAGTAAGGTTTCATTTCTTGTACCCCCAGGAAGTACGTAAAGCCCATTTTTCAAGTAGGAGCTGAAGACACTAACCACTAAAAGATTTTGAATAGCTGGGTACAGACCCCAAATTGCTTAAGTCTTTCTTCAGCGTTCTGATGACTGGTGGCAAACTAAGCCCTTAGATGTAGCCCTGTAGACTCACCTGGTTGCAGGCGGGTCACGTACAAGCCAAGAGGCTCTCGTTCTCCCCATGTGGTTCAGGTGACACTGTTGTACCCAGATGGCCCCAAGGACCACTGGCATGAGCAGCTGGACATGTTGCTCCTCATTGCCCCACCCAGGGAAGCCATCACAGGTACAGAGCAGCATCTTAATGTCCCCCATTGGGACACGTCAGGCTACGCAGTGCCTCGCTGTGGTGCTCCCCTTGCCTGGGCAGGATGCAGCCCTCTGTAGGAGACACCTCTAACACTGGAGCTGACATTTTAAGTCTGCTTTTAAAAAGAAAACCTGCTTAGGGCTTGATCTGCTGTAATCAGCGGAAAGAATCCCAAGGACTTTGATGTGGACCAAATCAAGCCCCTGAAGGATGTTCATGGTAAATCATTATTAATATAATGAGTGCAATTTCTGTGCAGCAGCTCATGCCTGTTTATGGATATATGAAAATTGCCAGCTTTTCACATAAAATAAAATGAGGAGGGAGACAGACCACAGTGTTAGCCAATGAGCCATAGTAGCCATTCTCCTTCCGATATGTGTATGTTTAAAGAAACTGGGCACTTAAAATGACAGCAAATTCCTCCAGTGAAGCTCCCTTAATTTAGTGGTTTGACATATCTCCAAATCTGAACAGAAAAGAAAGCCCTTTATTCATAGCAGGCAATAAAACACCTGAACACCTGTGCTAGGAAAGAGCTGGCAGGTACCCTGCTCCCTTGGTATCTGGATTATTTGCGCATTGTTTATTATATCCCTTGCCTTAGTTTTCATCAATTGTAATCATTTAGGAGGAAACAGTATGATTAACAGTACACAAGCAAACAGCAGGAATTAATCCTTTAAATACAAATACTTCATTGGTTATGTGATAACTCCTTGGAAAAAGCAGTGTGGCAAAAGAGTACATATGAAAATCCTCCTTAAGTTTCCTCTGAAAATCACTGCTCAGTCACAAATTGCTTAATGTAATTCTCCATGCAAGCAACTGAAGAGGTGTCTTTCCCTGCTGTGAATCACACCACAAATAAAACTCTCAGCACCCATTATGTGTCATAATTGCTGACCCATCTTCGGTGTTGGCAGGGCTCCCTGCTATGTTTTAAATAGTAAAGACCAAAATTTCAGTTGTCAAAGAGCTAGCTCATCTCCCACGTCTGAATGCCCTGTGTGCCACTGTGGCTCCAGCTACCTGTGAGAAGCAGGCATGCCAGCGGTGGCCAGCAGCTCCTGACACAGGTCCTAGAAACGGGGCTCTGTCTGAAAGGGCTCCTTTTGCCCTGCACGTGAGGAACCCCCCAAACCTCCACCTCTACACTTGTTTCAGTAAGTGTGTTTCAGTAGGGAAACGAAATGCCATAGCCTTGGTGTTCTATACATTAGCTATAAATTTACTTTTTTCCAGAAGATTTGCATCATATTCATAGCCGTGAATCTTACAAACTGAGGATGTGAAAAACATGGAGCTTCCAGCCTTTCCTCTTCTGCCCTAAGGGTACATGGGGTTATCACACATACTGTTTCTTTTGTGTTTCATACTTAACCTTACCATGTTTTCTTTTCCTCATTTCCAATGAGATAATGTAAGCAGTTAAGTAACATTGTTTTCTTTTCTTCTGGCAATATCATCAAGGTAACCTCACTGGCTCATTGCTCCAGATTCACACCAGAATTTCCACCGTTTATAAAATGAGCTCAGTTCCTTGGAGCTTTCTTAAACTGTGGTTTTATGGCTCCATCAGATGGTGTAAACTTCAAAGCATAAACCTATATTAAAATACAACTACTAGTTCAGAAGTGCAAAGAGGGTTTGATTGCTTCCCGAGTGTTACATTGCCAAAGCAGTATTTGCACCAAACACTAAAAGTACGTTTACAGTAGCAATGTTTCTCATCACATGGCACATGTGCCCTTCTGGGCTTACTTGGTGTTTACCCTAACTGTTTAAAGAAATGTTCACAAATCAGTGGGGCTAATTCACACAGCTCCATGTCATCTCTAAAAGTTACCTCTTCCCTGTGCTGCCTGTCATTTTCTCTACCCTCCTTGTTTTTCTTGCTTTTCTGTAGGCACTCCACTCTGAATTTCTTCTTGAAATAGTTGAATGTTCAATTTTTAAAAAAAGTATTTTCAGTGGTTTCACTTAAAAATACAAAGAAGTAAAACAAAACATAGGTTCAGATTTTGATGCTAGTTATTTTACACCAGTGGGAAAGCCAGATCAGAACTGAAAAGTCGAATTCATCAAGCGGAACCCCTTGATGGGTGGTGATTTGCCCACGTAAGAACAACTGCACAGTTAAGAGACTGAAAGGTTTATGCAGATTTAACCCTAAGTAGCAGCTGAACAACTGGTTTACTAAAATAATATTACATCTTCATTACTCAACAAAAATATAACCAACAGTTGAGGAATTTAGAGCACACAGCTTACACATCAGAAACTGATGAGATAACCATGCCAAGGCAGACTGGTTCAAAAGTCTTGAGCGTTTCTAACTGATTTATAAACACGTTTTGTGTCCTCTTTGGCTCAGGTATTTGGATTAGTAAAATCCCTGGCATCAAGTAAACACATATTTCTGAGTCACCGCTGAAATAAAGACTAAAACTGTGCAGCCAAGTACTGAATTTTCATTCAGCCAACACCATTCAAAACTACTCGTGTAATTATTATGAGCACAGAAATTTGAAGTGCACACAAATCCTGCATAAAAACTGGAAAATTACAATCATAATTTATCTGATTAAAGCTGCTATTTGCAGCAATTTTGCAATGCACAACACTTCAGAATTGAAACACTATGTAATTAAAACTGTTAATTGCAAAAAACGGGCTGCTGTTAAGACTATAATTTAACAAGGTTCTCTTTATTTGACCATCTGATTTTAAAGGTTAATGCAGTGACCTAGGAAGCCAGTGTGCCCATTTTAATTGTGCTGGCACATTGACCAACCACCACTTTAAGGGAAAAATGGGAGGAAAAATCAGAGCCAGCTTTGCAAGCCACTGCTGCCTTCATAAAACGTTCATAGTGAGAACACACAAACCCAAAAGTTGCTGACTTTATTAAAATATTAACAAGGTATAGTTAAAACTTTTGTACACTTATGCAAATCAGATTGCTAGAACAAGGGAAAGAAGAGATTCCCCTGGGAGAAAAAAAAATAAAATCAACAAAGTGAAAAGATCAACCATCCTTCCACAGCATGACAGCACGACACAAGAGGCAGCAGCTTGGGAATTCAGCAAGATAAATAAAAACCCTCCAAAGTTTAAGTAAATCATGATTTATAAAGCTAATAGATTTAAATGAGGCATACGGTACCATTCTACAAAAAGACTGCATTTGCCTGGGGACGGTAGCAGTATTTTGGTGGCCGTGCTACACAGGTAAGATATGCCCAGGGAGGACAGCCAGGGCATGCACCTCCCTGCGAGTTCTTTAGAAGGGCAAGCTCTGGTGGTCCATTCCCCATGAGGTATCAGGCACACACGCCATGGAGGTTTCAGCATCTATGTGGGTTTAGCAGCAAAGGTATCAGTGTGATTTAAACCCCAACCTCACCAGCACCGCTCCAAGGCGGCCCCTGGGACCAGGGCCCCAAGAGGGGCTGAAGCAACATGCCCAGGTCAGGGTCCAGCCCCTCTGAAAGGCTTGCTGCACCCAGGCTTTGTGGAGGCTAAAACTGCTGTGGCTGTGACCCCCAGTGCTGCTGGGGAAAATGGTACGTAACACCTGGTTTGCAGAACCTGCAGCTTATTAATGTGCTAGTGCCTTGGTGGAGCCTCTAATTAAGCATCGTGTTGAGCTGCACCCATGCTTTGCTCTCATACCTCGGTAGGGAAAATTCCTTTACTTCTGACTTAACAGTGAGGAAGGGGAGGGGGCAGCTACCATTTGCTTAGTCTTTGTATGTTAATCAGTCCCTAAATTATTAATAGAGAAAAAGAAATTATTTACAAGGTGTTTGACGTAGACATGTCAGGATGTAGCAAGACTACTGTCAAGAGAAATACTCATAAAGAATCATGATATCTGTCTTGTCTTATTTATTTATTCCAGCCATGCTCAGAGACCCCTTTCTCCTGATAGCACTCAGGAAGGCAGGAGAAGAGTGAGAGGCTGTTTAAGGGCAGAAGAGACCATACCAAGGGTATGCACCTTTTCTAAGTGCTGCACAAGGGTGACGGCTGCACAGAGAAATCAACAGCTTTAGCTTTCCTTTTACTCCTGTTGTAAACATACCTGAAGCTCTGTTTGAAAGAAGAACTTCTGTGGGCACTGGGAACAGTCATAAATTTTATCTTCCTGCCCGTGGACTGCAAAGATGTGCTGCTGCAGTTTGTTTGCCTGTACAAAAACTGAAACAACATACTATGATTAGTTAAGATTGCTTCATATAAGGCATCTTGTCTCGAACTACACTTCTACAATTGCAAAGACTCTGAAAAGTCCAAGGATATCTGCCAGACAAGTGCCAATACACTCAGTTCAGCAGAATTTCCTTACAAGTAGTCAATTTAGAGTCTCCAGGCTGACAGTCAGCTTAGTTCTAACAGACTCTAAATCCTGTATGGATTTTTGATATTTCACACAAAGCTAACACTGTCCACAGGTAACTGGAAGAATTCAATCATCAGACCAAAGAGAGGACATCACCGCTCCTGCGGGGAGCCTTGGGCCCACGGCAGGTGCATCAGATGCATTTTTAATGCAGGACAACTGGGCCAGGAGAAGCCTTGATGGCTGGTCTGGAAGACACATGGCCGGGAACAGCATTTCTGGCAGACATGTGAATCTGAAAGGGCAGGTTCTTCACAATATTTAGACCTTTTAAATGGGTTGTCCATTCAGTATAAAAAAAAGATTATGATTTAACATCACAAATGTCACAGCATCTACATTATGATTTTGAATTGACAACTATTCTGACTTTATCAAGTAAAATCTGGAAGTGAAACATAATGAACTGCAGGCTTTAGCTGGTTAAAAATATATCTTATTTAATTTTTGCCTCATTTTATATGAATGATCATCAGTATTGAAAATAGCTTTTTCAGCAGAATTAAACACATGCACTCAAAGAGTTATTTTGCAGCGTGTTTCAGGAAAGGATAAATTAACTCCGAGCTCACACAAAAAGCACGTTCTCAAATTGTGGGCCAAACCCTAAGGAGCATGGATTCACCTTACTCCTCCTGAAGTTAAAGGAATCGCAGGTGCTGCCATGCCCCTTTACTGACAACAGGTCCACCGTCACACCTATTTGATCCTCATCTCTCAAACACATTGGAAATGCAGATGTTAACCATGGTCTTGAGGAGAGTATAAAAGGCAGCCTTTAACATGCATCCTGCAGATTCTTTAAAAGCAAGATTACCCAAGATCGTTTGCACTGATGAGACAGCTTAAAATGAACTACAGGGAAGGAATACCTAGCAGGCCCTCATACAGGAGTTAGAAATGTACCACCACAAAAAAACTGGGCTTAAAGAAACCTCTGAGAGGGCATCTGGCAAAACTATACAGTTGTACAATTTGGTCTTATCAAACCTTTACTCACGTGAGCCTCTCCACCGTGAGAGGACTACGAGTCACCTAGCCTTTTAAAGGGTCCTTGCTCAGGTGAATAAGGGCTTGCAAGAGCAGGTCCGTGCCTTGCAAGTCCTGCACTTGGAAACGCATCACACCTGTGAGCCACAAGGTATAATTTAAAAGGCTTCGAACTGGGGGGGGGCGATGCAGAGCCCGCCCCATGCAGCAGCACTGCTCGGTGTCAAATGCCACAGTGCTTCTTTTCAGAGTGAGCCCCAGTATCAGACAGACAATATTTTGAACATTTCCAAGCATGGTATTTCTTTTTCCCAATGAAAGGACTACAGTATTTTACAAATCCCCCGAGTGTCATTTCTGGATCAAGCCATGCACGCTGAGGCTTGTCTTGGCCTCCCTGTCTTACCTGTGAAACAAACAGGGCATTTGAATGTGCCTCCCATCCCCTCAAAGCTGTGCTCAATCAGGTGACACAGGAGCTTTGCCGGAGAGTCAAACATCTGGTTACACAGCTTGCACTCATGATTGATGCCTTCCTCTGCAAGGTTCAAATGATACAACTTGTTAGTGACACAGCAGATTAGCGTCGGGGATGCAGCAGCAGTCGGCAAGAAATGCCCGTGCCGGCGCGCATGACTTCAAGGACCCACAGACATTGCCACGGCTCCGGCTTCATCAGAAAAGCAGGCTGAGCCGCTTGCATGGGGCGTTCAGGTGTACAGCCCCCAGTCGCATTTAGGGGTGTTGATTTTCAGCTGCGATGAAAGTGGTGCTGCGATCAACCCGCCGGGAACCCACGCGCCTGCTCCCAGGCTCGTGACAACACTGCACCGCTCCACCTCGCATCCTACCACAAAGGGAGAGCATCCCTGCTCTGGGTATAGATTATTAAATAGCCAAACAGCATTTAAAATGAATTTAACAGTGTGAACTCAACCAACAACACTGAAAGCGGGCTGAAACACTATCTTCACCTCAGACTACGCTGCTAACATACAGGAGAGGAAGAAACTATCAGAGACTAGCAGGAGCCCCAAGCAGAGTGTCAGCCTTAATTTTATATCTCTTGGCTTTTTCCAAGGTGAAGAGAGACCATCGAAGGTATTTAAATGTCATTTGAAAGTGTAATTTCCATGTCATATATCTTAAGTGTTGAATACACAGGGCTCACTTTAAATGCCCCTATATTCTAGCTGAACTCATAGGGAAATAACAATAATTATTACTATTGTTTCAAGCATACTGCTTTTGTAAGATGGTATGTTTCTCTGTTTACTGAAGTTTGTGGTTCTGGGTGCAGTTGAGCCTTATTATGAAGCCATATTAAAGCAATTTTCACACATAAAATTAAACAACCCTTTGGTTTTCTTGAAGGGAGGGAGGGAGTTGTAGAGATTTAGACAACATAATGTACAGTTTATACAAATCAGAAAACACCTAAAATTTTAAAAAATTGTGGATGGTTTCTGTAAATACTTCCTGAAAATATGTCTTTCCTTCACTGTGGCAGCACACGAACTCCTCATGTAAACATATTTTAAAGACCAAAGAAATTCTGTCTTTTGATATAGACTCAGCTTTATTTTTATATCTTCAGATATCACCGACTTCAGTTTTTATTTCCAAGATAGCTAAGAAACGACTACGTTATACCATGAACTAATCTCTTGCCAAATGCATTTGGATCTTGTGAATAATGGGAGCCTTCAGAAGCATGGTCTTTACTTACAATTGCTTTAAATTAGCTTTTTATATCTTTAAAGGGTCTAAACAGAGGGAAATTATTGTTTTCTATGGCCTTTGGTACTCTCAGGATCCCAAAGCACTTTTACAAGGTGGGGAGTTACATGCCAGGGCAAGCAAAGAGCAGGGCTCTGCGTGCGGGACACTGGGCACAGCCCACGCCTGGGTGCGTGGTGGCTCTTGCACGTTTGCGCCCTGGAACGTTCACAGCTAGAGGCAATCCCCAGAGCACGCAGGCCTTGAAGGGCCCTCCATGCAGTGTGAAAAATAACAATAATTAAAAAAAAAAAAAAATCTCCACTCTGTGCCTTGTGTGGCAGCACGTGCCGGCAGCGAGCCGCCCACGCGGGCAGTGAGCTGCCCGTGAGGCCTTGAGGGTGGGTGGGCTCTGGAAACGTGCGTGGCAGTGGGTGCTCTGCCCTGCACAGCAGTGGTGTGCGCAGGGCGAGAGCGGGGCGCTGAGGGCGACCACTGGCATGGGAGGTGCGGTGGGGAAGGGGGAGGCGGGATAGGGAGAAGTAAACAGGTGGGTTGGGAAGGAGACAAAAAGAGAAAAGGAAAGGGAGGAAAGAGCCGGGAACAGAAAGATGAAAGGGCTGGTGGCTCCACAGCAGCAGCTCCACGAACTCCCTGGGCAGCCATAACCAGGGACTGGGATATTTCTAGGATGCAAGGAGGTTTGAATCCTCTGTTTGGGCAGCCACCACAGATGGGCACATCGCCCTCTCTGACGGATGGGTCTCAAAACCTGACCCTCTCCCTTCGCTGCAGCATAAGGCTGGCTTCTCCCATCAGACACTTGCCTGAAAAGTTTTGGCTTTGTGTGACCTTTGCAATCTGCTCCGGAGGGGAGAAAAGGTGGAGAAGGGATACATGCCTTGTGCCGAGCATCCTGAGCATGCCCAGCCACACATCTGTGTACAGCTGCAATAAACCTAGCAAGGACAAAGCAGGTACTGGGGGGAATGGAACAAATTCCTTCTACAAGTAAATCAGAGAAATCATGTTTGACATTAATTTTCTACCCTCCACATACTGGGTATTTGGAAAACAGTGATTCACGTACAGTCTATGGTCCTGTGTGAGCACGTGTGTTCATAAATACGGACAGACACATACTGCTGATTAGATGACTGCTCCTTTTGCAGCCTAAATATCTATAATTTCAGTAAAATTAAAAAAAACCAACAATGCTCAGCATTTCAATTGAAGTATATTTTTACAAGCTTGCTATGTTTAATTAGGTAACAGAGATTGTGTATTTTCTTGGCTGATCCCTGCAGTATTTTAAATAGTTAAACCCATAACAAACAAACTAAAACTCGAATGAAAAATAATAAAACATAATGGGTTCCTGCAGATCTGGAAATTTATCCCACTCGAGGCAAGACCTTTTGATTTGCAAATCCACTTCTGAATTATAAGGCCTTCTCCTCACCAGTGGGGGTTTTTATTCCACTCCCACAGGAGTCCATTATGTATTTCTTGTGTCTATAAAACCATCCAGGAAGAAAAAAGGGGGAAAAAAGTACCATGGTTAGCATGACAAACGTTTCTCTTTTCATGCATGTGTATTCAAAATATGAAAATGCCCAAAGATATAGATAGAATTGGTGCTATAATCACTCTCTCCTCTATGGCATTTTACAGCATATTATTTTACACAGAAACACGGCTCATGTATAGGGATACTCAGTCACCTTTGGAGAATAACTTCCTTGAATTATATAAGATCATATAGGTACATGCAAGGCGGCTTTTTGACAATGCAGCGTGACAGCCAACGCTCCAGTCAAACGTGTGACACTGGGCGTTAGCAACAGAAAACATATAATCATCTCCCTCATTTTTCCCCCCCCCCCCTTTTTTTTTTTAACATGACAAGTGTCTATGAGAGACCTACATAACTCAAGTGAACTATGCAGCCCCTCTCATTTGTAAAGTAAAATGCAGATTTTTACAGCTTGCTGTGCTAGATCTTCTCCCATTTCTCCATAAGTGTATCTGTGCAGGGATCAATTGATTACAGAACTAAATGAGCAATGCACAGCAAATGAGAATCTTGGGTTTCTTGCCTTTTTTTTTTTCCTGAGCTCAAAATAATAAGCATTAATTTTACACTTCATTTCTCAAAAAAATAATAGGATGTGCTCTTGTTTAAAACAAGCAGGCCTGCTGGATTCTGTCAGGCTGAAACTATGTCAGGCCAAAAGAGGAACAGAGCGCTTTGTGTAAAAGTATCATGGGGAGATGATAGTATCCTGTAATGTTTTCAGTACCTACTTTTGTCTCCAAAAGCATTTGATCCCTGGCAGACACATACTTATTTCCATACTGGTCTTGAGGGAAGCCAGTAGGAATGAGAGCTGATTATCTGAATCCTGAAGGTGAAACCTGGGTGGTGCCCACTGATGTCAAAGGCAGGCATTTGTATAAATTTGGAGGTACATAATTTACTGCCTGTTAGCGAGGATTAGCGGGTTGCGCAGACCCAGCTGAACTGCGGTGGCAAAGCACGTCGCTCATTGTTCCCAAGTTCGGATGCATTTGCAGGATAGTTTTAAATATGTTGATAGGGTGCTTAGTAGCACTTACGCTGTCATTCTGCCCATTTTAGAGTGGGAATATGCTTCTCCATAAAGCTATTTCTGCTGCAGCAATGTGCATTTAATACATATTACAATGAGTCTCTAAGCCTCTAAGAGAACCGACACTAGCAGCCTCCTGGCGAGGATGCAGTATAATTAATAATGCTGTATTAAACCCATGTACTGTATCAGCTGCATTTCTAATTATAACTATATTAATGGCAATATAAAAGTACGCATTAACACTGTCATGTACTGACACATTATCACACCAATAACAAATAGGAGATTGGAACAATAAAAATCAAGATGGCATTGTCTTTACTGTTAGTTAAAACTTCTCTCTTCAACTTGATTTAATAAAGCAAAATTTTCCCTTATGTAATAATCGCAATAGTCCTAATTTGAGAGATCGTGTCAGACAATCTGATGCTCGCTCCTGACAACACGTACATCCTGCACTATAGCTTCCCAGACCAGTGTATTTCTACTCCACTGCAGCAAATTAAGGCAATAAAGGGGAATATCTTTCCTGTACTCAGAGGTACACATCCATGAGTTAACCGCACTTCTAATGAACTTTGAAATACTGTAATTCAGTGTAACAAAGCATTAATATACTGTGTTCACAGAGAACCTTCTCCTGTCCATTATATCATAAATTTGGTAAAATTAAATGGGCCATGTGCTCTAATTATAATAGAAATTGGAATGAACACAGGGAAATAAAATGAAAACTGCATGGAACTATTCTGTTTATGCAATTCATTTCCCAGTAAACAAGTAAGCAAAGGGGAAAATTTATAACATAAGAAAAGCAGGAGCTTCCCCAGTAATTTTTTCCGTGTGGCTGTGAAGGAGCAAGGGCCTGGGAGCAGGGTAGGATGACAGTGATGGACACCCCCCTCCAAAACAAAGCCTGCAGAGAACCACTTCAGCCCCTCGCCTGGCTGGTACCACTTCACCACTGGTTTTCATTAAAAACAATCCATGGATGGAGGTAAAACCAAGGTCTGAGAACACGATGAAACTGCTACGAGGGGATGACAAATTTGCAGACGCTCGCATCGGATGAAGACGACGTCTGCTGTACAGATGACATTCCTTCATCGCCATTGCCGTCTAAGCCCCTGACCTGGTACACAAACCATTTGGACCACATCGCTCCATTACATTTTAGTAATTAATCCCGGAGGACGTAGCCGAGCCCCTCCCTCACTGGTGGGGCAGCTGCAGGGCGAGGGGACCCCACGCTTCTGCCCTGGCATGGGCCGGCGGCACAGAGCTGCTCTGCGGTGCGGTGCACTGGCGATTAGGCAGCCTGGGCGGTGAAAGGCAGCGGATTGATGGTGTGGCAGTAGAAATGTCACCTGGGGAGCTGGGTGCCGTCCTCCCAGGGATGCTGGAGGTCAGTTACTATGGCAACGCCGAATGAGCTCAACCTTGTAACTGACCCTTATCTTTTTTTGATCTGTGGCCCACTTGGGACCTTGGCTGGAAATCAACTGGAAAATAATCTGGTCACATATCAGAAAGAAAACTATTTATACTTATTTATCCAGGTAGAGCTCCTATCTCCCTTTGACGACTCTGCCAGACTAAAGACACCCGTCGTGTTCCTGCAGCGTTTCACACGGTTGTGCAGAAACGCCCGGCTCCGCGCTGCGAGAAACCATGCCAAACCCCCCTCTGACACTGCGAAACACACACACGAACTGCCACGGATATCTGTGCTCATGGCTCTACTGATATATTGCCAAAATCTTGCCTTCCTCACAGCCCCTGACTTGCCTGTGTGGATAAACACACACCCACACCCCTTCTTGGATAGTTTAATATTTTATGTTGGTATCCACTACTCATACTCTTTTGTGCTTTATCTCTCTGCTGAAATATGATTCTGCTTTGAAATGTATTTATATGATCTAGAATGGCACAACACTGATGTCTTTTATGAGCCTGAGATTGTTTAATAAAATCTTGCATTCCTGCTTCATCCTTATGACAATTTTACTATTATAAGTTTTCAAGGGATATGAGAGCTGTCCACCGTGGTTAAAAACATCACTTTAATGAAAAATGATAACACAGGGACTTGGATTTTTCTAGAAACTATGTAAGGAAAACCAACAAAAATACAGAGAGTTCCCAACGTGCATTTCTGTGTATTTTTGTTGGTTTTCCTCACATTTGCTTTTGGATGAGACTCATTAAAATCAGTCCTGTTTTTCATCATTTTTCCAAGGGATGGGCAGCCCAAACAAGGGTCTGACAGCACGAAGGGGCTGCTGCTGTTCTCCAGCTGGGGAAGCTCTCCAGGGGAATGGGATTTGGGAAATCGGGTAAGATATTAGGAGACGGAAGCCACAGGACCTGCTGGCAAACACAGGTGCTACAGGGAGCGCCTATGGACTCCTGGTAACAAACTCCAAGGCTTCTTGTGATGTACTTCTTGCACGCATCTGTGGCCTTGAAAAGGTATTCTTTTTCAGGCTAAATTAGCCTAACCACACAACAGGCTTTAAACTCTTTTCATCATCTCAGGGGGCCTCAAGCTCAAAATATGCAGAATTAGATGCCAAATTATTTATAAGGTAGCTTGTAAGTTCACTGCCTCCAGTACATGTCAGTACACTGCAATATTAAAATGACCATTAAAAAGAAGCATGGTCCCAGAGGGACTGGGGATGAGATTGCAGGGAGTTTCCTACTGACTGTGATGGCAGTTCCTGCGTGGCTCCAGAGCCCCTGCCTCCCTCCCGGCTGCAGGCTGCATGCTCCCCCACTGCACCGCTTTCCTAAGGGAAGGCTGAACCTCAGACACAAGAGATGGGTCTGCCGAGCCTGTCTTCATCAGCTTAATTTTTGGTTTACAAGAAAAATAAAATCTGAAAGTTCAAAGGAGTTCATGGAGTTGTGCATCATCTATCTGCTGACTGCAGAGCCCCAGAGGGACCCCGCCTGCAGAGCTTTATTTTAGATTTAGATATTAATCTCGGAAACTGCATAAAGATAATTTATAGAAACGCACTACACTTTAGCACAGTAACTTCACTCTCTATCAGCCTTTCTCTGAAGATGCCTTTTTTTAATAGCCTACATTAAAACTTCTTGTGCACTAAAGTCTGATAGGTCTGGCTGTTTCTTCACAATAGTTCATTAAGGAATAACTCCAGTGGCTTCCATGGAAATGCAAAACCCATACAGGAAAAGAAACACATGCTGCCTTTGACTGAGCAAGCCCATACACACACACACAGAATGAGTCTGGATAAAGCTAATGAACCCCTAAGAATAGCTAGAGGTTAATAAAAACACCACATTCCCACACAACTCAACCCTAGTCGAGTATTTCAATGTTTTGATATGCTCACAGCTGTATTATTTCAAATGTAATGTAGATACCTGGTGGAACTTAAGTAACACAGCCCTGCATCCAGGCCGATGGCCACACAGCCCATTCCCTGCACTGGGCTCCCTCGTGCTATCATGTTGCTTAAGCCTGGATATCCCTTATTCCTCCCAGTCTCTTCTCCACTCTCTTCTCTTCCCTGGAAGCAGCTCCCTGCATTGCAAGAATACGTCCATCCTCTGATCCTACTGACAATATCACACCGAAGAGCTCAATACAGACAAACAGCAATAACTAGTATCTACTTGGCATCTATTCTTCTTGTGAAATTAAAAATTAAAATTAAAACATCATTATACTCTTATTAAACATCCCACTGAAATATGCCAAGTGCTTTTAAAACATGCAAAGCTTTAAACTGAGTTTAAACAGGTGTAAAGCCCTTTTTACTCTTTTTACAGGCCTGGCATGTTCCTCAGCCTTAGTACCAGGGCCACCAGAGCCACAAGGTGCCCCCTCCCCCCGACGTCCCACCCAGACCTCCTGCAGCCCCAGTGCGCATCGACTGTGGTCACACGGAGGCTCCCAGAGCTGCCAGGACTCCAGCAAGAGCTGCCAAAGGCAAAGCCTTCCCTCTTACCGGTAGCCCCCTCCCCTGCGCGGGCACACGGGGTGGCAGCCGCATCCTGCAGCTACTGCTTAAAAGCCAAACTCTGGGTGCATTTCGTCTGCCCAAACGCAGGTTCCTGGGGATGAGGATCCAAATCACGACGGCATTCAGCCCTGGCTGCCAGCCCCCTGCACTAGCTGGGCATGCTCAGGATAGCACGCGGTATTTTTTAAACACACAATCTCCCGCTGATGTGTGTCACTGGTCTTCAGTTTACAGTTTCCCAAGTACACATTGACATGATAGACTATAAATCTATCGCGTAAATAATCATCAGATTAATGGTCTCTAATAGTATATAATTAACATGACAGACAGGCTACAAGTCAGTTGTCAACTACACTCAGTGATGCACAGAGTAGGAGAAAGCCGTAAACCACTTCCATGATGGCATCAGGGAAGCAGAAAAAATGGTAAAAGGAGAGAGAAAAACAGAACCTGTAACAAAATGAAAACACTTCTAAATGTACAGTTTAACTGAGAAATACTGAAGGTTCTTTCAGGCATCAAAGTATGATAAATGTCAACCTTTTTTGGGGGGGAGAGGGTGTAGAGCTTCATTTGCATTAGCAAAGAAAAATTCAGTTATCCCAGCATTAGTGCAATGCCTCTTGAGTGAGTACAGGTGAACTGGCAGGAGGAGCCTTATTCTGATATTGCAAAATTCCACATAAACATGGAAATACTTATCCAGTAATGTAAACTTTATAGCAGTATCAGCTATGATCAAATTAAAGCTTATATTAGTATAGATATCTGGGAAATGATGCAGTGGGCATAAAGTTATAAGTGCAAGTGAAAACCAACTGTGAGCATTATTTCTGTCGCAGATCACCAAACATCTCAGAGACTGGCCAAATGCTCCACTCCTGTAACGTTGGGGCAGTTGGTACCCACTTATTCAGATTAAACAAACACATTTCTTTTAAATATGAATTCACCTTCTTTTCTTATTAAGAAATAGTACTGTTAGGGAAAAGCCTCTGGTTAAAAAGCAATCTCTTACAGTGTTATTATCAGCTTACGGACCAAAATTCTAAAATTCTTCTTTAAAATACATGCAAGACAAGCAAAAGAACAGAAACATCTCTCAGCTTTTTCTTGGAGGAAAAAAAAAAAAAAAAAGAAGATAGTTACCCAGCTATCTTGACATGATCACTTAGCACAACTACACTGGAGCTTACGTGTTCATACAAGGGCTGAACACACATCATGGCCCAGCCCTGGAGAGGCTCCTGTCCCCAACCCCTATCCAGAGGCGCCTCCCTCACTCCCTGTCCCCACGGACAAGGGCAGGAGCTTGGGGACAGAAACCAGTTATCGCAGCTGATGAAATGAGATGCCATTGAGAACAGAAGGAACCAAGGGTGACTAACTAAGGTCTGTCTGGCTAAGATAGGTGACTGATTTTGCATGGCATGAATATCTCTCAAAGCTCGTTAAGTGCAAATATACCCAAAAGAATGAAAAAAACCCTATCAGACATATTTTAAGCCAGGAATCCTAAGGTGCAGTAATGCACGATATTCCTTAAGGCAGTCAAAAAGAAGAATCTGCATGAAAACAAGAAAATATCTTAAGCATCTCTGCATTATGCAGACATATATTCTTGTACTGTGGGAATATGCACAAGTGAATGTACAAAGCATCTTCCATTGATGTTGATGGGATTTGCTCGATTAACACTCCACAGTCCAGGTGGAAATCATACCCTGTAGCAGCTTCATCTCAAATAAGAAGAAAAGGTGTGACCCAGCGACCTTTTGGAAGAGATCTCACTGCCAAGCAATGACTCTGCATAGCACAGACTGTAAAGTTACTCTTGGTAACACTTATCTAACATGCAAACATTGAATATAATATATAAAACCTAATATCAAACTAATGTCACCTTTACATTTGTCCTTTGTCCTGCACATGAGCCAGCCACCTTGCACCCTTCACATATGACCTAGAGCTGGATTCGTCCAGCACAAGGAGCTGGACAGGCAGCAATGAAACAGTTGCCCCGAGCTCACCACAGAGGGCCAGTGCACGCAGCCTGCGCAGCCACGTGCGGCATCAGCAGGTTGGCAGCATGGGCAGAAATCTTCTTCCAGGCTCCTAAACTCAAAGTACTTTGGCTTTGGCCCTTCTATTTTATATGTAAGTAGCCCAGTCAGGCATATGGCTGTTGGCAGATACGCTGTCAGTGCACAAGATGGCCAGCTTGGTTTTATTTATTTTTTAGAAACACATTTTCTTCATTTTATATGTCATTAGCTTTTTAATCCATAAAGGAAAGCCATGTGCAAACTCTTACGCTGTAGACAGACTCCAAAGAACATATGTGGGCTGTGACAGAAAACTTAGTGTAAGATATAAGGAAAGTCTGTATTTTTTCTCAAATAAAGGGATCTGGAAATGCCGATCCTACAATGGTGCCGAAGAAGCCCTATTCCAGCCACAGGAAAGCGTGAGCATGCCACTGTATCAAAGCATGATGACAACCAGGAAGATCTGATGGCTCATTAACAGCAGGACTCCTACACAGCTATTTTTGTTTAAACTCACCCAGATCTCAGGCTCATGGCATTGTACAGGTTTCTTGGGCTCTCTGCAACTCCACTCATTCCCAGAAGTTGCTTTTTAAAAAAAAACCCAAGCCCCAAGCCCCTGCCCACAAAGAAGCACAAAGAAGGTCCCAGCCACAGAGGGTAGACAGGGCCAAGCAGGACGGTGCCTTGAGGGCGTGGGTGCAGTAACGGACTGGAGCCACGCAGAAGTAGCCAAGATGACTTCGAAACAGGTCCAAAGGTGCAGCAGGATCGCTATAGAGAAGGGCCTGGTGTGCGTTCATTGAACTTGAAATAGATTTACAGGTATCTAGCTAATAAGCCCAGATGAGAGGGAACATATTCCACAGCCCTGCAAAAGTTACTGAGGAAGAGTGAAAAATGAGAGGAAAAATCAAGCTGCTTTTCAGCTGCTCCCTCAAATAAAATAAGATCCTAAATCAAGCTGTCATGGAGTCCCTGCTTGAACCAAAAAGGAGGAAACAATAAAGATCTGTCAGAGACCTGCTACCCACCATTTTATTCTTCATTTTTCTTGTGAGCTCTTATTTTAAGCTCAGATTCAATGATCGGCATTAAGAAGTCGGCATTTGCTCCTGTCACCCCAGAGAGGTAGGGAAGATACAATCGTATATATGCAAAATAGGTACAAACTCTGATAACAATACTTTGCCTGTAGGCAAAAATTGACTTTTTAAATGGCAGCCACTATAATAATGTTAGGCTAAGACCCGCCCTTGCAGGATTTTCCTCTGCTTAGTAAAAACAAGTTATACAGTGACAGGAAAGGCAAGAAATTTGGGCACTGACAACGATGATATGGAGAATGTTTTAGTGGGAAGGGGTGAAAACAAAATCGTGAAGTAAACATAAAGGTCAGTCTGATTAAACTATAGGTACACCTGCTGTACCAGCACATAGGGGGTAAAATGGCACTTCTGTAGCCACAGAGGCAGCATGGACCTCAACCAAGATCTGTTCCCCAAAGCTCCCTGGGCCGTACCAGCAGCACCCCGTGAGCCCTGGCCTTGGGATGCCTTCCACACACAGCACATCCTTTGGAAAAACTGCCTACAGGGGACGGGTCTAAACCAGTGACCTAAGGGATGTGTGGCAGACCATGCCTATTCTTTACATTTCTGTTCCTTATGATTACCAACAGAAAATGCATTAGTGCACAAAAGCAAGTGCAAGAACAGGGCTCCCTTTCTCATCACACCTGAGGCTCGTGAGGCCACAAAGCCCAGCTCCTTGAGGGAGTGCTTTGGGAGACCCAGGAAGCCCACGGTGCTACCCGTGCACCTGAACAGCCCCGGCAGGCTGCGGGGAGCTGTGCCGAACCCACCCAGCCCCAGCGTGACCAGCCACTCCTCCCATCGCGCAACAGCACCACAGGGTCGCGGGACGCATCCCGGGAAGCCGTGCGCAGGCAGCATGGCATGCACAACAGTTGAATCTTTGCAGCTAGATGAGCATCAATTATGCATTGTATCAAAACCCGAAAAGCTACAGCATAGAGCAGGCAATTCAAAGAAGCAGCATGAGCAAAGCAAATGCCAAAGAAATGAAAGATATGTCCAAACTGCGACGGAGTGCTCGGCTACTTTCATGTGACACTGTCAATCGTCTCTCATCGAAGATCTCAAATACTTGGGAAGAGATTACAGAAATATTCAAAGATACAATATTTGTATTTTGAATGTTAATTTGACACAAAGGAGTGTGCATGAGGGAATGTTTATAATCAGCACTCCAATAAACTCACAAATGACTCTAGTATTTTATAAGCTTGTTAGAAACAAATCACTCCCTTAGCTTATATTTACTTACTGATGAATAATAAAAGGCCTCAATACACAAAGAGTAAATTCAAAATGTTTTCCTCTTGTTTTATCTTCTATGACAATACTGAAACCCTCTCATTCAGGCTGTGATTCCCAGCCATGCCCCTCCTGGTTTTATGGCTAAATATTGATTTCTCCGTAGGAGCAGAGACAGTTTTGAACCTTGGTTCCTGCCCCCAAGCCCCCTGTAAAATAGTTGCCCTGGTCTGGAGCTGAACTGCAGTAGCTGGAGTTGCCTCCTGCCCTCGTGCTGCCTGGAGGGGTGGCAAGGGGAGCAGGTCTAGTTGTGTGAATTTACGCAGCAGTGAAGCTGCAATCCAAGTGCTCAGTCTTAAGAGGAAGAGGAGAAGACATGCATGCCTCCTGGAGCAACGCACAAGACAGCAGAGCAAAAGCATACAAAAAGAGATTCTGCATATACTTATAAACCTGCAACGGTCCCAAACAGCTGTATGAACTGCAAAACACATCAACTGCTTCAGTTGGTCTGCAAAGGTGCGGGTGAGGTGCCAATACAATACAGGCCCCTACTACCTACCACCCAAACACCCTGCACACTGTCAGTGCAACAGCCCAATAATTGACCACAGCTGAAACCCCCTTCACTGTTTAAAAACAGTGTGATGCTTTAATGCAATACAAGTTATGCTTCAGTGGACAACGTAACATCTACACCTTCCAGATGCTGTTAGTTATACACCAGCTGAAACCAATAACGCCCTAGTTGCAAGCACAGGAGACCGGTGCTAGCCATCGACTCCCGGCAGTAGTCATGCTGTGGTACCTGTGTGTGTCGTGACAGCCGGATTTCAGAAGTAGTTGCTTCATAGGTCAGCATGCTGGATTCATAAGCAGTATGTAACACAAATGGAGGGAAACAAAAGTTGGCAGAACAATGCCTCATTTTCCTAATGTAACTAAGTGCTGTGCACAGTAATGGGAGTGGTAGGGATGCTCACCTTTATGCTCTCATTTACCCGACAGAAAGAATAGGGGGATATTCTAATGCAGATTTTTACTTAACATACAGTTAAGCATTACACAAACGTTTTATTGTGGTCTGTAAAGATGATCTATTTACGGTAGCTGAAAAATCACACACCACACTCAAGCATAAGTGCTTGCAGTAGACACACATGCAGAATAACTTCGCAGAAGTAAATGTAAGGTAGGCTTTTGTTCTAGATGGCCCTGTTGCTTCACAGACAGGCACCAAATGCATCTTCACCATCCTTTAAAGATGAACCAAACGCTGCCACGGGCCGAGCTCGGTAGACACACATCAGCTTTGTAATTGCATTAAGATGCTGAAGCGAATAAACACAGCCAGGCCTACCCACAGCCTCATCATCCGCTGGCGCTGCCAGAGGGTGAGGCTGTAAACTCAGGAGCGATGGCGTGAGCTTGCGGCTGCTCACCCGGCTCCTGTTGTGGAAGACCACAGCAGCTTCTCGTAAGATTTTGAGGTGGTTTCTGTAACCTGCCTAGTGCCATGGCTGGCCTGGTGGTCTCCACAGGATGCCATGAATCACTGCAGTATTGCAGAATACATCAACAAAGGTTGCCTGAATTAGCACAGCCCCTGCTATTACTAAACATGATTCAGGTATGTATTGAGCTGAGCCGATTAATCATTACAAACATACATATCTTACAGCTTAGGATTCACATTTCCAGAGTACATTATAAGATGCTTTTATTTCTAGAAATTTTAATGGCAGCCATGAGAATAATATTATTTTTTAACTAGCGCACAATCCATAAAGCATTGTACAGGAATTTACTAAGAAGTGCAAAGTTGACAAGCGATATGCTTTCAAAATCTGCCAATCCTGGAAAATAAAACTTGGGGCTCCAAAGCCTTTGCCATGTGGCATTCCTACAGCACCTTCTGTGATCCTCCAAAGGGACAGAGACCACCACTCATGGAGCTCAGCTCCTTCCCTCACCACTCTGGCCAGCAACTGGAGCAAAGGGAATGCCTGCAGATGGAGCATCCCGGAGATGCTGCTCCTCTGTGTGGGCGAGAAGTCTGACGGAGAAAGCCTGGGCAAAGGAAGGCAGAGGGAGGCTCTCCCGGCACAACGCCGTCCGCTGCCATTCCCTGCACTTCCATACCGCTCCTATGCAAAACTGCCTTTGCCATGGGCTTCCCATTGCTGACTATAACGCAATGCCTCCAGCACCACAGCTGTGAGGTTCAGGTCTCTTGGGCATGTCTGCATTTTAAAAGCACTGCTAGTGTCCAAAACTTCAACCACATAAGCCAGTAGCGAGGTTTATAGCTTGTACCCATGTGTCTCTGGGGCTGAGCTTAAAGACCAGCACCCCACATACCACCAGGCGAGGGGGGCTGATCGGATCCCTGCTCTTCATTCCCCAGGTGGTGCGGAGGGGTAGGGAAGCACAGCGTCCACAGGGGGCCATTCCTTATACATTGTTCAAACATCAGCACTTCAGCCCGGAGAGAGAGAGAAGAATAGACTAATCCTCAACAACTCAAACTTTGTGTCCAAAAGGGTGCCAGGAAAAAAACATATGATTTCTGAGAGAGGAATACAATTATTGTGGGTATGTGAAGTGCTAATGACACAGGAAACAAACAACTGAGGGAAAACCCATACAGGACATGCCTGCGTTTTCCTTGCGAAATCCTGACAAGATGCCATGGTGTGTGTTAGACACCTCCATGATGTTCAGCCTGAAGTCACTGGGATTTTCCTTATGGCCATGGGGTTGCAATTTCAACATTGTAGCTCCATCTTTGACACTATTGAAACAGGAGCATGAATTTGAAAAGGAAAGAAGTCATGTCATGAAGAAAACAGAAAAATACACTTTCAGGTGGGGAAGGTCATGGCAGTCTAAATGACTGAGTAAAAAAAGTGCATTGCTCTTCATTTTTACAAAAGTGTCCCAAGTACAGTGTCCTCCAGGATTCTCCTTTGAGTTATCCATTTATTTTTGAAAGCTTCTCTGGAAAAAATATGCTCCTTAACAAATTAGTTGTGAAGCAGGAACATTTCTGGTATTCTTTTTCTGTAAATACATGACATTTCTGAGACCAGTTTGGACATCCAGTAACAGCAATAAGTAATAAGTACAGGTGAGTGTGTTAATGAAACACAAGTGCCTTTCTCATACGTCACTATGTTTTGTGATTGGGTGAGAAGCCATTGCTAGTTTTAAGACGAATCACAGAAGAGAAAAAATGTCTATTGCATGAAGATTTTATACCAAATACTTCTGCCAAGACTGTCTCTACCAGAAATTGTTGCCTCAAAGGATAATTTCATTTCAAGCATTCAATTATTTTCTGTGCTGCATCTGATGTAGATGGGAGGGATTCACCTGTGCTTGGCAGCCATCAAGACCATGTGGCAGCTGAAGCACCTCATCAGTTCTGTTTAACAGTGAAATCACGCGGATAATTAATACACAGGCAACTGAGCACCTGAAATACCACTCCTGTTTCAGAAACACAACTTGTGCACAAACAGCATAAAACTTTTCTCCTGGCCTCCTACACCTCTTCCTCCTGCCTTTGGCAAGAGCCAGTACCCTGCGCACTAGTATACTTGCTTTGGTCGACATATGCAAGATCCAGGTACACCTGCACTTTGTGAAGGCCACCTTGTACAGGAAGGAGAAGCAGCCGGGACAGCTCTGGGTGGTGGGGCTGCAGCTCTCCCAAGGAAGCGGGTCTGCCGGCAGTGGCTTGGAGCTAGCCCCTGCCCGCTGCCCTGGCCTGGGGCAAACCCATCCCCTCGCCTGCCTGCACCATCCTTCTGCAGCAACAGGGGGAAGTGCATAAACTGATACAGTCTGCGCATGTGCCCCGCCAGACAGCCAGGCTGTGCCCACCATTCCCGGGCAGCCCGCCTTAAGCACTCCTTATGTCCAGGAATAAAAGCAAAACAAACCAATCCTCAAACAGCCGGCAGGACAGGCAGGGCACAGCCCAATCTCGCGCTGGGGCTGCCCCCTGCCTCCACAGCTGCTCTGCCCGAGGAGGGGAGCGCATCAGCTGCTTTCAGCCATGACCAAAGTCGGGCACCTCAGGCATGAGTGGTGCTGAGTGGTGCCAACCACAGGGCTTGCTGGTAGGGACTTTGCTGGGCTCAGCATCGTCGGTGGTGCCATGCTACCCCGCTGCCTGCACAGCGAGCAGGGGTAAACCCCAGCCCAGGCACTGGGACGTGGATCACAAAGCAATGCAAAAAGCAATTTCAAAAGGATCGCAAAACCTGCAACATAATTTACGCTGTTATTTGGCAGGTGCTAAAACCCACCAGTATCGCCCTATTCCTGCTATACGCAAGTGAAGTCGGGGGAAGAACTTCTCCTTGCAGTCCTCGTGTTGCCAGTTCATTTACTCTGCTGGTGTGTTCCCATTTAGCACGCACAGGGCTGCACTTGGGTGCGCGCTCATCCCGTGCAGCAGCGCACCTCGGCAGCGGGCAGCTTCGGCAGCAAGCGGCACAGGCAGGCATGGCACGAGCGGGCCGTGCGCCTGCATGTCTGACATCTGAAACAATATTTGAGGCCAGGTGCTGCATCTCTAATTATTACAGGGTCTTCGCTCACATGCGCAGAGTGTAAACAACCGGTGAGGATTTTAAGTGTTTTCATCACACCATTTGGTTTCCTTTTGCTTTTCAAAGCAAAGGATGTATTAATCAATAAAGATTTTTAGAAGAATTAATTATCACCATCATCAAGTCAAGCTCCCTGGTGCCTTGCTGTCCAGCACCTGCCGGAGTCCTCTGCCCTTCCAGTGAAGGATCTGCCATTTCTGCACTGTCCTTGTGCTTTGGAGCCTTAAAGCACTATTAAAAGCAATTCACTTGGTGTCAAAAGCTCTCATTCTTCTTGCACCCACCAGTACAGCTCTAGTATTCATCAGATTTTTACCACCAGGATTAATGTTATAAAATGTCACTTGCTACAGTAAAATTTATCAACATTATTATATACCATAGAAACTGCCACCACAGACAAATGCACTACATTAAAATTTTGTCTAGAGCTCCCTAGAGGAAACATTTGCTGCAATTTGTATAACAGTTTATATATTTATGCTATTTAATGGTACAAAGCAATAATTATGACTTCATTCACTGATAAGCAACAGCATTATATAAATCAGATGTGGATTTAGAACATGCCAGCTTTGTCACTGGCCTACTACTTGTAAATTATGTTGCTGTTAAAAAAAAAAAAAAAATCTAAGCAAATATGAGTTAGCAGCAGGAAGCTAATAATGTGCCTCCAGCTGTTCCAGTTAACCTGCAAATGTGGCCATCTGCACCTCAGGAGAAAAAGAAAAGGAGAGATAGAGGGAGGGAGGAAAAGGAGAGAGGAGAGAAGCTCCCGCCAACGCCAGCACAAAGCCTGGGCCCTGAGCAGTAGGAATGACCTTGCTCCTTATGACCAGACAAGCACATATTTAAAATCAGAAAAGTTACTAAAGAATAAAGGACCTTTTCTCCCCTAGACCCACAGGAAAAAAAAAAAAAAAAAAAAAAAAAAAAAAGAGGAAGAAAGAGAGAGAAAAAAAGTCTTTTCCACTGCCTTTTTTCTAGAACAGGCTGTCTTTCACCTCTGGGGTTATTATTTACTGCATTGCAGGTTTGTCCAATGAACAGGTTTTCCTTACAACTTCTGCCTTTTATTTTTACTTTTTAACACCTCTTCACAAACCTATCTTGTATTATTAAAAAAAATAAAAATGGTGGTCATTGTAATAGATTTATTCCTGCTTCAGACAATTTAAAATGGATCTGCAGGGCACAAAGGCTGAACTATCAAACAAGACCGAAATTCTCAGATAGAAAGTCACAGATCTCGCAGTGCACAGCAGCTTCAGTCCTACCTTTGGGTTCATGGGGATGAGGTGTCCTTAGGATGCGTGAGTAGTGTTCACTCAAAGATTATTTTATAAGAGACTTCTGTGGAATCTGGGTCACAAGGAACCATCACAAAATATTGCCTTTGACATTCATCCATACACTGAAGAGACAGTGGCTGAAAGTGCACGTCCTGTACATTGTTACACTTTAGTAATCTGACATCAGTTTAATCCTAACAGTTCTCCAAGATCTTTGTTACTGAGGGCTCCCCAACACCCCTCCTAGATAAGGATGGGGAGGGCCTCAAAGGATTTTTTTTTTTTTTTTTTAAGGTCTGTCTCTGTAAAACAATGAACTTAATTCCTGTGAAGGGTACCAGGTCAGGGAGGTCAGCACACCTTGCAGGAGCTGCACCGCTCCGCCTTGCCTGCACTGCTACACAGCACTTTTGTACTGCCAATCCACCCCCATCGCCCCAAAAAAGCCTTGTTCTGACACAGGTTAACAAAGCAGCAGTTGGCCTTGTGGTGCTTAAATAGACTCAGGATTATCATCGTCCTTAAACTAAAAAAATCTCATCTTGCTTCTTCCAAAATTAAGCAATCCAGTTCTTTTGTTTCCTCAGTTTAGATGCACATCTGCTTGCACCAGTTTCAAGTATCATTACTTTAATAAAACTCTTAAAATACTGAAAGCGCCCAGTATTGAGACTCGTAGACCCTGATCTCGTGGGTAGGCAGCATGAGCTCCTCGGAGCGCATCACGGTCACAGAACAGGGGATCTATACCTGATCAGTGTTGTATGGACCTGACAGCTATTATTAGATTTTCATCAAGGAAACATGATTTATCTTCATACCAATTTTTGTAACTATAATTCATTCCAATGCTAACCCTATTTACAGGGATTTATAACTCACTTGAAAGATTAATTTAGGCATACATAATTTCAAAAGGAAGAAAACCAATTTTTTTCTCAGAAATACTGAATTTACTTTAAACTGATCAGCTGTGATAATGTTAGGGCATGTGTGTGTTTTTAAAGCCTGCTTTAATGATTTTCTCCATTTAAGAGTTTTGTGACCCAATGTTGTTTAATGTTGACTAGTTCTTGGTATTTTCAAGTGAAATACCTTACCCTGATCGTACATGCATGCAGTAACTGCACATTGTTTCCAAACACTTACACTACACTTCAGGGATGTTGGTGGATATGATAAAAACTGCAATTTGCAGTAGGTTCAAGAAGGAATAGTTGCATGCTGAATCAGTAAGTTACCAATATTTACCCTTCAAATCATGTTAACCAATGCAAAGTGCCAGCAGTGTGATCAGGGAAAGGCATTAGCCATGTCTCCAGAGGAAAACAAGCTTTCCAGGTAAACCTGTAACTTCATCTGGCCTTTCCAAAAATAATTGCATCTAGAAATTGCCACATCTTTGAAAGCAGCTGTGGTAACACTGCGCTTTCCAATGCCAGAACGTCTGTAACAGCAAACAACATATGCAAATGCTACAAGTGCTGTTGAATATCCAAATTTAGCGGGACATGTGCACCATAGCACAGTTCTGGTGTTTGATGAGTCCCACTTAATTACACCAAACCTCAGTTTAGTCCATTGGTGTCTTCAGAGGCAGATAACAAGTAAAGCTGGTAAGCATCTATGTCAAAATAATACACGTTCACATGACACTTGGTCATCATCAAGACTGGTGACTAATAAGTCACATTGCTCAAACTGTGCGTGTGTGGAGTTCCTTGGATGCTTTAGCTCACTAAGTTTTGAATGCTCCTCTCTGATGGGAATCCATGCATCTACTTTCTGTCCCTCTCTCTTCACTGCTAAAAATAGCACCAAAACCAGATACCCTAGATATATGCAAATGACCCATAATCCTCATTTATAAAGAAACCCTTTCACATTGCCTCAATGAATTAGGGGGGTAATGTCAGATGGACTCTCACATGAGCATTAATGACAGAAGAGAGAAGAAGATAAAAAGGGGGATGAACAGCTATTTCTAAAATCATTAATAAAAATATGGTTAAAACACCTTGCTCTAAAATCTAAACCCGCATATTTAATTGATTTGTTTAATTTTGTCAGAACACTTCTGCTCCTCTCGTGGTGCTAACATGGGTGGCAGCAGCGGAGAACCGTGTGCACCCCGTGCAAGCGAGAAGCCTGCATCCCTCGGAGGTTTCCACCAGCGTGCAACGCCCTCCCAGCCTCTCCTCAGCCATGGGAAATCTCCCTCTTATTTCTCAACTCCCACTCCTGACGCTCTACAGGGTTTCACATTGCACGCTGAGAAACCAATGAACAACTCAAGTGAGCTCTCTAACTTAGCAAGAAAAAATTTTGACTGGAAAAATTTTACTCCCGAAGAGATGGTATGAGAAAAGTCAAAAGACACGGTCAAATGGAAGGCCTTCCAATACATCAGTCGTGCTACAAGCATTCAGACAACACATTTGCATCATACAGGTGAATAAATCAAACCATCTATCACACTCATGCAAAGGACTGTGCATGTCTGTGTAATGTTTTTGGAGTGACATAGTTAAAGGAAAAATGCCTACAAGCTCATGCAGAAAATGCTGTGACATTTTCATTCTCTCCTTATTGACCTGAACAATTTGATCCAGAATTATTATGCAAGTAGCAGAAATGCAAAATGAATTTTTAATAGCACTGTGTGTGAAAGAGAACAAAAGTTCATAAAATATGTTAAAGTGACTTCCATAATGCTGGTTTATGTAGCTCTCCACAAAAATAGGCACTCTCAACTACAATAGTTAATCCTGATGATTTACAACACATCATAACTCATTCCTGCTGTACGGAGGAATCCATCTTTCAAACACAAGTGATCTTCCAATCACAGATGAACTCCAGCACTTAAGTACAATGGGATACGTTTCACAGTGTCAGCCCTAATTTTCAGCCTCAACTTTGATTTCCCCTGCCTTGGTGGGTTCCAGTCAGACCCTCGGTGTTACTCTAATGTAGCTTTTTTGTGGGTTTAATATGAATATTGTGTCAAGGATCTGAGATATTAAGAATGACAATACATTATTATTGCAGCAGGGAAATCTCCGGAGTCCTAGAAGTAGGATTTCAAAAACCACAGTAAAAAATCAATAGTAATCCATAAGAATTCATAAAGGAAACATGTCAGTCAGCACCTTTGAATACAAATCTTAAAATTTATCTTAAGCAGATTGGACGAATGCAAATCATTTAAAAGACAGAGAAGGAGATGAACGTGCCCCAGCTTTTCAGGCTGCAGGGGGGAGTCCGTCTTGCTTGGCTGCCCCAGGAGTGCCTGAGATACTCCTGCACTTCTCTGCTGGAGCCCTGGGGCCAGCCCCAGCCTGCCAGAGCCGCTGCATCCCTGGCGGTTGCATGGGCAAGGAAGATACTGCATCCTCAACACCGCCTGCACCCAGACTCCTCCCTCGAAAGCAACCATCCAACAGGATGTAGGGAAAAGCCAGCTCATCTGCACTCCCTGATAAATGTGATAATGAGAAGAAACGCTAAGAATCACACAGGCGATCCTTTGATGAATTCACAGCCAGACATCGGCTTGCAAGGTAGCTGGCCCGCTAGCTACCTCCAGCAAAAGGACTTGTTATTGCTTGGGCTTGATTTACATAACCAAAAATATCCACAAAATTAATTAATTGAACACTTGATTCGTATATGGCTAACTATGTATTAATACAGTGTTATCAAAGCATCCTAATCCCCCTCTCAGGAAGAAGCCTGCTTAGCTAGCATGGATAATAGAAGGTATCACATACAGAAATGTCCATAAGGCAAGTGCAAACAGACGGCCTTTGCCATCTGAAATGTTGCCCAGGGACCAGGTACATCAGTACGGGGCTTACAGCATATTCTCGTAATTCAGATCACTTACCTATGCTCCAACTTTGAAAGAAGTTTTTGAAAGACAAAACAACCTGCAAGGTGCTCAAGACGAATGGTCTTGTCCTCTTAAGTAAGAGTTCGTAGTAGTGCTTAGAGGGAGAAACAAACCTTTCTCTGGACCTCACTCTCCTGTACAATTTGCATGACAGAAAAGCTAGGTTTGATTCACAAAAGAGGTGAAGTTATAAGCAAAGGAAGCACACAATGATTTGAGTTCAAATCCAGTAAAAGACATTAAGAGTTTGTCAAATGCTCTCAGTACCTTCATACAACCTCCATGGCCTGCATGCATTCCCACTGCTACTCAAAAACACCTTAAAAAAATATCTATTACGATTTTGGAGGGGAAAGGCCAGAGGACGTAGCTCTGGTGGTGGTCCAGGGTTTTCAGTTCCTACTCAGGAGACTTCACAACTGTTTTCAAATAGAAGTACATAGCATTCCCTGGCTGAGTGACACAGGGGCACCGCTTAAGGGCCAAGCAGGATCTGCTGGCAATGGCACTGAGAACTTCCACAGTGCCCAAAGTCCTCCGACTTCAGCAGCATTTCCCGTCAAGGCCGTGGGGAATGCTGCTAGAAACCACGGCAGTCTTTCAAGGCAACCATGAGATGCGGTTTACTGTACGTGTGCTATTTATTATGCATATTATTTATTAATTTATGTAGATTAGTAGACTGCACAACCAAAACCATGCCATCAGCAACGATGGGCATCCAAGCCTGCAGTAAATGTTTGATCCAAAATTGGTTTCAGTCATCGAAAGATTTTTTTTTTTTACTGATTCCAGTGAATCTTGGTTCAAGCCCTGAAGGCACTGAGAGGAGCTGCTTTTACTGCAGTAGTCACAGCAGAGATAGCTGAAATCTCCATTACAATGGCTCTGTCACAGGTACTGCAGGAAGACAAATTCATTTAGGGAGCCCTATTGATACTTGATTTGTTAGATCTCAATTGCTGAGCTCTCCAAAGGGCAATGTTACCATACTACAAAATCGTTTAAGCTTATAGTCACTGTTCTACTGTATGTATGGGCCCAAATGCAAAGGATCAGATCTCCATTTCCAGGGTGGAAACCTTTACCGTGCATAACTGGTACTGATGTACAAGACAAAATCCTGTAAAAGCTTTTTATGTATGTTTTGTTTTAAAGCTTAAAACAGAAAAAAAACCCCCAAACAAACAAACAAACAAAAAACAAACAAAACCCCACCTCACTGTCAACCCACCGATAGCTAAAAATTAACCTCCTGGCACATACTGCTGCTCATCTGTGCTTCCCCCACACCCTGAACCTATTTATTCCCAAGACAGCAGCACCCACTTTAAGAATGATTTTTTTCCTCCTTTCATCAGAGCAAATTAGGAATAACCTCACTAAAGCCAACACTGCTACACTGATGAAAAAATTAATCAGCAATGAACTCACACCCTGGGATTTTCTCAAAAATTTGACAGATCTGTTAGTACTGAATTCTCAATCTGCCCTAGTTACCAGATGTGAGTTGGAAGGGCATTGAAAGGACAATAGATGTGCTGATATTTCCTAACTAAAGTTATAACATATTCTGACAAAAGTAACATTTCTAGGATATCCCAAAGCAAAAAATTCTCTGGAATCCAAGTTTGAATATATTTTTTTGCCCAACTGCCTGTTTTTCTCTCTTCTTTAGCTCCCACAGCTGAACTCCCAAACCTAAGATGTTCATTGTCAATAAACACTGTGCAAATACACGTAAATAAAGGGGATCAGCAAAACGAGCTGCTTGCAGTTACTGCCTTATCCACAAGAGAGCACAGTAACCTGAGCACATCCCCAGCCTTTTGTAAATGCCTAGTGTACGTACAGAGCACTGTATAACTCAAAAATTATAATTAAAATGTCTTAGCTCCTGTATTTATAGTAACATTTAAACTACTGTGCTTTCTTGAAGTCAGAGTCATTTACTTGAGAACAGCACACTTTATGGTGAACAGATCTTTGAAACTATACCACGGGGATATGGCACAGCCACATGTAACTCAATATATGTCAACAGCTGTAAAAATATTGGTAGGAGAAGGGAAGAAAAAGCCATGAGCACAGATCAAGTGCCCTGTCTCTCACATCTGACTGTTTTCAGATTCTCCCTCACTCTTCTCCTCCCCACCCCCCAGCCCCCCAAATAATTGGGCAATTTTGGTGCAAGCTGTCATAAAAGCCAAGGCTTCTTTGAGGCTGAATGATCAAAAAGGTTATAAATGAAAATGATTTCAATGTTGGAGGCCCAGTGAGTGACCAAGGCACTTTCTGTAGCAGAAGGGTTTGTTCTAATCTTACCAACTGCACGCTTTCGTCAGAGCATATTCCTAGGGAGTTCACAGCTCCCCAGGGCGAAGCTACAGTAAATTCTGACTAATCCCCTCTGCATACAAATGAGCCCCTGGTAAGAGAAACTGCAGGGTCAGGCAGCTTATGCACAGCACTGATTCTCCAGGTCTGCGCCTTCAGCAAAGCAAACAAAATGGCACTATATTTTGATTTTTTTTTTCTTTTCCAGTGGGACAAGGTTCCTGAAAAATAAAGGCTTAAATCCTAAAATGCAGGACAGGCTGAGGAATGAGGAAAAGAGCACCTCTCCTCTCATGTGCCCAGGCAGCAGGGTAAACAGACAGTATCAGCCCTTTAAAAAATGAATTAATTTAAACTTTTGCTTGACTAAAGGAATGGTGGGCTTGGACCAAAATTTAATGTAAAAGGAACATGGCACAAGATAAAATATTTACTAGCCTATTATAAAATAGCAGGATTGAATCCTGCACCTTCATTGGCTGGCATCACTATATCAAGACACTATAGAGCACCGAGTCATTTATATTCATTCCCCGGCATTTCAAGGGATGTTTAAATGTTAAATTCTGCACCTATTGCTGCTTTAAAAGTCTTAAGCATTGCTTAATGCAAGATGTGATTAATTTTTCCAGCTGTGTGTTATTTAATCACAAAGCATATATTTGTTATAATTATTAACTCTTGGTAATATGGATACTTCTGTTTCACAAAAATTCCTTTGAAGCAATTGGGTGTACCACAGTGAGAATGACCGGAGCTGTTGGCGCTAATTACCCCAGAGCGAAAAGAAACAGAAGAGGAAGGGGCTACAGAGTCATCCCCTCTAGAGGTGGGAGCACCCTGCTCTTGCAGGGACATGGTGAGTGCTTTGGCCACTCAGCACCCGCTGGGAACCAATGCAGAGAGCTCTCAGTAAGAATTGCTCAGAGCTTTTCTCTCCGTAGACCTTCAGAAAATTGCCTAGATTTTGGATACATACAGAGTCTGGGATGTCTACACTCTGCAGCCATTTAAATACAACTCAACAAAGACACCATCCTGTGACCTTGCATATGGTTTTATAAGATGCAATTTTCACATATTCACTTTTAATATAGATATGGGGTCAAGATGTAGACTAGTTCAATTTTATAGTTTCAAATTTGGCGTTTCTTGGAGACGATTCTGCAAACTATAAAGACATTTGAATGCTCCACAATTCAACCTTAAAAGTTCTGGTTTTGATTCCTCCTTAACATTAAGCTTCATAAGCTAATAATTTTCCAAAGCTTTTTTGCACTTAAAATTGACTCATTTGAACCTTGCAAGCTCACATTAAAACTTATTAGCTCAAGTAAATGCTCTTATACAGTGTTGTGGTATTAAGAAATAATCTAACCAACCAAACCCAAAATGCTGGCTGAGGAAACATTGCTGAATAGCCAATCTAACAGAGCCTTAACACGCCACGGGGAGGAATCTGCACCAAGCCTCCGCTCTGCTTCATGGCCAACACAGTCCTTGGAGAGTGTGTGAGCAGCGGGCACTGCAAACCCTGGCACCTCTTCCCAGCTGCACTCTTGTGTGCCCTGGAGGAGAAGAGGGGAGGACTTGCAGACAAACCCTCCCAAGCTCCAGGCTGGACCGCTGGCTACGTCCCACACACCCCACCAACCTCTCCCTACCTTTCTGGTGGTGGGAAGCCGCCAGCCAGAAGTCCTGCTCCAGTTAAAATAAATAAATAAATAAATAAATAAATTGTAAAGTAGCAGCACTCCCATCTACTTGCCATGAGACAATATTAAATGTTTGCACTGTGCTTCAGCCATAAGGAATTGCAGGCTATAAAAGGCACCACTGCACTGAAGGGGGGACTGTGTACCACTCCATGGAAAAAAAGTCTCCCATCGCAATCAGTAAAGTGTGTTACAGGGATGACCTTCTGACACAAAGCACAAATCTATCAGTTTGCCACTTTTTACATGCTTCTGGTATTTATCTATTCTGCACTCCCAACTCATCTTTTAATTAGACAAACTCTCATGAAAGTCAACAAGAGTTTTGTCTGACTGAGAGCTGGGTTGAAGCATAATTGGACCACAATTCCAGGAGTAACAAAGAATAAAATGCAGTTCTAGATAGGCACCAAAACCGCAGAATCTTTGGAGTCTTAAAATTAAGCATTCCGTGGGGGAGCTGCAGCAGAGGCTCTGCCATCTCCCTCAGGAGGAAATTCTTAGCTCTTCCATCTGCAGACCCAAAGGCACCACTAGCAGTAACGCACTACAGCTATTGATGTGTGCCAGCGCCCAGCCACGTGAGCCGGGAAAGGATGAACAAGAACATTAGTTAATCAATGGCATAACTCAATGACATGTCATTAGTGAATTCTATGGTAATTTTGACATGCCACTAAAATGTCTACACAAGTAAGTAGAAATCAGTTTCATAACACACCTACAATACACGTTCGAGCATAATGTTTAAAGGAGAAGCTAATGCTAACACATACAGCGCAAAGGAGCGTTTCTTTTGTTTCTTCCTGTTTCTTAAGTAGACTAAGGACCAAATAATTAAACAGCCTAGAATGCAATGTCAAAGCGTGGCAGCTTTAGCCAAGAGTCTTCCACCATGAGGCTAAGAAACAAAGCAGCTGTGGAATAGAAATGTACAGCAGCAATCACTACACAGCACGTGTTACACCTATGCTTTACAAGTATGTACATATTTAGAATTCTGACAGAATAAATAAGGCTCCTAAGTGACCCATATGGTGAATTTTCCTTTAAAAAGGCAGGAGTTGCTGAAAGCCAAGTTCTTGCTGCCGAATTCCTGGACACAGTTTCCAACTATTCCAATCAAGCAGCTCTGTGGTTGGGCTGGGATTTCAAACTTGCCACAGTATGAAGTCCAGTTTGGGCTACATTCCCTTCCCTCTCTCAGCTTGATGAAGGCTTCCCCGCAAAATCAAAAGGCTTACTGTCAAGTTTTCGATTGGTCTGGGCTTCATGCTATCATATGTGTGGTGATGGCAAGGAATATGAATGCAGCTCTGGCTCCACCATGGGGCCTTGAGGTTTCGTCCAATTCATCCAGGGACCTTATGAAAGTAGAGCGGGTCTCTTTTCATGTATATTCCTACTGCTGAAATTCCCTAGATGCACTGCAGTGTGCAAACGCGGTGTAAAAAAGAACAATAGCTTGAGAAAAACTGAGGCAAGTCTACTGAGTATGCTTAAGATAAACCAGCCAAGCTAATGCAAAAAAACCCCTGACATTCTTCTGCATTCATAGCTTAATGAAAATAAAACCTTTTAGAAGTGGAGAAGGCTTCTGCATACTAGCAAATATAAAATTGCCATGTTAACTTATAAAAATTGATGCAGGTCTCCAAAACTTAAATATATAATATTCAGCCCCTTGTGTTCAGATGAGATTAGTTAGAAATACTCCAAACCTTAAAAAAAACCACAAAACAAAACCAAAAAACAAACAAAAAACCAGAACAACAACAAACAACCAAAAACCCAAAACAAACCATTGCCACCAACACCACCCACCAAAAAAACCCAAAACACCTCCCCCCTAAAAACCCAAACACATTAATTCTGTTTGCACACCAATTCATTCACGTACAATCGTCTATGTTAGGAATTGTTCTATGGCAGGAACAAGTTAACAGAAAATCTCATAGTGATGCAGATTACTGTATATCATTCCTAAACTGAGTGAGAAAAAATCCTTAAGAATTCAAGCTATTACTTCAAGTAACAGCTGCTAAAAATGATTTTTTTTGTTAGGCAGGTTTTTTTTCTTGTTATTATTGCTAATAATACAGTACAACGGTCCTTTCTGGAAGAGCAACAGAACGGTAGCAAGCTTCATTTCCACTAACTGTGATACATTCTGTGGTTCAGGCCTATAATGGATTTTAACTGCACTATATATAATTTAATTTTCCTACCAAGAAACTTTGTAATGTATACATTTGTTGCAACTACGTTTACTAAGAACATTCAATCACACTGGTTTCAAAATCACAAGTAGAAAATAATGCTCAATATTTAGCACTTAGTAAATTTATATATTTAGCTCTTTGCAAGTGCTTTACATGTTTTTATGCCGACACTGGACTAACTTACTAACCTTGTTCTACAAACAGCAGGAAGTCTTGCTAGTCCAGGAATTTTTCAAGGGCTGGTAAAGGTGACTTATTTGACTCTGCTAGAGGCCAAATGCACATATGTGCCCTGCGTTCACCAGGCGAGAGAATACTGAGTTATCACTTATTCCACATAGAATAGAAAGTTCAACATACACATTTCTTATTTGCTACTGTTTGATGATTCACAGCAATAGCCAAGTGGAGTGCTTTCTCTTTGAGTTACTTCCTCTCTACTTGAGGGATGTTTACTGAATTTACATTAGCTCTATTCTGCTACACAAGTAAAAACCATCTTTCACTACTGTCAATATGAATAAATAAATAACAGGATATATGCGAATATGTACACACATGCACGCTCCCATAGAGGAATATCACCTCCAAAATGTACCACCACACTAGAATGAGTTCATGTGTCAAACTTTAGATCTAAGGTCCTAAATAAAATTACTATTTCTCCTTTGAGTATTCTGGGAAGATCACCGATTTGGTCCATCTACACTACTGGAACACCAATGTTTACTGTACACACTACAAATAGATCTCACTAGCTTTACTATGCCTTTCAGCTCATTATATACATTAATTTATATCCAAAGTTTTCCCCAATTTATATTAAAAAAATAGGTTTATGTATGCTAACATTAATGTTGGATGATGCTGAAAAACATTGGATAGTTTCGAATAAGCAAGGAAACTAGAGCCAGGCACCTATGACATTAACCTAATTAATTAATGAGAGTTATTTTTCAGCCGAAGAACACAAGTTCTTTATTTTATAGGGTCGTTTCCCAAATGAGACTGTTACTTCAGTAACCAAGAAACTACCCAGAGTTGTCATATTGTTTTCAATGGTATAATGATAAATCCTCATGGTATACTCTGCTTCCCACTCTGATCCTTTCCTTTCTGCCAAGCTGGAAATTCATTATGCACTATACATGAGAAAGCAAGTGAGAGGGCATACTTTCAAATTCATATCATACATTTCTGATAAGAAATGAAACACTGTATCTGAACTCCAACAAATTATTCAAACCACACACTATATACAGACAAAATTCAGTATTTTAAACAAATATTTTTTAATATTTTATTTTAAGTAAACCAGAGATAAATCTGGTTTGCACACTTGCAGGCAATACTGCAAGATAAGCAGTCAGTTAATTAGAAGTGAGGAGCAGGGCTAGATCTGTTGCAACTGTACAGGTGAATTAAATGAAAAATGGGTACAAAAGTCCCCGGAAGCCAAAGTGTGTCAATGTGATAATATAACTAATTCATATTCTTTGCTCAGTTTTTCATGAATGACCCTCTGCATTAAAAATTGAGAAGCCACTTGGAAGCTGGCATGCACCAAGGACAAGAAACTTACTCTTGGTCACGGAAGTGAAGAGGCAATCAAAAGGCACCAGTTCATTTATGTTAGTAGGATGAGACATCGTCAAACAAATGTGCTCCTGCAGAGAAGTAACAGAATTTGGCGTAGGGGCAAGCATCAGCATGATGTTGAATGCGGCGTTGCTATCCATGGGGTAGAACGGTGGCTAGGCGAAGGATGAGCTGTGCTCACAAGATTTCTTGAGCTTGCCATGTTAATGGGGACAGCCTCTCCCATGGTAAAGACATACCAGAAAATAGAGGACAGGCCATAAAGATTTCTGTTCTTATAAATACCTCTCTGATAACTGCAGATTTATACGAGTACGGTCCCTAGGGAATCACCTATGCTTTAAGGTCAATATCAGCGAAAGGCAATTGTGTGAGCTGATCAGCCTCTCTCACTCAGACGTGCAACAGTTCAAGAATACTCATATTCTGTTTATTTTTCAGCAGAGAGACAAGTACAGGAAAAAAGGGTTATTTTTACAGTGCCACTGAGTAACAGCCTTTGACTGGACATGCCCCTTCTTGATCCTTGAAAATTACCTCCCTACCTTCCCAAGTGTCAGGCTGTTGAGGCTGAAACCCACTGCACAAGAGAACTCCTGCCTGTATTTGATTAATAACCAGATGCCTTATTTTAAAATATAACTTTTCTTTAAGTTGCATCCTTTTCTTCAGTTTTCGGTTGGAAACTTGGCCTAAATGACAGCTGTGTAGGCCTCACCCCAGCTCGGCTCAGCAGGAGCTCTAATGTACTTCATTCTGGGGCTGGGAGCTGCTTTTAATCTATCAGCACGACTCCACAGCTGCTGTAAGCTAGCTGAAAATTGTCTGCATACACAGGGTTTAAAATTTTGTAACCCTTTTGGTGCAACTTGCATTTAGGCAGGAACTCAGAAATGCAGCCACCAAGGCCTCTGGAGAGTTAAAGGAAAGCTCGAGACAACAGTCTGCGGGGCTCGGAGGGCACGCCAGAGACCTCTGAGCAGATTAGGAGTTTTCCTGAGTTCACAAGTTCAAATACCAATTTCCAGTAACTGTTTGAATGGATTTAGCCTTGTTGTAAGTCTGACAATCTGACTACAAGCCAGGCAAATAAATATTTCTGCTTTACGCTAGATGCCTTTAGCAATTAAAAACATCTCTGTGTATTTTTAATAGTGATTGGCCTGTAGTTTGCTCTGCCTCTCGTTTACAGCTTTGAAGAAACTGAACAAACATTATATCCTCTTCCAAGAAAGCATGCTGCAGAGCAATTACTTCACATACGCAAAACAAACTTCAAATACTCGTAAAGTAAAATGCAACTGTGTAGAAGTGTTAAATCTGCTACTGCCATCAACAGAAACTACACACAGTACAGTAACCCAGCGTCATCTATTCCAGTGGGACTCAGAGAGGACGGATATGAAACTATTGCCAAATATTTACACTTACAATTCTTACAAAATATCCTGAGTCCCCGAGGGATTAAGCATAATCTCACATGTCAACAACCACCACCAACAAAAACTTTAAATATGGCTGCAACGTGTTTTCACAAAAATTTACTGTGCTTGCTGTTAAAAAGTCTCTTGATTTTTCCATTATTTTAGTAAAGAGGCAGCAAAGAACCTCCTCCCCTCAGAAAGCATGGCACCGCTGCTGATCTGCCAGTGCCGGGTGCCGGTTGCTGCCAGGCATGTTCCTCCACACCTGCCCAGAAGCTCGGGCTCAGCAATAGCCCCTCCGCTGCAGTGATGCTGCTCGCTGGCCCTGCAGCTGTGATCCCCTACGCTTCGAGCAGGGCAGGCCCCGCCATTAAGCACTGAAGGCTCACCTAACATTTTAATCAACTTGGGCCCAGAAGATAGGGCAGCAGCAAACAACCAGAAATGAAAACGCGCAACACAGAGCTCTGCAGAAAGCAATCCCAGAGAGCTCCATCAGCCCCACTGGGGGGGAACAGCCTCTTTCCTGCCTGCTCACAAGCACATTTCCTTTGAATACGCAAGGCCTGAAACTGTTCCTCCTTTTCTGATACACTGCAAGGGGCTCAGCATGGAAGGGTTCAAGTATTTGTACAGAGCACAAGCAATTTCATAAGGCTGCCATTCAGCATGGCCCTCTTGCCAGACCCTACCCAGCAGAGGCTTGCAGGGATGTGCTACTAACCCTCCCACAGAGTGAGCTGCACATACATGTGGAACAGTTTTCAGAGGTCTTAAGTAATTTATGTTGCAAGTAACTTTATGGAGACTTTCACAAGCACATCTCCTAACTGAAGAGTATTCTCATGCTAATTTTCCACCTTCGAGCACTGGAGGCATACAATAAAACCAAAATACTAAAAATCAGAAGACCTATTCCACCATCTTATAATTACTGCTTCTCCTAAGAAAAAGTCTGTTGCTATGTATTTTAAATCATTAAGCACATAGCCACTGTGGGCTGGAAAGTAGAAACCAGGAGTCTGGAGCATTACCTGCTGCACGACGCCCGTAAGGAACTCTCCTCCTGGAGAGGAGGTGCCACAGCCCTGGGTTGGCAGCTGTGTGGTCCTCATGGACGCTCCGTGTATTTTGGCAGCATTATCCCCCATGAATTCTAGGGGCCCCCTTCTTTGAACTGACTTTGCTTTTTTTGTATTTGCTAACTTCTTTTCTTCCTCACCCCGTGTGTTAATTGCCCTTCTCTGCTGAGGTCACTTGGGTTTGCCTTTGTGCCAAATCCCTTTGTTCCAGTTGGTGGTCTATTTGGCCTGGTTGAACCTTTATACTTGACTTTAATTTATTGTATGATTTCATTGTGGAGTGCTTGCAGACTGGCCAACTGGCCCATTATGAAGGTATTAAATTCTATACAGTTATGTGCACGTGTACACAAACACATACCTCTTTCCTGCAGTTTACTTCCTTCCACAGCCATCTGCAATGGAGCAGGGTCCTGCGCTGTGGAAGCTTTGCCTTAGCTCCTCTGTTTTAATGACTATAATCCACAAGGAGCAGTAAAAACAGCCAGCATGGTGCCCAGTCCCTTAGCTGCCAAATGTACGCCACACTCCAGGAAAAGAAGCTAGGAAGATACCATTACCTGAAACTCATCTCTGTTCCATATACTCAAAAAATTACCTTTAAGTGCTCACTAGCTTTTGGAAAGGGCTGGAAGAAACCCACCCTGAAATCAAAGGCCAATTCCAGAATCTCAGATTCCTAGAAGAATTGATACAACAGCAGCTGTATCTCTTTCATTTGAGTAATTATCATATAATTAAGTGCATGAATTACAAGAGAGCCAAGGCATTAAATTAAAATATTTAATGCTTGTAAATCTGAAAATGATTACTGTGCTGATGTGCAGCTACCGAGCAGTGAAGCTAATGGCAACATGACAGTACCACCAGCCTCCCATTATTCTGCTGTAGCTTAGAGAAGGCATCAGAATTTTGGAAATCTTCTGCTGGGGAGGAAAATTACCTTTGATTCTTTAAATCTAGCAACTGATCCTTAGAAATTGCACACTGAAGTACTGAAAGCAAAAGAGAAAAGGAGAAAGAAATCTCCGAGCTAAAAGGTAATGTTTTATCTCACAGATGCATAGGAAGAATTAAAAATGGAAACGTCTTGTTAAGAATCTTACAGAAAGCTGAACAGAAGAGCCATTCCCAGCATTTTCTTTACAGTGGGTCATCTTTCAGTACCCAAATTTAGCTTCTTCCAAGCTCAGTCAGCAGTTTGCAGGATAGAACTTTCAGCAATTCAAATAAACCAGATAACCAGAGATCCCTACTCAAGGCATTTTCATAACTAGACACCTCACAGAAGAAATCCTTGACACTACAAAGTCTACCTCTTGGAATTTGAGGGCAAACTGTTTGCACTTCCCTGAAAAAAAGGTGTTATGTTAAAATTATTTTCTAAAGTACGGAAAAGCCTACTCACGTTTCTCCAGCATGTCATTTCTGTTTGCATAAATAAGCCAGGAGTGGACCTTGCCTTAGCCTAAGAGAGATCCATAGGCAGTACAGGAGCTGGGCTTGTGCCAAATCCCTGCAGGTCCCCAGGTGCTGCGACAATTTTGGGGACATTTCTAGACCAGAGATGTCCTCCTGCATTCTTGCTGCAGGACCAGCCTCTGGGGATACACCAAGCCAGGCCCTCGGGCAGCTCTGTCTCCTGCCGCGGGCTGATGCCATCCTCCACAGCAAGAACACGGACACGGCCTCAGTGCATCGTCAGGCTGGGGATATTCAGCACAACTTTTCAACTCTTTTCTTTATTTACACTGGTATTTTAAATGTTGAAAAACAACCAAGAAACCCAACAGATATTTGGCTGGTATTTCACTGAAGAATCCCTTTGTGTCACAGAAACACAATTGCCATGAAACTGCAACAAATGCAGTGCACACAGTACACTGGAATGGAGGATTAATGGCTTCAGGCAGTCTAAGGGGTCATGGCTATGGGTGGAGGCAGAATACACGGTTAGCCCTCCTCCCTTCGAAAGGCACAACTACCTCCTCAAAATGAATGGATAGGGCTGAGGGCCCAGGACTTGTACACCAGAGAGGGGTGTGTGCTTTTTATATATATTTTATATATATATATATATATATATATATACGCACACACCCCCCCCCAAAAACCTATGAAGACATAAATGTTGCATCTATGGACACAATAAGTAGGACAAGTTATCTAACTTAAAATGAATTGCCATCAGCTACTACATGAGCAACATATGATGGCACCCCCTTCAGATCAAATGCTTATAATCATTATCCCTAAAAAAGGCAGTACAGTAGACATTTGTTATCTAAGCAACTGCTTCAAAGGTCTTCCAGCACTTCTGACCGTGACTCTTCCTGAAACCCCCCAAAGTCACCAAGACCTAGGCGCTTGGCAGCCCTAGTGAGCTATAGCCTTTAATTAACATGGAGAAAGGTGATTCTTAATTTAGGTAACAAACGAATGGCTTTTAATTACAGTATCTGGAAAAATGAGAAGGTGCTTTTCGAAGTGTTGCCTAAAGGACATATGATATTAAGAGGAAAGTGATGTAGAAAGAGATCTAATGAGAACATTCAATTTCTTTTCTTGACAACACTCACTACCTTTAGGTCTCCTGCCCCAATGCCATTACTATCCTAGAGGGGTTTTTTTTCCCCAAAAATTCTTCATGTTTTTTTTTCCTTGGCTCATCTCTCACTTACGCCTCCTTTAACTTGGAATGACAGCAACAGAAATCAGTGAGAGTGGGTGAGTACCTGCCTAGGTGTTATAATGCACAACACAGATGAGTCTGACCCATGCATGTGAAGATGTCTGTTTGCAAGGTTGCTGGAAGGTCACATTTTGGCCTTGGCTCTGGGAAAAGGATGCCTCTCCTCTCAATTGCCAAGTGATACTCCCTGTTAGAAAGGTTGAACAGTGGAAGACATTAATACCGTTATAAATACTTCAGGTACATAGATAGGCTAATAACTTGTGTAGTAATCTCCAAAGCATCCGACTTTCATGTGCCAAATACTTTATCATCACAAGGTGGTAATAAGAAATAGCCACAAGGGAAGAGTAACCTTTTCCTAGTGGTAAGGAAGCCAGGATTTCAGAGTTACTATGTAATTAATTCGCTTTTCAGGAATCAAAACACCCTAAAGCAAAAGCAAGTTCAACAGACTTGTAATAACATACTATTGTAGTGTTAAGCCTCCTTATTCCTCAACAAAAATCTATCCTTTCCACTTCGTCTTGACTGTGAAATCCCTGACCCACACTGTAACCATCTCCTGCCTTAACTACGGCATTTTCCTTTGCCTTGGTCTCCTTACATCTTGGCTTTCCAGTCCCTAGTGGGGTCAAGGTGCTCACACTAAGACCACCTCACTGTCCTGTGGCTCTAACTCCGAGATCCTCCTACCCAGTAATCCTTTCCTGGATTTGTTTTGCCTCACACATTTCAAGTTCAGATTCTTTGAAACTTTGCAGGTGCAAACAATTTCTTGCTAAAGCACACCTCGGCCACAACTGCATATGTTGGTACTAGGTTCCAGCTTGACTTCCTTAGGACTTGGATCAGATCCCACTGCCACTAGTCTTCAGCAAAAATAATCCCAATGAAGTGGAGAAGATCAAACCTGTATGAAATCAGGGTAAGACTCAGCAGGATGGGTCACCTGCCCCAACAGACGCAGCTGCACTTGTAGGCACCCGGCGACTGCCCATGCAAAGCTTTCCATCACCTTCCGTAAACCTCTGCAAACTGAGCACAGCTCTGCACCTGCAGATGCTGCACCTGGTGTCCCGGGTACTCTGGTTGCCCAAGTTAAATGGCTGGCCTTATCTGACATGCTTTGCACAAAGCAGAGGATGTTTATGGTGCTGTGTGAAAATATCAAATACAGAAATGCTCAATGTACTTCAAAGTATATACTCTGATTACAGAGCGTTTTTTAACGTGGATCACTCACAGCTAGAGCAGAAACTATCAGTTAATTTTCAGCATGGACCTCCCAGGAAGGTGAGGTTATACCTGCCTGTTCTGGCAAGACTTTAAAGAGCTGCTTCCTTTATTTTGTTGTATTTTCTAAAAAACCAAATGTTATTTGGATGTTAATAAAGATCAACATTGACAGTAGCTGTAATTATATATAAAACAGCTGATAATTAAAAACTGAGCTCACAAATAATTGAATTTAGATACATAGTTGATGCTATATATAATATTTTAAAAGTTGGCCCTCTTCAGGGATGTATCAATTGAGAAAGAAGACAGATGCTACTGAAGACATTTTTGCGATTGTGGGAAGCAGGAGATGGCTGAAAAGTTGAAAAGATTATGCAAGTGCAATGATATTTGACACAAGGGGCAGGAGCTGTACTTGGCTTTCATTCCCTTTTCATCAAAAGGCTAATTTCCCCCATTTTACATTCTGTTTATGTGGTCTATTTTACAAAATCCCATGTACCGTTTTCTGATTCTGTATTCAGTGAGCATGTGCAGGCAGGGAGTCAACAAGGGACCACAACTGACATTGCAGTACGGGTAGAGGAGCAATTGTGGAAAGGTTACCACTGACACACACAGACAAGAGATTGAATTTACCAGTTGTCCTGATGGACAGCCTTAATTTGGGCAATTATACGCTGCTCAATATGGATAAAGACTGTAAATCATCCTAATTTTAACTCAGAAGAGGAGACTAGGGTAGCATGGATAAATTATTTATCTATGCATATAGCACAATATATGTTTCGCTATGTAGCAGTATACATACAATACAAATGCAATCTATATGCTTGCAAAAGAGTTTAGGTCGGCTGTCACAACGAAATTTGCTGTGGTTTTGTTATTGCATACTTAGTAAGCACTTCAAGCACTAAACCAAACCATAGGTCACTCCCAGGGACCAGAGCCTGCTAAAATACTGAGCCTCTTCCGGGTTCGTTTGTTTGATAGAGGTATCTGCCATCTGAACACAATTATGGCCTGATTCCACTTCCAACAACAGCAGAAATTTTGCCATTAATTTTAACAGGAAAGTTTGAAGGCATATTTGCACAGAAGTACACAGGATAGTAGCTTCGGCAATGCCGCAAGAACTAATCCAGTTAAGCATCTGTGAAGGATCAGAATTAATCACAGGACAGAGCAACACTGCACAGTGTTGTGTGCTAAATATTATCACTACAGTCATGCCACGGCACCTTTGGTCCCAGTACACAACTTGGCAGACACACAGGGCCCATGCATAACCCGGGTGCTGCTGCCCGCACGCAGGTTAACGCGGCTCCGCTCCACCTCCCCGGCATCGCCCACAGTGCTGCTCGCTACAGCCCCTCTCCCTCCGAGGCAAGTTTTCTTCTACCCAGGCACGCTTCCCTACGCAAAAGCAAACCAACTCCACACGTCCTGGAAGACCTGTTCTTCTCCCCCAGCCACCTGCAGCTGCCCACGCTGCAGAAATCAGAGACCAAATCCCTGGCAGAGCAGGGGAGCAGCCCAGCCCCTCCTGGCTTCGCACCTTTCCCCCGGGAAGCTGTGCCTGCTGCGCAGCGGAGGTGGCCATCCCGGCTCTCCCACGTGCCGGAGAGCTCCCGGGGGCTGCTCTCCTCTCCCCTGCCTGCCTCCTGCACCGGCGGTGTGCCGTGCAGCCGGCTGCTTCGCCAGCTCCTGCCCCCAACGCCCTCACAACAGCTGTGGGCTTAATTATCAAAATAACATTTTAATAGTCTCATAACTGAACTCCCTTCCAAACCTGCCAGCGGAGAGGCTGCAAGGATTCTTTTAACATCTTCAGCTAAACTTACTAATAGGCTGCATTTAAGTGATTAGACTGTCCTAATTCGTGCCTGCTGGAGCCATCCCTCCCACCTCAAATTGCCATTTGCTGTCTCTCATTTCCTAAGTGACTTTATTATCTGTGCGAGTATCAAGGTGGTCAGCACTCCCACACACCAGACCTCCGAGGAAAGAAGACGACCAGGAAATTATCATGAAGGTAGCATTCCTGCCTCTCATTATCTTCTTTTTTTTTTCTTTTTAAAGGGACTAATACATTGGTACCCACTCAGCACTCCCAAGGAAGTGAATGTGCTAAGTGTACTTAAGCAAATTATTTAAGATCACTAGGGGTTTACTTGCTTTTAACACTTAAAAAAAAAAAAAAAAAAAAAAATTTTCTACGACAAGCATTAGTTTCCTTTTTTACTACCTTCACAACTAAACCATTTCTTGCTTTGTAAAATAAATTCTAGAGGGACTCCAAACTAGTATTTAGCTGCCAAGTTAACTTTTCTATACAAACTCTGGAGTAAAAGGTGAATGCACGTTGAAACAATGCTGTGATTTCTCCTCAGTAAATAAGCCATTTATTCAGCAAACTTTCCTTCCCATTTCCCACTTTTTAACATTTCTTTTCATACCATAGTTACTGGAGTTGGGCAAATGTTTATTCTCAACATAAATTTTAATGACAGCAATTAGGAAAGTGATGAGTTTATCCACATCTCCTCCCTCACAGATTTTTCTGAAATGCTGCCTTTTTTGAAAAAAAAAAAAAGCAAATATATGGCCACTCATCTTTGTCCACTGTATCTTACACTGCAGTTCCTTGCAAGTCTGAAGCAGGTATGGCAGGCTTTTATTTCTCTGAACACGAGGATCTGCTATGGAAAAGAAAAACTTTAGATACTGTCTTCGTAGCAATCCAAATGAAGTCCTAGCTGCACTAAGCTCTTCCAGTTGACTTTGATGGGATCAGGATTTTATCCCCTCTCACAACAGTAAATATCTAGTGATATTCTTGGGAAAGAGAAATAGATTTTTAAATAGATTTTTTTAAAGAGTTTATTAATTTGGATAATAGTTTAGAAAAACACCCTGTACTGTCAGCTGAGGGGCTCACAGTACCACAGCAGTGTTTCTGCTCACATCCATTCTGTAAGAGGGTTGGTCTGTTCTGCCCAAAGAACATTACTGGCCAAGATGCGACACCTCATTGTAACCAATGTGCTCTTTTTACTCAATTTTACAGCTGAGTTAAGCAAGGCACTGGGTTGTTGTATGAATTATCTACGGTCACCCAGCCTATAGATCTGCAGGCTGCCCCCTCCCCATTAGCTGAGCGAACCATTTGTTGGTTAGTCAAATTCATTTCGGTTGGTCTGGAAAAATCTGCTCGTACGTGTTTCGTCTGTTGTGCAGCGAGCCGAGGCTGGTGTCCACCCAGCAGATGGAGGAGCGGAAGTGCTGGCCTCCGCAGATGGAGCCTCTGTACCCTGCCCTTGCTTAACTCAGCCGGGAGATGACCCACTAAGAGAGCCAAATATCTCTAATTTGTCTTTACCACTATTTGTTGTTAGCCTTCCTTATGCTTTAGTAAAGAATGCAAGCAATCAAGGTGCAATAAAAAAATAAAAATAAAAGACATCTAAGAGCATTACTCTCACCACAGGCTGTAAGTTCACAAACTTGGTCCAAAGCAAGCGCTTCCTGCAAGCCTGCAGTGGTGTTGGAGGTGATGCCCTTGTGCCACAGGAGCACAGGCTACGTGCACCCAAAGGTGTGGCTGCCCGTAACACACTGCATGCTGCATAGTGCTAAGTCTCAAACTATACCACAATCAAATTATTTATTCTAATACAGAAAAACTGAATATAGACCTTTTTCTTCGTTGCTATTCATTATCTCTAACAGCCTAACAGTATCTTTAGAAATCCCAAGATGATCAGCAAATCCAGGGAGATTTAAACTATATTTCTGTATTAAAATAGTCAAGGATGTAGGTGACACGTTGTGGCCCCATGTAATTTAAATGTGATAGATTTAAAGGTAAAAAGCTCTTTGCAGTCTGTTGCAGAGAGTGGGCCAGATTCCCATCTCAATTACAGAGAGATAAACCCAGACTAACAATGCTGACTTCTGAATGTTGGAGTTACTCCAGATTTGCATTGGGTGTAACAGACTAAAATATAAGCTATTGTGTTCACGTCTCGTTCTCTCTAAATGAAATATTTATCTATGCATTACAAATAGGTAGGAAAAGCTAGTGCATGGTTCTCCTACTTCAAGCTGCCCAAATCTCCTAATTATAAACAGGGAGCAGAGCTTTAAAAAAGACATTCCTCTTCCTTTCTTCATCACAATATTATCTTCAAAACTAGAATATTAAGGAAATAGAAACCAGGGGTTTTAAGGTTTTTACAGTCTGTGCTCCAGGGGAAAACAGGCACTCAGCTACGACTGAAATTGCTTCACAACGTGCGCTTCTGGGCCTGTGTTATCCTCACTCCACAGATGAGCAGAAAATATAGTTTGTTTCTTTTTTTTTATCCCCCTGGTTTGGCATCTGTGGCTCACTTAATGCTCCTGGATCCTGCAATGTTCTCAGGGAGAGACAAAGAGCGCTGGCTGAATATTTTACTGGAGAAAAAAACCCCTGCTCCTGTCTTCTGCAAGTGTGCTTTGTGCATCCTTAAAATGACCCCTTATAAAGATCATGCAAAGAAAAATAAAACCTCAGCCCTTTTGTTCACAAAAAAGCAGAATCTTTAAGGTCAGTCACTTCCCTTCAAAGAGCCAAGATAGGCGCTTCATTTCAAAACTCATCAAAACAAACCATCTATCATTAAAATATTAACCTATTTCTAAAAAAAATACCAAAGAGGTATCCTCTTGCATGCCTGCTAGCAGGATGGATGCCCTGGGCCAGCCTGCACATGGCCCCTTTTCACCATCAGCCTCCTCCTCCTCAGCCTCCCACCAGCCCGGCACACAACGCACCCTCCAGCCCCATGCAATTCATGAGTGCGCAGAGTTACAAAACCATGGGCAGCTGTAATTCCTCATCCATGTTTATGAAGGAAAGGCAATTGCTTAGTCTAGAGTTCAAACCCAGAAACAAGGCTGAATGAGACATGCTGTTGGGATACAGTGAGCGGCTGGGACTCTGCGTAGGTAATTTGGACTTCGTGGCCCAAACCTGGCAGACGTACACCAAGTTATTCAGCAGCCAGCTGACCACCTGTGATTCCCTACTTTGCTGCGGGCTGACAGCAGTGCAAGCTTTTGGGCTGAAAATAACAAGGCCACGAGGCCTGGGCACATACTGTGATCCTTCCAAGCCCTCAAGTACTAAAACGATCTGAAACCCAAAGGCAGTGTTCTCACCAAGATTATACTTGAGCTTCCAGGTTCACATCTGTTCATCCACTAATCATCTCATGATACGATACGATTGAACAGGCAAAACTCCTATGGATTTCAGTGCTCTTTGGCCAAAGTAAAAATGTATTTAACTACATTATTTGTCAATCAATTTATGTTTATCATCAGCCCTTGTAGGCATTTGCATTTCTGGTTAAGTGATACGCTATTGTGCCTGTGAAGCTCTTATTTTTAGCTCACCTGTAAGTGCATTGAGGAATTCAGTCAAGTAAAAAATCCTGCAAAAACACAAGCTATCCAATGATGCATCTAACACGAAGGAATGGAAAGCTGGTAATGAACCTCTGCAGTGAAGTTTGAAGCAATGGTGTAGTTTTCACCTCGGGGAGAGGTTCAGGGTTGTGGGTTTTGACCCTGCTCAAGGATAATACATATCAGAGTGCAATGCTAAGATCAGTCCATTGCCACGCCAAAATTTAAAACCAGTAACAGAGAGAGAACTCACAGTGCACCTGCCACTCTCCAAAACTGTGGGTTACCCATTTTATCATCGCTGTACCAAAAAGCATGCCCACCTGCAGCCCTGTGCTGAGCAGCATCCCCACGTGGTCCCCCAGCACCAACCACCACAGGCTCCTGCTCTGCCTCCTACATACCGACCCCTGCCGCCTAAGTGAGGTTATAAATGGGCACGCTACTAAACACACCCTCTGCCGTCATTGACTGAAACCAGCTTCCTTCACAACTTAATCTGTGAGTGCATTTGGTTTCTGGCAGAAAAGACAGGACAGCCAAATTTTATCCTTGAGCCAACAATAATCTGCGTTCTCTGCAGAGCGTTAGAAGGAAGAGAAGTTTTTAACTTTCATAAAGCATAATAAAATATTGTTTAGGTTGATGTGATGCAGCAGAAAACTCATACGGAAAGTATATGCTGGTCTCCTGTTGTTGAGAGCAGGGAATACACTGACTGTGACTGGAATATGGTACATTATTTGAACTACAGCAAGGCACTACGAAGTCCTTGCTGATTCCGACTCAGGCAATGAAGAAATGTCCTGAGAGTTCAGGAGCAGAGAAGATTTATACCATAGCCGTGATATTTATATTAATAAATGATTCATGTTATTGCAAGGACCACTGCTCAAAATACTTTGCCTTCAATATTGTGGACAAACAAAAAAAAATTGTTTCCCAAGATCCACTGATGTGGGTTTACACGGTACTCTAATGTAATCACAAGAACATTAAACAGTGCGAAAGTCTTCTCTCTTTTCCATGGCTGATTAAGCAGTTGGGAACAGAGAATTTACTGTGAAAAAAGCAAACAATTATATGCTATCTGAGGTAAACATTACCTTAGTAATGGAAGCTGAGCTTTAGAACCTTATTGTCAGTAGGGATTAGCATTATAATACTTAAAATGACATTTATAACACTTACTGAAATTACAAGAATGAAGTCTGTGGAGACACAGAAATGAAATCAGCTCAATGTGTTTTTATAAGAATACTGAAATCTAAGTCCCTTAGAGGAAAGATATAGACATTAACAGTTTTTGCAGGCTTCCATTAGCTGTTCAAATTTGAATACTGTTTCTTAGGTGAGCTCTAATCTTCTTTGAATCCTCCCAACACATTTTATCTGTAAAAAATTGTAGTTAAAAATTTAGTTTGATGGAATGATATTTAAGTGCTTTTCCTCATCTACTCCCTGAAAGAGCCCCTGAGAGTCTTACTGTAATTTGTTCAAACGAAATAATATTTTCGTTTCCTGGGTTCTCTTTGTTGTCTTGTGTGATGAAAAGTAACATTTCTTTTCTTTCGATCCTATTAAATGTGGCTTTCTGAATGCCAGCCGCTCAATCGAAATAGAATCTGGCACGCTTGCACCCAGCTTAAAAAAATGTGAACTGCCACATAGAGTTTTTGATCTAAATGTGACATGTCACCAGGAGAAGGCTTGGAGTAATATTTCCAGAGCCATAATCAAGTGTTATAAACAATTGGGTTTCATTCATTGACACAGTTTGTCATCACCTTTTCATTTTAAATGCCTGGTTATTGAAATTCACTGAATGTGAGAGACGCCACAAGCAGGCCAGCACCGAAGCGGTTTTATTTCTCAGTCCGCAGCTCCTGCGAAAAGGCTTAAACGAGGAGCCCTGTATGAAGACCCTCATTGGCTTCCAGCACAGCATCTCAAACACCAGCTCACTGGAAATTGAAGGCAGACACCACCTCGTATGTCCAGGGTCTTAGTTCTTGCAAACAAACATGAACTGAAGAAAACAAATTCGCCTAAAAATATTTTCTGGCTCAGTCATTCCCCTGTTTAAACCAGCGGAGTCTTCCACTGATCCTGCAGGAGCCTGCCTGGCCATCAGACTCACAATTAAAACACAAATGCATAGGGAAGGCCCTTTAATTTAGAGCATTCAGTGGAAAAGCAACCTTCAAATAGTTTTGTCACTTTATCAGACATAAACT
>NW_010972528.1:7759579-7817079 GCF_000737465.1 Haliaeetus leucocephalus | reverse complement strand
TCAAGCTGCCATGACCGGATATGTCACCTCCCACGGCACGCTGCGCGCCCGGCGAGGCACCATGGGAAATTACAGAATCAGAATGCATTGATTTTTCTGTAGAAAATACAGGCGGCAGCCCTGATGAAGAATTAAGGAGGAAATGTAATAACCTAATTCTCCTCCAACATCCTCACACACACCCCTTCCAGCCCGGGTGCCCGGCTCCTGCATCCACACAACTGCCAGGCAAAAGACAAGGATAAAAATTAGCTTTCGCTTAAACAGGTGGTGGGATACTGGGCTGGGTGCACCACTAGCTGCTTACACCAGGGCTGGACTTGGCCCACTTTGAATGTCACCAGCTTTAGGACACAACATTTCCAAGCAATGCTTGTTTTATACTGCCACATGTTTTGTGTTATTCTCCATGACATTCATCCCCTAAACATTCCTTAGATACAAGCCCTTAACAGGTTTTCTCCATAGAATGCTATTTACACTATAAGGAATTATTAATAATTCCTCCTCAAACCGTACTGTATATGGCTTGAAAACTCTGGAGAATATAGAAAGATTTCTCCCTCTCTTTCACACCACACACATAGAAAATACAACATTAACATCTTCCCTTATTACAGGGCAAGTTAGTCCAGCACTGTGCCTACATTCCTTTCTAGCCTTGTCAATGGCAGATGCAATTAAGACATTCCTTATGACCACACAGTAGTGCTTATTTTGCTGTTTGCAGCATAAGTTTGAACTAAATGTAGTTACAAAATTAGTGGCAGCCCTGCTTTTTTTTTTTTAAAGCTTCTATTTCAAGGTGACCCTTTTCCTATTTTGTGTGTCACCCCAAGTGTTGCAGCATGCATATTGAACCAACGCTCTCCCAGTAATTAACACCAGCACTTAATGAAGTCCAGCTGCTGCGATGGCAAACTGAAGGGATGCCAACCTTTGTAAACTAGTACTTGGGCTACTCCAGTTACAGCTGCTTTAAAACCACAGCAGTCAAGTTCTCTTTGCCTATGTCTCAGAGATAATTCTTACCAAATAAGACAAGTGTTCAAGATTAAGTATTTAATAACAAAGCTTATCTCTGAACTAATATTTCAAGCTGGAAATGATATAAAGGGCTGGATCAACTTAAATGAACACTGCAAAATTAATAAAAATCCAGAGCAGCAAATGAAAAGCTAAAATGAAGATTTGCACTGTTAAATACATAAACCTTTAAAAACCCTAGAAGTGCAGTTCCAAGGGAAAATTGGAGACAGATTCTTCAACAATATCTGTTCCTCTGAACTCCTTTCCTGATCCAGGACGAAAGACACTAACAGCCAATGCTTTATTAAAATAACACGCTCTCCCAGTTGTTTCATTACATGCAGTGGTATGGTAGGGATGTAGGTGGGTGAATGTTTTTGAAGAATGTTTGAAAAGGTTTGCGTTGTAACTCATACCACATGGATTTTCAAAAGAGAAAAAACCTCCTTCTGCAGTCTTCCTCTGCATGTGCTTTCTTGCTCTGCTCCTTTATCTACCTCTCTTAATATGCTACTTCTCCATGCAGAAGTACTGATAAACATTGCCCAATTTAAGTGGGAAATTTCTAAACTCCTGTCCATAGCCAAGAAAAAGCAATCCAAAATTGCAAAACACACCCTCCTTTCCTCTCAGACCCACACAGGAGATATTACATCCCACTTTTCTGCTTTACATACCCACACAGGACTCCCACTTTGGTCAAAGAGACCTCCGATTTGGGCTGGAGACAGAGAACTGTGAGCTGAGCTTTCCTGGGGAGGGCAGGCCCCCACCCACCGCCAGGCCAGGAGCAGGGGGAGCAGGGAGGGCCAAACAGGTGAGCTGGGCTCGGCCAACAAAGGGCAGAACTGTGGCAGATGTACTTAGTTTTCAAAATTACCAACAGAGGTAATGACTTCTACACTGATAAACACTAAGTGGCCTTTTAAGAGGCATGAGGGCAGGGAACTGGCTAATTTACTTTCATTTGAACTAATTTACATGTAGGTAACATTATCAATTTACAAATATATTCAGCACCAGCAAATCAACAGTTCTTCGAAGCAGGGGTTAATCCAAGGCTCAAGCCCCTGCAAACGGTCCAATTTTTCCACCAGAGACCTAACATTGCACAGGATCAGTATTAAAAGTACATTCTCGATTATTCTGGATGTCCATGCCCCTGAGAATATAACTTAAAAACAAAATCATTAGCTTACACAATAACATAGTCCTTGAAGAAAAAAAAAATTAAAAAAAAAAAAAAATTGTGTGTGCAGAGCAATGCTGACTTCCAAGCACAAATTCCTTTGTTTTCCTTAATGCTAGCTTTGGACCCTACCAATGACTCAAAAGGAGCTGCGCTGAAATAATTGCATAACCTGGCAGCATTCTGCAATGTATCAACATTTCACAGGCAGGAAGGTAGCAAAGGGCTAAAAGCCAAGAACCCAACTTTGGTTTAATTTACAGAAAATATTGCACATATTACACCATCTATTTTTCTTATTGTAATTTTGATATTAAATTATCCAGACTTTCATAGGGAGAGCCAATTTTTAATTATCAAAAAACCGTTGTGGCTAGGCTCCACAAGGGCAAACCATGGGAAAGGGAAAAGTGGTGGTTTCGTGTGGCACAGTACAAGGCTCAACAAACCTCTCGCGTGCATTGGCCTCTATGTAAAAGTCAGCCATGGAAAAAAGTCTGTTTACAACAAAAGGCATCTGGTAACCATGATTATTTTGCCTTAAAACTGAACATTTTAGATTTCTTAGCTCCCTCTTTTGTTCAGTTTTAGTTCTCATGCTTGCTGTTTTCTGCTCTGCCCTGTTCTTTTTTTGTGCACTTTATAACCCAGCACGACAAAAAACTGTGTAGTCAATCAAATCACTGATTTTTAAACAGGTGAGCATTACTCATTTCACCAAGAAAAGAGGTTCATGGTATATTTTAAATTCATTTTTCAAATCATTTCACAGGGCAGCTATCCTGTTTCTTCTGCAATGATAAAGCTCACAACTTGCTAGTGTGGAAACTCAAGGGAATTGTCTACTTGAAAGTAGAGCCTGAACTGCTAAATATGGATTCAGATCTAGATATTGAAACCTTCCTCCTTCCCAAACATTGGGGGTTCAGATCCAGCCATGCAGTCTTTACTCAGACTTTAGACTTCAAGTTCGTCTAACATGGTGGTGGTGCTCAAATGCAAACAGACACCAGGGCCTGTATCCACGAAATTACAGGTATCTTCTCTTTTGTCCTGGAGGCCTCTTTTTAAAGTTGCTGTGGGCCAGCAGTCTGGTGTTAAGTAAAAGATGTACAATAACTTCTGAAGAAAAAAAATATAAAATCCTTCATTATGAAACTGGCAGGCAGAGGAACCAAAGTTCCTTATCGGATACTACCCTGTGTTCAAGATTTTAACAGGTAAGGCCATAGACACCTCAACATAAAGTTTCTCCTATATATTCATGAATAGAAGAATAGACGTTTTAAGATTATGTGTGGAAAGCAGAATCTGTAGACCTTTCAATATTGCTGAATTTACTATTTCAGTACCCTAAGACACTGCTATATCTGCATAGGTGCAGCTATCCCCTGTGTAACACAGTGTACACACTCTATGGGCACGTGAGTAACTTTATAAATCAGGTGTATGACAGATGTGGCTCGGTCAGGATAAAGCAATAGCTTTAAACCTGCCACAGGCAGTATTTCAAAGAAGTTACTGTACCACACCAGTTTTTAAGAACAAGATTCAGGATTCTGGCATCTTAAACTTTAAACCTGCTGCTAAAGCAGGCACATTTTGCTTAGACAAGACATAACTTTATTCTGTAACATGTCAGGAATGGAATAAGGTTTTTCTTACTGAAATGAAGTGGAAAAGCATGTTTCCACAGTCTTTAGAGTGTTAACTTTCATGTTCTTCAGTAAGTTACCCTCTGGTTTGCCACAAGTCCGGTGCCTGCCTGTTAGCTAAGTCAAACACTGACAAACCCAAAAGGGATGCTGCTGATAACCCCGGATCTCCTCTCAGCGAGTGTGGCAAGGCTGGCGCTGCTTCTCTTGTGTTCACTTGCCAGACAGAGAAATACTAATTGTCTTTTAAAAATCTCTATAGTATTTTGTCAATATTTTTTTATTACAGCAGAGCATGTATAAATATTTTATTGTAAACCAAGGGCCTAAAATAAACAGTTTAGTAAATAGTTATTACATTACAAGGAAAAACATCTGTGGAAACTGTTTTCCATGTAATTATTCTTGCTATTTTACATTAGCTCTCAATGTGAATTTCTTTGGCTCTAATGTTTCACTTGTTCTAAATCTTCCTCCTTGTTGCTATTATTAAAATCTTAAAAAGGTGCCAAATCTTAAATGAAGAAAAAAAAGATTCGCTAGAAATTATTCATATCACAGTGAGCCTCTACTAAACCTGGCAGGGGTGCAATATTTTCGGTGAAATTAACATAAAATATACAACTGCAAATTATCCAGGAAATAGCTATGTTCTTTACAGTGCGCATTTACATTTGGTAAAAAATGTTCTATTTATCTGTCTAGCACAAAGCTCCCATTGCTTCCAAAGGCAGTTTTAAAGGCATAGCAATAGCTCTGCATAGGGAGCACGGTCCTTACAGCAGCTGTAACAAATAGCTGGTGGGGAAACTGACCTTTGATAATTACTGAAGGTAACAGTCAGCACTGGACATTCCTTGTTGTGAATACTAACAATCTAATTTTAGATTTATTTCCCTTTTGGTACGCTGGATGATTTCCTCTCTTAGGCCTAAGTCCTTTCTACTAAACACAAGAAAAACTGTAATACCATGTAAAATGCAAATATTGCTGTAAATATTTTATAAAATTGTTGCATACATCCCAAAAGCTATAGGTCTTAATTGAGAGCAGGCTATTTTTCCAGTCAATATATGGAAATGGAAAATGCTAATTCATGTTTTTCTACTTAGGAAAAACCCTGGAGAATGGCAAAACCACAAATGCACTCACTTTAATATTATAAATATAATTTGGCTCCCTCTTTGCAGTCCCCGATGTCCTGGCTTTTATCTCCCAATGGCTGCAGAGGAAGAATCAGAGAATCGCTTTTACATCCCCTGCGCAGGAAGTCACCCCCGCGTGCTGCCAGCTTGGCAAAAGAGCAACAGCCTGAGCTCACAAACGCGGCAAACAGGAACTGAAACAAGAAATTCCAGTGCTTTTACACAGGAAACAAGCCCTGAACGACAGCAAACCTGCTCCAAGCGAGCGGCGTGCGCACTCAGCCCCGCTGCCAAGAGCCGCCACTGCCACGGGCCGGCTGGGCGGAGGAGCGGGGCTGCCCAAACGCTGTCCCCCAGCCCCATGGCTCTTCCTTGGATTTATTTTCTCCCTTCAGAGCAGACGGTGGCTTGGGCAATAAAGCCTGGAAACAACCTCTCACGAGTTGTATTGAATATGACTAAAAGTCATTTAGCCTGCTCCAACGTACGGTTACTTGTGTTCGCCTTTATCCACCCACCTTTCATTTCTTTGTCAAGGAAAAGACTGGTTTTTGCATCTTCTAGAAGATAAATCCTTAGGCTGTTAAAACTCTAAAGGTCATTGATGCTGGCTTTGAAGGCTGAAAATTATATTATTCCCCATTAGACTTTTAATCTCATGATTAGAGCTAAAGTTAACATGGCTGTTTCATTTTCTACCAGGCAAGAGTAAACTCATTTTTTCTCTCTCTACCAGAATACTTAATGGCATCCTATCCTGATGAGCAACATCTCATAGTTAAACAGTACAAACAATGGAAATGCAAAATACTTTGCAAGAGGTTTTTTTAATTTTTAAATGCTGTTTGATTAACCCTGAAAAGTCTTACTACATGCACAGCAAAATCCATGCATGGAAATCCAACAGGAGTCAAAGGACCTACTCTTGGTTGTCAAGACTGCAGTCCTCACTGGCACTGGCAGGGAGACAAGGTGGGAAGGATCTATCTATTCCCAGTTGGAGTTCTTACTCCTACATCCCCTAAGACTTACCCCTACAAATGTTTCTGAATCAGGTAAGGCTAGTGGGTGCAAGTGGGACCCGACATGCCAGCAAGAGCTACTTGCATGAGTGGAAACTACCCCCTTAGGCTCCTCATGGATATTAAGATTAGATTTGTGAAAACCTTGCGGAAAAGTCTGTGGGGCGAGAATTTACAGGTGCATACTAGTTTCAAAACCCACTGTACAGCATTCACTATTATTATAGGCACATGCATGGAAAAAATTCAATTTTCTTCATTCAAGACAAACTCTGATAACCAACTAGTAAAACTCAGACTATAATTTCTTATTCAGTGTTCCACATGAGATGCATTTTGCTGAATTTAACATGTTTTGCTGTTAATGGATTTCACAGTGTGTTGCCATTTTTATACAGCTGTCCAAATAAAATGTTGTGTACAATGATGTGCTTTTATTGTATTGCTAGCCTGCAAATGGCAGCCACTTCCCCAGTTTAAGCCTTAGGAAAATAGGAAAACTCTTTGACTAGGCCATTTAATATAAGTATTTCGGGTCTCTAGAGTTCTTTTGCTAGTAAGTCCTGCTCAAAGAAGAATCAAGATGCAAGACAGATATAATTACACCTTGTACATTTATGGTCTAATAGTATTTCCACTGAAAGGAAAAACAAACCTCAATATTTTCAGGTGTTAATAATAAAAGCATTTTAATTCATAGTTCTAGAGGTAACAGACCCACACCTTTGTGTTACTTGAAATCTGGCCTCCTAGCCTCCATTACAAATGTCTATTTTCTTTAAAACTGCAGACCAGTGTTTAGACTGCAGGGACTACTAGTGCACAAAAGACAAACCACTTGGTAGTTAACAGTTTACAAGAAATTTCTGTGCTGAACTCCAGAACTGCTAACCTTCACCATGTTGAGCTGCTTGGCAGTGAAGCATTTGCAAGCAACTGCACATTTCTGTTTCAAAACAGGCTGTTCAGAAAATACATAGTGAGTTTTCCCCACATCAATTCCACAGGAACTCTTTGGCACCCAAAGTTGAAACGCTTATGCATGGAAATCCCCCACAATCAAAGAGTATGATGGGTACCTGGGCATTAGATGCCCTGACAGTGGATGTTAACACTGTTAACACAATTACAAAAAAAAAAAAATCCTTACAAGTTTCAGTGAAAACATGAAAAGAACCTAGCTTTCCTTTCAATAAAGCTCTAATAACATATTTAACTTTTCCGATACCTTAACTATTTTTGTAGTATTGGATTTCTGTATAACTATGGGGTAGTACAAAATGCTTCCTTTTTTTTAAGAGACAAAAGAAAATTTTAAAAGGACTACAGACTTAAATTTCAGGCCATTATTTTTGAATTATTGTAATTACAAAAAAAAAAAAGAAAAGTTATAGATTGCTTTTTCATTGTATTTTTTTTAAATTTTTCTTTGTTGAACTAAGTCAAAGGATATATAACTTAAAGTCTTAGATTAAAAAACCTAACATTCTCCCTCTAAATTTTCAAAGGCAATATAAAGTAAACTAAGCAAGCAACTAATGTCTCATAATTTAAATTCCCCATCCCCTGAAAGTTCATCATTCAGGTTTAACACAGACATTGTTGATTTCAATTTCTGGCACATTAGAATTAGCCTCCAAAGGAAATTCTCTCCATTGATGTTCTTCTATAAGTGGAGGCACAGCTATTAGCAGTTTAAAAGATTTTAAAGGGGTAAGGAGAGTTGTTTTGCTTCCCCCCCTCACCCCCCACTAGATTTTAAGAATAATTACTGAATCAAAAGGTCAAAAGTTGCTCTATCCTTTTTTTCCTTTTTTTTTTTTTTTTAAAGAAGAGAAAAAAAGATAAATTCTTAACTAGAAAGTTAAAAAAGGAGAAAATGTCACTGGAATACTTTCTTCCCTTCAACTTTAGCTATCTGTATCCAGCCCAGCTTGAATCAGTTACTCTTCATTGCATGAGGTTTCATCATTTAACTTTTGTTGTCAATATTTATTCCTGGATATAACTCACAGTCATGGGGTTTAAGAAATATTTGCCATACCCCAATAATACAAGATAGCTGATGCGTGCAAAACCTAACAGCAGAGTACATACCAGTGGTGCTAGTTGATGTCGATCCTTTAAAACATCCAAACTCTACCTGGAGCAAAACTTAAAACCAATGGATCTACCTAGCCTGAACCATGCTGAAAAACTTGCCTGTGAATACAGAATAAGATATAGTCATCATAATCTCTAAACACTTCACAGTTACACAAATAATGTTCAAAAGATTTGGTCATTTTCTAAGGCCCTTGACTATCCACCAGACAATGGATGATGTGCATCTGAAGGCAGGATTAAATCTCAAGTAGGCTGTGATTGACTGAAGTAGTGATTTATACACATCAGAAGTGTGCTGGGTACTTCCCACCTGCAATGCCATTTTTTGCAGTCATCTTCTCCACCAATTCAGGAGGTGCAAAAGAAGGAAACACCAGATCAAGTTGGTTTTGGCCTGTTCCTACAGGAAGCAGGAGGTTACAAGGCTCAACTCCTCACCATGGGGTCAGCACCTCATTCACCCCATCTGTCCCTGGGTTTGTGCCAGCAGGACAAAACACAAAGCGGAGAAGAGGCAGGAGAGAGCCGTAGTGAAAGATGACTGTGGAAAACGCCATGACCAGTGAGGTGTTTTGGCCTGCTATGGAGCTCTGTCTTCTGAAGACCATGATATTCATGGTTTCTTTGGTTTTTTTTAGTTGTGGCAGGACAAAGAAGCTTTTTCCTTTATAAAACCATGATTTGCCAGTTGTTTTAAGTTTGACATTACTGACAGGGAGAACCTGAAGTCTTCTTCCTCAAGGTTACTGTGCAATCACACAGTGGTTTATTGGCTGTTGCAAGAATGGTAAGTTTTTTATTTTTTAAAGACATTTAATTTTTAAAATGGCATACAATGAGCCCGCCAAGTCACAATATTCAATTAAAAACCTTCTGATTCTTACAAAGGCCCAAAGCTGTCAAAAGTTACTAAGAAGCTGAACGAAAAGCAAGCTACAAGCAAGCAAGCACATCTGGTACAAACGACAGAGAAGACCATTCGTGCAAAGGCTTTATCTGTGCTGGGAGCCTCAAAACATTTAAAAAAGGTAAAAGCATTTAAAGAATTTACATGGGCTTCCTTCATGGGGATCACTTGTAAGGAACCTCAGGGTAGAAAAGTTTCCCTCCACAAATGGGAAAAAAAAAAAAAAAAAAAAAAAAAAAAAGGTGCCAGTACTCTGAACAGGCAGAGCATACAGGGAGGGCTGTGCTTGATTTGACTTGCTTGCCAGCTATGACAAAATAGAATTTTTTATTTTTTTTTAAGGGCCATGTCAGTTGGTAATCTCTTGTTCCAGAAGATCAGATTAAATCTTCTCCCCCAAGGTTAAGGATGCTGTTTAGTTTGAACCACAGCTAAAGGCAACAGGCCAACTGTCTCTCTTTGAAGTCAACCAAGTAACAGGAGGAACAAATCTGGGCCTTTAACATATAGACAAACCATTTTTCTCTGATAACTAGAGTTAGGGTTCAGCATATGTATGCTAGTACTCGTACTGATTCAAAACCAGAGGGTTGTTCCATAATAAAAAGAAGAAAAATAAACATTTTAGGTCCAGTGCTCAGAAGTGCTGAATATTGAACCAGATATTCAGAAAGAGTGAAATCAAGAATTTTATCAGTAGAAAAGGAATTTAACTATAGTTTACTAATATTATATACTTTCTTTTCCCATTTTCCTATGACTGGAAACAGTCTGGAACCTTGTCTAGGTTTCCCTAAAGAGGTAAAAAGAGTATTTTATAACTCTGCCTAAGCTAATTCCTAACCAACCTAATATGGGTTTTTCCAGCTTCGCTAAACATTCATTTCTTTGTTCCTTATTCACTTCTCATATTTCAGCTATCTTTTGCAAAAAGGCACAAAGCTTTCTGTCTCTCAAGAAAGGTAGTACTGGTACCTGATGTTTTCAAACCAGTAAATTCATTTGGCAAATAAAGAAGAAATGGGGGTAACATCTACTTTCTCGAGATAAAACCATTATCTGTTATTAAGCTCCCATAACGAAATCATCAACACCTAGATTTTAGGACAGAACTGATACAGACATTAGTCCCACAATTCACATGAGGAGAACTTCCTGAAAACATTATTTATTGAAGTCTAAAGACTACACCTAGAAATGATGGAGGGTTTGCTCCCTCCTCCACCCCCAAGAAATATTCTGGTGTTTTTTTCCTCAAAAGTAGGACACAGGGGTGCTGACCTCTCCACTGGGAAGAAGTAGAGTCATTTTGCCATCTGCAGGGAGAACCCAAACCCATATGGTGAGGACTTGCTTTCTTTTCCAGGTTCAAGATTAGCAAAGAGGGGCTAAGAAATTTGTTTGTGAACTTAGAGATACATGGCCACACACACATAAAATATGAGAGACAGGCAGAAAGCATGTCTGCAGACTCTTAAATACAAACGTACAACAGTTTTCAAGGTTAATAGCATTAATAAAAATGAAGAACAAGTTACACTTTCAGAGAAATCACTGCTACACAGAGCAAAGTTTACTGAAAAATAGCATTTTTTACCACACTGCCTAACTGATGTTGAAAGGGGCTATAGATTGAGGTGCTTGCTAATGATAACTTTGAAGAAACATCACACTTAAAACTCAGACTGATTGCAGAAAAGGTGTTTTATCAACTGCTCCCTTTATGAATAAATATGAAACTACCAGGAAAATGTTTAAACAGGTGTAATCACAACTGCATATGAAAATTGAGTTTAGAGGCTGTAAGGAATCTTAACACAGTTAAGAAAGAATGAAAGCAATGTAAAACTGTGATCGTAGCCGATTATGCATGTATCATGCAAAACAGGAATGTTGTCATAGCAGCCATAAAAATGTCAGTGAAAACTGAACTACTATTACCAAGTTGTAAATGAAATGAAAAATGCAAAAGGAGTATGTGAATGAATACATTAAGGGAAATGTTATTTCTTTCCTGGTAGATAAACAAGCAAAACAAAATACATTCTCATGAAACAGAGTAATTTGTATGAACAAATACGCATAGATAACAATTGCAGGAGGCCACATCTGCACAGTACAACGGGACAAAATTATTAAGATTTTGGGTAATGAATTTTCCAGCCTTAGAAAGGAAGGGACAGTAAAAATGTAATGTTATGAAACAAGTTTCAAAGTAAGAAACCAATTAAGTAATAGATTATATTAAGGGCCAATATTGTTTATACTAAAGGGAGCTTCTTCTGTCTGTTAGCAATGGCAGTTTGGCTTTCAGTGTTTTTCATTGTTAAAAAGTGTGGCTTTTAAAATGAAACATTTCTAGCCTTTTGTACACTATATTCATTACAATGTTATTTAACTACTTGCACAAGTGCTTAATGCTAAAAACAATTAACACGAAAAAATAGAAACCCAGGGCTTGGAGTTGGATGAAATAACATGAGGACCTACTGGCATAAGCAAATCCTCTGCCCAAGAGCCCGAGCCAGCAGCTTGCTCAACTCGGGCAAAGTCTTCTGCAGTGGCGCTGGGAGGACTCTGGCCAGCCCGCGGCACTCACATGCGGTGGGATTAAGGCTCTCATGTGCATGTGGAAACATCATGTATGTTATTCAACTGTTAAGATAAGTACACTTAGCTGTTTTTTCCTAAAATTAATCTTTCACAATAGCCAGCCACTGCAAAATGAAAGTCTAGTACGTATTGTTAATTAAGGCAAGTCCACATAGAATTGGATATTGAAGCAAGCACTGGGTAAATATATGAAGGTTGTACCTTCATTTCTGCATTAAAAGAGCAATTACTTGGAATATGCTTTACAAACATCAAAGTTAAAAAAATATTTTTGAGTTCCTAATGTGTCCATAATTAATTCACACATTCAGCTCTTGAGTCCAGAAATATGTTCCTGTTGATAATTTGAATCTAATGCTTCAAAAACAATCTGGCACATTTTTATTTGCCTTAGTGCCTGAAAGCTATTACCAAGATAGTGCTTTACAATGTCATCATTGCTACCACGTATATGCTTTAACTAACACTAGTGCTTACGTCTGAAGAGTTTCCCTCAAGAATTAAACAGTTTTGTCTCAGTACACAATGTCATGGCAGTATCTTAATGGAAGGGAATGTATTTATCAAATAGCACCCTTAAACTTTAAATCAATTAGAATTCAAGTACTGTGTTAAACAAAATACACAGGAAAATGGAATTTTACAAGAGTTAAAGCTGCCCTTCTTCCAATATTGGCTACATTTATTTCATATAAAATAAAAGATATTTTGTTACAAGAGAGATTCTGAGAAGTGTTAGCTGTCCTCAACTCCCAAATCAATGAGAACGAGGAACAAAGCACTTCACAAGATCAGGCCTGAGTATCAGAAATGTTTCACATCCCCATCAGAGATGCCCAGGGCTAGTATTTCCACATGTATAAAAGTCAGTTCTGCAAAAATGATCCTTACCTACATCCTTCTCACATACACATGCGCTTAGAATGTACTGTGACAGACAGGAGCCCAAGACCATCCAAAATGAGTCTGAATTTTTATTTATATAATTAGCAATTTTGTTAAGAACTGAATTTATGAAAAATATGAGTTCCTAAACCAAAAGATAAAACTGTTTGCTTCAATTTTTAAACAGAAAAGGAAAACATAACTGGGAATATATTGGCTTACATTTGATTTTGAGTACTATCTCATCCCCTTCACCACTGTGCTGGTTTCATCTCAGTGACTGACCTTGGTATCAACTGCTAATTCTTTCAAACATAAAATCACCTTTCTAAATTGCTGCTTTTTAGAAAATTATTTCTGTAGTTAGTATTGCAGTTTGACCTTTTAAGAGCAACAAACTTATTTTGTTATTTTTAAATATTATGTTATTTTTAAATGTTAACAAAATAACAAACCTGTATTTGGTCGCTTTTGTTTAGAACACTTCTATGCATCTGAAAGAAACATAACTGTGGATGGATGTTATCACTCCTCTTTCTGTTTAATTCTGGCAGAGTGTTTTCAGAACTTGAAACATGATCTCTGAGGGCAGGAAAGGTAATTCGGATACTTGGGAGTCCTACACTACATACAATGTATGATACGCCATGGCTTAGGGCAGTACTTGGAAAACTCTCCCCGTTCCTCCAAACACAGTGTTTAACTTGGTTGTTCCCATCACATCGAACAGGGAGGTATTTATCCAGACAGCAGTCCAAGGACCAGACCACTGAACAATTTCAATGTGACTTCTGGAAGTTTTCCCTCCAGCACTCCCTTCTGTCCCCAGTGGCTCTCAAAGCACAAAGAGGGCCTCATGCTTCACATCGCGTATACCACAACACATCCAGCCTGCACCTCCCTCCCTCCTTTGCTGCTGACTGGCATTCATATGTGAATTTTGACTGGGAGTGCTGGCAACTGCACGTGTAAGGACAGGAGCAGCACTGGGGAAGGGCTCTGCTGAGCTCCGAGGAGTCGGACAGCCTCTTGCGAGCCCACAAACACTTATACTCCTCTGGAGCTGGAGGCAGGAAGGTCCTGCAGCAATCCCAGTGTTAGAGCACGATCAGGAATCATTATTTTCACTGTTCCAGTACTAACTGCACCTGGTTGAGTTTCCTGGGCACGTTTGCCAGGAGACTTTCTTTGAGAAAGGGAGAAAGAAGGGTGGGGACAGTTGTTCATCTTTCTTTGAACATTAAACAGAAAACATCCCCCATCTAACCGAGACAGAGAGAAGTGCTGCTATGTACACTTCACTTACTTACCCAAACAGCTGAGAGCCCCAGCACAGATCCAAATGCGCCTTCCCTTGATACTGGGTGACCTGACCTGCTTGGAGAGCAACAAGTCTGTGGAATTTTGTGCACCCTTAAAAATATTAATCAGGGCACCCGGCCAAGGTGTGGGAACAGCACAGTTGTGAAAATCGAGTAGGAAAACCCTGGGCCAAATCCTGGTGTTCCCTGCGCAGGGTTCTGAGGGGCTCCCTTGGCAGTGAGGGACGGGGAATGCCAGAGCCCTTTCCCTGATGCAGCCACCGCTTGCGTGCCGTGGGGACTCGGCGGTAGCCCTGTGATGGAGACTGAAGTTCCACGGCTCCCCCAGCCACTGGGGAGAATCGGCACTGACAGACTGCCGTGCTTCGGGCTGCTGCCGAGGCTGCTCAGTGCCCCCTGTAGAGCCCATGGCTGCCTACGCCCATCTTCCCCTGCATCTAATAGAGAGTGCACATCAGAGGCAGTGGTAGGTGGGGAGATAAGGGGGAGAAGCTTTAAACATTGCCAGGTCAACGCAACAGGAGGCAAGCAAGTACAGAGGCAGCAAGAACTACTGAAAGTTTTTGATATAGTCCCAGGTGGACTCCCCAATGCCTGTAAATGTTTCAAAGGGGGATCCCCTTTCCATGGGCATGGAAATGTTTCAAAGGAGCCCCAATCAGTGCAAAGTTTCAAAGACCTCTGCTTGCTAAAAATTCTACCCCGAACGCCTCCCCAGCTGAAAACATTTCTAAACAGATCCCTTCCTGGCTAACAGCAGCTGAGGAGATCTGTTGCTGCTTACAGCCCTTCTGCAGGCCCCAGTGTAAAATGAAACAAAACATCTACCATTTACCTCCTCTGGGGATGTATCCAGCCTGCTCCTTCCCCAGGGACCCTGCGCAGGACCCAATGTGCCTCTGTGCTTGTGCACAGGATATGAAGGGCTAGAGTGCAGAAGGGTAATTTTTCAAAGCGGTGTGTGGGAGTAGCACTGGAAATTCCCTGCATACTGCTTTGAAAAAAATAAACCCCCTACCTCCATGAATTATGAGCATGGCCTCCGACTCCAGACTGAGGAGCTGAGAGGTTGAAAAGGGAGGCACAGCCAACTTAACTGGATGCACTTTTTAAGACTACGATGTAAGAAATAATTGAATTCTTTAATCATATTACAGACACTGATACTTAAGAGGTGTCGCTGCTACAGAGCAGGGATTCCTTTGTTGACAGTCACTTGAGCAGAATAAAACTGTAACCAAGTGCTTAGGATATCTCAACTATTGATTTTGTGTTTCTCAAAGTATGAGAAGAAAGTGCTGCTGAGAAGTCTTGGATTATCAAAGCCAAGGGGTTTTTTACCTAAAAATTACATGTCAAGGCTAACTTCATTGTCTTGGCTCACTTCAAATTCAAAAGAGAGATAAAAATCTCTCCCTGGAAATGCTTATCCTACGCAAACTCTTATCTTAGATTGGTATCAATCATTCATTTTCCCCAGATAGCATCTCAATGACTATATTAAACCAGACACTTTAATTTTAGACAGATACAAGTTCATTGAGATGAGTCCAACCCTAAGCTCCTGAGTAGACACAGTCTGAGGGCAAGCTCCCCCCTGCCCCCCAAATGCCCGTATGTTCACCCTGGGATCTCAGTGCCTGCCCCCAGCACAAACAAATCCTCATCTGTAGATCTTGAATTGACAACAATGACATTAATAACCCCTGTGACACAGACCTGGGCTGCAGAAACAGCTATATTAGCTTCTTTCTCTCACTGCCCATCTGGCTAGACTTGGTCTAACACAGAGAAGGGAAACTCTTGCACCCCTTATTTTGTAAGCAATAAACCAGCCTCAGTGGTAAGCAGGCACGTGCCTGTCTCTCCTATGGCCTGAGTAAGGGATCAAGGCTCTCAGGCTTTGAACAAAGGGCACAGGAGCAAGCCCAAGAGGCAATCCATCACTTTCCTTACTATTACTCACTCAGCACAATGCAAATTAACATCAAAAATCTGCACAGCATTTATTGCTGGAAAAACGGTGACATCTAGTCTCTCCTTTCCCCTTCAGTATTCCCCAGTAAAGAACAGCAGAATACCAACAGCAGACTCACTCGCAACACCTTTTCAGAAGCAGTCACATGTCTTGAAGGAGAGGGGCCCCAAGAGCCTTGTGAACTGAGATGCCCAGAGTGGGAGGAAGCTTGGCTCCATATTAAAGGTTTCTATACTTCACTCTCTCCTAAACTGCACCATAAAAAAAAGTGATGACTTGAGCTTAATGAAGATTCTCAGTCCATATCTCAGCAAAGCGACACAAAGACGTGACACCGCAATGGAATAATCACACATTTTCTTACCATGTCCTGGTATTTACAATGTTCTAGGTGTACAGAACTGACTCCATATGCATCTTTGTATTTATATAGAGTTCTTCCAAATATGTATAATAACTTATGTACAGCTTCAAGGAAACAATAGGTACAGTTTTCACAATCAGCAGCACCACACTTCTCAGCCTCCTATGCCTTCACCACTGTTGTTTTCCAATAGAACTAATAGTGAACCTTGTCATGTCATATATATCATCATGTTCATTCATCATATATCATTCTAGATGGCACTAATTTGGGGATATATAAAAATGAACTTCAAACATCAGTCACTGGAAAATGAAGAAATTACATCTTTCCAAAAGGAAAAAGAACTCCCCTCTCAAATCAAGCAGAACCTTAACTCAGCACTTCATGACCTTTGTATTTAAAAATAATTTATTAGCTACTGGATCACAAATTAAGTTGAAACAAGTGCTAAGCTTGCCTAAGGACTTCTTTCTTTCAGGCTTCTTGAAAAAAATCTAGGGGGGAGCTACGTGAAATCACTATGGTCCAATTAACAAGGATCTCACTCTTCAAGCTTGCAAACAAGAGATTACATTAACACCTGCTACTAAAGCAAACATTTTTAAATATCTTCATCTTAACCTGCTTGACATTGACTTCAAACTCCTGCCTGGCTCTCAGATGAAAATTGTTGTGACTGACATGTATATTTTTCATTTGGGGGTGGGGGTGCGAAGACCGTGTCAGTCTGTATTTCTCTGTTTCTGGTATTTATGCATAATTCACTTCAAAGATAATAGGAGTTACATACATGCATTGACGGGAGAATAATTTCCTAAATGTAAAATTGTTGAAGGAAAACCATTATGCTTATGGGAGATAAATGCTGCATGTGAACATATGAGACACACAGAGTGCACTGTAGGGTCCTTGAAGGATCTCATCCAACATATGCCTACAGTGGCATGTGTAAGTAACTCCTCTGTGGTCTACGCATCAAAATAAACTGACCTCTTGGGCCAACACATATATTTATAACATCTGTACAGACAGGAAAAACAATTCTTGTGTTCATCAGAAAAGCAATCATACAGCTGCAGCAGAAATACATCCCATCAGTTTACAATAACACTTTACTGTAAACTCTTGCGACGGGACTGTAGTAGAAGGCAGCAAGCACTGATTTTTGAAACACTTGTATGTAAGTTGAACTTTCTGAAGTCCAGAATTGTTGGAAAAAGAAGAAAAAAACCTACTGAAATAACTCTGTAAGTGTTTTGTTTTGACAATGTTCCTCAGGAATTCACCACACTTAGCTGGGAAAATGCTAGCAGTTAAATCTATTCAATGTCATGACATACAAAATTGAAACATAATTGCTCCTAAGTGGTTGACAACTGGCAAGTACTTTTTACATGGATAGAGAGAAATTTATGCTACCAAATGGAAGATACTGTCAAAAGTTTGATTTTAATATAAATGAAAATGCTACATGAGGACTCAAAAGGATAAGGAAAAAAGCTCAGCAGTAACACTTTTATAACCACATATTTAAAAAGCTTTGAAGTGAAGAATCATTACATCAAAATCATTTTCCTTGAAAGATAAAAAAAAATAAATTACAGCATGAATATTAACAAGTTATTAGAATAGTGAATTTCAAAGAGTAGCAAAAAACAAGCAGCCGATGAGTGGCCTAGTTTAAAGAATGTCTTACCAATCATATGGTTAGCGACATGGATTTGTATCTCTCTCTCATTCTCAAAGGTCATCTGGCACTTGATGCATTGATAGGTCTTTTTCTGTTTAATAACCAAAAAGAGATTAGAGAAAACTGCACTGTAGCATAAGGCAAGTGTGATCATGAATATAGCATATTACGTGCTTCATCTTTCCTCCACTGAGGCCTTTTCTGCTCCTATGTCCCCAACAAGACATCAAGTTGGGCTGGGCTCTTCTGGGACCATAAATACAATCTGTAATTAACAGCCTGCTTTAGAAGAATTTTTAATTTCAACTTAAAAAATTTCAAACGATAGTACTTGAAAATCTGATTGAGTACTTGAGCCATAATCAGATTGCATGTCATTTAACCCAATGCAGTAAATATTCCTACAGAGTGAAATAAAAGACATTGACAGGTAACTCTGTTTTCAGAAAAAAGATCAACTTTCTCAAAAAATTCAATTTTTAGTTAAATTCAAAATACAGCAGGCAAAACACCTATAGTTGAGGAAGCGAAGGACAAAAGGAAAGAATATAATCTGTAATGGTATCCCATCAGAAACCCTGGAAAAACTGCATTACCACAAAGAATTGTTTCCTAGCACAATCTGTTGTGTATTTTCTCCGTCTCAGAGTCATACCAGAGAGGCTTAGCTGCAGAAGTCAGGAGACAGTGTGAAGAGGCAATTACATGAACCATTTATTCAAATAGGGAAAATGGGGTTTGCACTCAGATTGACAATGGTGCATGTACTTTTGCAACATGACAGGAAAAAAACCCAAGAAATCATTTGCAGAAATTAAAATGCATGTTGACAAGTTGGACATCCAGGTTCAGAAAAAAAACCCCAAAACATGAATGCTAAGCTTTTGTACACTTGCAAAGAGTCTTACTTCCCAAAGCAGGATTAAGCTGCATTGGTCTAATGTGCATGCTCTTTTACTTCACGGGAATATGCTATCTAAATAGACATCTTTTGACGTGCAATTTTAAAAAATTGGGCCTTTTGTGCCTACTTTTTCCTAGAGAATAACTCCTACTGCAACACTTGCCACTAGGCATGAGCATGCAGTCTGTATCCTTACAGCTAAAGTGGATGGCAGCAGAACATATGTGGAATCTCCATGCACTGGCCACAAGCTCAGTTAGCCAAGAAATTGATGAGAACCCCAAGCCATTAACACTGAGAAACTCAATTCAGTAAACAACACCTCTTAACTTTTTTGAAGCAAAATATTTTGCGGGTATTTTTTGTGCACTTTTAGATGCACATTATTTTTTCTTACAGCCTCCACCCCACACCTAGGTAAAGAATCCCATTTTTAGGACAGCAGTAATAAGTCAGAAGTTTTGAGTTAAACAGAGGAGTTGCTGTCACCCCCTCTGCGCATGGGATCCAATTTCCTCAAGCACCTGCTGAGGAAAGAACAAATTAGGTGCTGCCAAGAGCTTCTTAACTACTTCCCATGTCATCAATGGCAACAAGTTAGTCTGCTGGAGGTTAATGAACATGCTCTAATACCATAATAACAAATGCACCAGTCTATAGATGTTATGTGTATTCCATGAATTCTGTACGCAGTATGTGTTTGCATACAGGCAGGGCTTTCTAGGCTAAAATAACAATGGGTGATTAACACGATAATAGGAAGAAGGCTATACTCCATTGGCCGAAACCTGACACAGCCAACCATATAAAAGGAAATAGTTTGGATTGGCTAGTTATCCCTAGGCAGCTCAAGAAAGTATCCTCCTGGAGTCCATTCGGAAATCAAGGCTGTTAATAGAAAAGCAGCTGGATTTCTGCAGCACTCTTTCTTGGGAATCTATTCCGGCAGACGAGCACAGCACACATACATACACATGTCCTCTCAAACACACTGGCATACACATGCTGAGGGCTCCTAACTTTGAAAAAACAAAACAAAACAAAACACAAAAAACCTTGGAAGTGAAAAGTGGGATTGGGTGGTGAATGATTCATGTGGTCACATTTAAAACTTGAAACCTTCCTCTTCTTTAAAACTTCAAAGATTACTAAGTGTTGTGCCTTGTTCAACACTTACCTCTGTTTATGAGGGTTCCCTAAGTAACTAGCTAAAATGGACAATATTGCAGCTCAACTCTATTTCAAACCTTTAAAGTTATATTAAACACAGACAAAGGATTCATTTTTTTAATCAATTTCGGTGCTTCTGAAAGCTACTTACTAACAGATCTGGAGACAGGATGTCTTTGTTTATCCACAGACCCAGTGCGAACTCCTCCACACCATTTCACAAACTTATAAAACACTCCGCTTGACGTGACCACCCCTCAGAGAAGACGGCAGATTTCAGACTTCCTCTGAGTATTATCTTTAGCCTCAGCTGAGACACATGCATGCAAAAGAGCAGCTTAACTGAGGCAATGGTTCTTGTGATAGGGTACCCCGCCTGAGGTTAATAAATGGCCTCATACAGGCCACGAAATAGCTATAGCTAGATTAGCACCCAAATGTATATGCAAGAGATGGAAGAGCTGGTTTTTTGGCTCATTAATAATTCTCTTTAAAAGAATGTCACAAAACCAGACTTCCATTCTCAGTAAATGGGGATCACTAGTTTTAATACAAGGCTGTTTTATTTGGGGTACCAAATATCATCTTCTACTACCATTTTTGTGGGTGTCATGGCTTCACAAACATTATTAATGGGTCAGTTATCTCTTTTTAAAGTTTTGTCTTCACAAGTGGTACAACAAATGTGCCCACATTCTGAGGAGCTAACAGAGTCTAGGTGACAGCATCTAGGTGACATAAGAGACCAGATGAGCAGGCCTTCAGCTGAGACCTCAATCCCCATTAAGTCCAGATATTTAATTCTAATCTTGGCACAAAATAGTAGTAATAACAACAGAAGGTTCTGGTTTCTTTTCTGAAGTAACTATTGTTCCCATGGGTTTTCCAGACTGTCCTCCTTTAAATCTGGAAATGGTTTCCTGTTCAACAAAGAAAATATTCCTCCATTCAAGTGGATTTACAAGGGAAGAGAAGGGATGCGGGGGAGAACAAAGAGAGGGAATTGAATCCAAGAAAGTGTGCAGGAGAAAAGGAACTGAGAAAAGGAACACAATAGGGTCCATTCTTCCAATTTTCTATGCCACCTCCTTTGTTTCTTCAGTCCAAATAACCTAGGTGGGCTAAAAATAGTAACACCATTCAAGATGGAAATTTAATTGAAGTCTAATCATTTGCCATTGTCAATGTTAAACAAGCATTGTTTATGATAACTATGGTACAAAATAAGGATAAATCTGTGTAAGAGAAAGAGCAGCTTGAAATGTGACTCCAGCTTTACAAGGGGCAATGAGAAATCTCAACACTAAACAACCAGTCATGTTTCTCAAGACATACACATTCCTCTAGAAGACATGTTAAAAGGAATTAATAAAACGTATTCAAAACTGAAGCTCCCACACACAGAAATACATTCAGAAAAACATGAAGGCATTACCTCTGACACAATCATAACAGAAAAAAAAGGTCTTGAGCTTTACATGTCCAAGATACTGGAATGTACCTCCACTTGCAATGCTCATCTAAAAAAAAAAACTTAAGTCCTAGCCAAACCAAATAGCTCATGTAAAACTGTAAGAATCAAACACAAATTGATGTTAGAGCAATCTTTTACTACTAAGGTGTATTTTATCTATTCTTCTTAGTGATGTTCCTTGTGGAAGACCATTGACTTGACTTAAGATCTCCTAATAACAAATCCTCCAATGCAGATGTTGCCATGTACACAAGGCAAAAACTTTGTCCATCTGGAAAACTATCTTTGTTGACCATCATGATTGGATCCTAGTTAAGACGTCCTAGAAACAAAGGTTATCAATTCACAGATATTTCTTCCCAGTTGTTTGCCATACTAAAATGTAAGTGAGGAAGAAACAATACAGCAGTATTTTCAAGGGTTATGTGCTTTCTTTTCATTCTTACGGATAAAAAACCCCCCAAACCACCAAGCAATTCTGAGTGGTTTCTGATCCTCATGTTGCTGTCTCCAACTGATTTTAAGCACAAAACCTCCAAAAATTCAATAGTAAAAAACTCAAAACATAACAAAATATTCGTACTCTCATTGTGGTGCTATATCCATTGTGCATACACAGACTTGAATACACAGAGTAAAAAGAAATTGTTCTTTTTCTCCTGCTCTATCTTTTTTTCTTCCCCAATATTTTCATTTTTTATTCATCAAGAGCTAATATTATTTTCTTCCTTTCATTCACTTTGGGGTTAAATCTTCATTTAAGGTTTTTTTCTGAAATTCCTTTAGGCTTCCATGCTCACTTCTTCAATTCAGAAAGTATAACTGCAGGTGGAGTGATTTCCGACATTGAAAGAAGTTACAGATTTTGGATGTCATCGTCATCTTTTCCACTTGCTTGGATTTCATTCTGCTTATTCTTATTTACTCTGAGATATACACCCACTACTTAAAATCTAATCTCCCTATATTTTCTTTCTGACTGTACCTTGTCCTAATCTTCAACAGCTTTTCTGTTTAAGAAAGAAAAATCAATAAGGTATTTAAAAAAGAAATGTAGCAGTGCTCAAGAATTGGAGAGAAGCAGCTCTTCTCTGGACATCTGCAGATTACTCTACATGCATTGTGCACTTAAGATTCCTCCAGTAAAATGGTATTTTACCTGTGCGCAGCATGCTAACAAGACGACAAGAGAGATCGTGTTCAACTTGCTTAGCTTTGCTATGAAGCCAATGAAGTTAAGTAAACACTATTCTTGAAATACAGAGATTTATCACCATTTAAAAGACAGCATAATTCTTTGAAAACCCCTGTGCTAGGCAGGCACAAAGGGCACTCATTGCCTTGAGTAACCTGAGTGAAACACCAATAGTTTCCATGTGAACTGATATCAGAATTCAGGTCTTGTACCTATAATGAAGGGTAAGATAATGAATTATTCCTAATAACAATATATCTATTCCTGGGATGCATACCATAAAGGTCTCTGATAGTAGCATATGTGCAGGCTGTAGTCACCTGTTGAAGGTACCATTTGCCATCATCACAAGTGCTGATTTTTCATTATCTTCTAGAAAGGAACTAAGACCTTTCCTCATGGTATGAAATTCAAAGCATTTACCTTATTGAAGAACTTAAAACTCTCCCCTGAGAGAACGAGTATGGAAGCTGTCACTGAAAAGAAAGAGTTAAAGCAAGAAATAAGAGCAGAAAATGGCAATGTATTCTGCTTCTGATAGTCGATAGGAAAGAAAAGGTAATACTTTAGGCTATAGGCCCAGCCATATGAAGAATTAGTCCTACCTAAGAGAACAGAGGTGTTTTAAAGAATTTAGATGGAAATAAAGGCCTGAGGAGGAGGAAGGAGAATGACCTAGCCAGAGCCCCAGCTGAACTCTCAAAAGGTATCACACCGAAGGAGGGATATTTCCATTCCTCATTCTTCTGCAGAATTCAGTGTGTGTGTGCCTGGAGGCTTAGTCACACATTCACCACACCCAGAAGGAACAATATCCATTTGTTTTACTAAAAAAGCAAAAATTTAAAAAAAAAAAGAAATTAAACTTTCTGTGGGATTCACTCAGAAGCCTGGAACGGGGCATTGAGGCCAGAGGGTGCTGGGGCAGGCAGTGCCATGATCTGAGCTGGCCATGCACAGCCCAGCTCAGCCAGACACTGCTGCCCCGCATGCCCCAGCGCTGAGCCGGAGCTCACAAGTCCAGCAGGGGACAGAGCCTGCACCAGCTCTATTGGAGGCATCTCAGTCTGCATCCTCAGGACGTACTTAGGGTCTTCTCTTACTGAGCCTCTGGTGTTCTAGTTGAATGGTATTTTCAGGTTCTTTTAATGCAGTAAGATGTGTTTGTGGGTGCTTTAATTAGCAGATTGACATAAACAGGCATCTACGGCTGGAATTATTCATTAGGAGTTGGGTGCCTAATTTCCTTAGATACTTTTGAAAATCTCACCCCATCATGTTTAATTAAAAATGTCAGATGATATCAATACTCAGATGTGTCTGCTGTTGGTCTCCCGAGAAGGTTTCCAAAATCTACTTCTCATTCCATCTGTTCCTGACAGAGGAAGGACTGACTTGGCCCATTCTTGAACCAAAACGTCAACAAATAATTTTAAAAGACTATAAACTGCAAATGATATTAATCTCCTGAGTAGGCTTCTGAAACCTTACTTGGATCTGCATGTTCCCAAGTATCTTGTAAGCTAAGAAATGGGAAAGCAGGCTATCTGTGAACAGTAAAGGAGAGCACGCTTGTATGTAACCTGCATTAGACAAGATTTTCCAGATTTGCTAAGAAAACTACTTATCTTGCAGGAGGGCCATGAGGCAGATCCTTTTAAAATCACTTTTAAAATCATACACACACACACATGCACAAGCATACACATATGCACACAGACATCCAAGCAGCCTCACAACGTTCACTCTGACAGACATCCATAAAGACAAGCTCTTTAGCACAGAAATTTGTTTTAGGTGAGAATTTGGGGGGTAGCGTGGAATTCACTACATTTTTCCTCAAAAATTCCTTTATCTTCCTGCTCATGTTTAGTCCCCTGGTAAGAAATAATCTCACTCCTCAAGTCTGACAGATCAGATTTTTTTGTTTGTTTTGGGTACTCAGCACCTCCTTTTTTCATGCAAATGCCCCAGCTTTTCCAGATCTGCCAGTTCAGTAGCATCAGAATTCATGGACAAACTCAATCCCCACCATTCAAGTGTCTCAGCTCTCTGTTGGTAAATCTAGGGCAGTTTTATGATAAAAAAATCTGACGTGCTGCCACTAGGAATCAAGGACCCTGCAAGGCTGAGCAACATCTAATTTTTCTATGAGCATTACTCTACCTTTCCTCCTGTTTTGCTGGGGTTTTTTAGTAGCACAAGTGATTTTATGAAGTGACAGTTTAAAAAAAAAAAAAAAGATCAGATCAGTTCTCAGTCACATTGAAGGTCTACATTTTATCCCTCAGACATCTTAAAATTCAGCTGTACTTACTCTGGGAACAGGGGATGTCTGGGTACCTTTCCTTTGGCCACTAGTCTCAGGTGTCAGGTCTCGGTGGTCTACCTGAATGTGGCTCTCTAGGTCTTCCGCACTTTCAAATTTGACACTACACTCTGGACACCTCAGACTGCCACACGGTCTTTCGTTCACCTCCTGTGGAGTCAAGCCCGAAGACTGTCCATTGGTGCTCCTGGTCATGCATCCAGCACACAGGCCATAGGGAAGGCCATTCACATCCAATTTTACCAAGTCCTGCTTATTCCGGAACTCCTTCAAGCACAATGCACACTTGTAGAGTTTTTGCAAGGCCTGGCCATTGGGCGATGAGGTTGCAGAGTTTCCTGCCAATTTCTGCATATGGAACGTCCCATGAATTTTCAACTCAAGGGTAGAGGTGACCGTCTGCATACAGACAACACAGCGAAACCCAGTGAGGGAGTTTCTGAGATCTGGATGCATCTGGCAGTGCTCGATAAACTCCTCCTCGCTCTGCAGTGGCATTTTGCAGATCCGACACGTCCCTGTATCCAAACTCTTGCTGTGAGTGACTTTGTGCTCCGTCAGGGTCAGGAGTGATGGGAAGCGTTCCCCACAGATGGGGCACATGTAGTGCTTAGCTGGGCCTCGATGGGTCTGCATGTGCTCTCTCAGGCCATTTTCTGAGAAAAAGGTCCTTGAGCAGATATTACACTTGTGGCTACCTTTGATGAATTCTGCTTTCTTCCTAGAACAGTCATCCTCCCCAGGCCTGATGTTATGATCTCTCAAACGATGGTTCTGCAAGAGGACCTCCATAGTATAGGCAGCCCCACAAATGTCACAGCCATACATGGGCTCAGAAGCATCTACATCATCCTCACTGGCTTCATGACTGTTGGAAGTATCTGGATTCTTCAATAACATGTTCTGGATATCTGCTCCTTCTGTCTTCTTATTTGTTGGGGTCATGCCATTAGCTGTACCATTCTCAGTGCTAGCATCAAAAACACAATGTTTTTCCCGCAAGTGCTTTTCAAGCAAGATGATGGCATGAAAAGCTTTGCTACAAAACTTGCAGTTGTATTTTTTGCTGTGGGTTGTGATGTGGCACTGCAGTTCTACCTCTGTGCTAAAGGTCTCACCACAGAAGATGCATTTGTGAGACTTTGATGGATTCCCCAAGTGACTATGCTTCACGTGGATCTGGAGATCCACCTCCTTCCTAAAATCCCAGTTACAGGCTGTGCAACGATACATCTTCTTTTCATTGCTATGCTTGACTGCCAGATGCACTTGGATAGATACCTTGGAATCAAAAACTTCTTGGCAAAGGGTGCAGTGATACAACACAAAAGTATGCATATCCAACAAATGCTTCTGCAAATCATCCACTGAAGAAAACTGTTTGTCGCAGCTCTCACATACATAATGAGTTGAAGTTGTCATGTAATGTACGGTGAGATGTTGCAGAAGAGACTCCTGGGAGTCAAAGTCTTCTTTACACTGAGGGCAAGACTGTTTCCTCAACAGCAACTCCAAATGCAACTTTAAATGGGTTTGAAAACTTTCAAAATTTGAGAACTTTAGATCACACTGATTACATGGGTATTCACCATTAGACACTGAGTTTACACTAGCAGAAAGCCGTTGCCTTTTAGGGGAAGAGACTTCAACATCAGAAGAAACTGGACTCTGCTCTGCTTTTGACTTCTTATTGTGTGCCAGAGGAATGTTCTTGTGGTTTTCTTTAATATGCTTTGTAAGCTTCAGGATGGAGCCAAAAATGGGGGAGTTTGTGCAATAAGGGCATGAATAAACTTCCATAAAAGACTGTGTTGGCTGAATGACAGGGGAATCCAATTTTGAATTTCCTACATTGCAGTGAGTCTGCTGAATATGCTCAGTCAAGGTTGCTTCAGTCAGAAAGCCCATGGAGCACTGGTTACAGAAGAAAGCGTTGTTGCCATCTTGAGGGGTAGCGTTTGGGCCACAGTGAGTAATACGGATGTGTTCTTGTAAGCTATTGATATCTGCAAACATCTCTGGGCAGTAGTTACAGTGAAAGGCAGAAATGTTGCTAAACTGCATCATGGGATAGGCATGGTTTTTGTGCACCTTTCTCACGTGTTCATTCAAGTTGTACAGTGTAGGCATGGAATCAAGGCAGATCTGGCACGTGTGGCTTTGCTGAGGTTTGTCCGCATGAATGGTCTTCAGGTGGATCTCCAGAACAGCAAGGCTGTTGAAGTCGCGCTTCGAACAGTATGGGCAGCTGTAAGTAACTTTAGACCAGTTCTGGCCTTCCTCTCTGTCCACAGACCTGATTTTCTTTTGTCCTCTCAAAGGCTTTAAGGTTGAATCTGGGGTGGAACCTCTTTCCACCGATGCGCTAGAGTCGGGCGTTGCACTGCTCATGGACGCCACGCTCCCCAAGACTGGGTCAGGGCTGATGCTGTGATTGCTGGAGTCAGGTTGTCTGTGGCTGTCCAAGTGGCAATAGACTTCCTCCACTGAAGAAAACTGCTCAGGGCACATAGGGCACTTGTGTTTTTTGTTGGCATGGGCTTGATGAATGTGTGAGAGCAGCGAGTTTTCGTCTGCAAATACTTCAGGGCAATGAATACACTGCAAATCTGCCTTCTCGGAAAGCTGTGGGTGGCGTGTCATTACGTGCTTCTCCAAATCTTCAGTCTGACTGAATGTCTCTTCACAGTAATCACACATAAAATCATCCTTCTTCACCTCTTTCTCAGTCTTTGCCATATGTTCCTTGTTCTTTTTATGAGCTTGCATGTGACTCTGCAATGAGCTGGTAGATGAAAACCCACGTTTACACACAGTACACTTGAAGGGTTTGCTGGAGCTGTGGGTTTTCAGGTGAATTTTGAGGTGATCGCTGCGAGAGAACGCAGCCTCGCATTCATGGCAATGGTACTTTTTATCCCCTGTGTGAAGCTTTATGTGGCGATCCCTACTTCTCTTGTGCTTAAAAAGCCGGCTACAGTAGGTGCATTTGAAAGGTAGTTTGTCACTGTGGATCTGCTCGTGCCTTTTAAGGTAGCTCAGGCGAATGAAGGACTTATCACAAAACTGACAGGGATACGGCAGGCCAGTCCCCCCTTCCTCCTCCCCGATGCCGAGATCACACCCATCTCCTATCATCTGAGTGGGTGATGCAACATCTTTGCTGGAGGGAGATGAAGCCACCCAGGAGAGTTGTGGGTCGTCATCACCATCTGTAATGGGAAAGCAGAAAGGAGATTAAAAACAATTCCCAGTGCATCTGTGAAATAAGGACAAAGCTCTCAACAACACTATGGGCTTCTGCTACTACAGCATTAAAAAAAACCCCAAAACACAACAAAAAAACAACTAAAAAAAAAAAGAAAGATCTCTTGAATTTCAAAGGAGGTTTAAGAAATAAAAATATATTTGTACACATAATTCACAAATTTGCCAACATATAGCATTAATAAAAAGCATTTTTCTTTAGCAGGTTTAACCCCTGCTCACTGTACTGTAAAGCAATAAACAATGAATAAAGAAAGCAAAACACAATGTGCAATGAAGCAATACAAACATTTTGAAAAGCTACAGTGTTAAGTGATCACCTGTGATTTTGTGGGTCTTTTTAAACGCTACGTCAAGTTGATTTTAAGTAATGTCTCCATTAAACAAAATCCTTCAGTTCTGTCTCAAAACTGTAACAGAAGGAAAGGCTGCTCAAAAGCAGAGTCAAACATCTAGGTGAAATAAAAGCATCAGATTTGAGACAGCTCAAGAAACTCAGAGAAGAGCTCTGCACCATTACCACATTCATTCATATGAAAGGCAATGCCGCCTGCTTGGTACAAAACCAAACAAATTAAAAAAGCCCAGAAAATCACCATCGGAGATCTCAAGACATCACAAAAGAATCAACTTCAGGATAAACCAAAAATGGCCCAGCCTCTGTTGGAATAACTATTTCCTTTGCTCAATATGAGGCTTTGGAAAAAATTTTATAATTTGATATTACCATAGAGAAACACAGCACCAACTCCAGCAGCAAAACAGTCATTTTAGGAAAAATACATAAAATGTTGGCAGCTTTCATAAACAGAATTGTTAACAAGAAACAGAAGAGAGCGAGTTCAAATATCCTAATTCCAATAAATGCGGAGATGTTGAGCGAAGCAAAAATGCCACTAGTCCGATACAAAACTGAACCATGGAAAGAAGCAAAAATAAAATTCATGTAAACGAGGGAAGGCACTGACCACATATACGTTTGGAGATTCCAAAAAGGAACCAGTTCTCCAGATACATCGTCCTTATAAAACATTTAATGTTCCTACTTCAGCCCTTCCTAAAACAAACCAATAAAAAAATCCCCAACTGTGCGTGTAGGCTGCCACACGCGCGCTCCTCGTGCCTGCCAACTCCAGAGTCACCAGGCGGGGAAGAACACATGTACAGTGGAGAAGCTCTCCAAGAAAAGCTCGGCCAACGCGGGTATCACCACCGTAAGAGGCTAGCTTGGGCGGCACCGTTTGCTTTGGCAAAGACCTTCTTTCTCACCCCAGGAAAAGAGAGCACAGAGCTACCTTGGAAAAACTAAACCAAATAATCACGCACCGATCAACTTTTCCCGCACGGCAGGGCTGCCTGTTTTCTGGGATGTGTGGGTTGGGCGCCCGCTCCCCTCGCCCCGCACGCCCCAGGGAGCTCCACTCCGCTCCCCCCTTCGACTAAACGTCCCGCTCCGGAGCGCTGCTGGACACCGAGAACGCGCTTCCTCCCGCTTCCTCCCGCTCCCGAGGTGCACCCCCACTCTCGGCGAGCACCCATGCTTCTAAGACGCTCCGTGTCTTTGTGCTCAACTACCCGCTCCCCCGAGCCCGGCAGAGCCCGAACCTAAAACACAGGTGACGAGCCCCCGATTCGCACGTCAACTTTGCCGAGGCTTCGTTCCCCTGCCCGCCCCCCGCTTGCTCTCTGCGGCTGCCACAAAGCCTCGTGTTCCCCATCGAAGCCACCTCTGCTGCCCGCCCCGCTGCCGGCGCAGCTTCGCTCTGCCCCCGGGGAGCCCCCGTCCCGTCCCGTTCCCCCCAGCTCTGCCGCCAGCCGCATCCGGGGCTCCATCCCCACGGACCTGCGGCCACGGGCCGGCGGAGGGAAGGAGCCAGCCGGCTGCCAGCGCCTGGATTAGGGGCCCCCGGGAGGTGCCGGTAGCTCAGGGCTGGCCAATTCCCTCCTCTCGCCAGCTGGGCTCCTCCAGGGGAAAGGAGACAAAGGGGAGCAAGAGGGGGATGCTGGGCCTGAACTAGGGCAGCACATGTTGCGTTTGCTACCGCTGCTGCTGTCTACCGGGGGCGGAGGGGAGGCGGGGGGGTGAGAAGGGAAACAACAAGGAAAAGAAGCACACCGCCATTGTGTTATTTACAGCTTACGGGCTGTAATTAAAATAATTTGAAAAGTCCACTTTGCAGCAACTACTCTAAAATTACCTGCATTTTAAATACCTTCCTTTCCGCAGGCAGACTACTCGCGCCTTGTGCTGGGCAGCGGCACGCAGAGGAAGGACTGCACAGCAGAACTGGGAGCACTTAGAGGCGCTCAGTGAAGCATACAGCTTCAATGTCCAGCTTTGAAACTGTCGATGCAGTGGGCCAAATCCAGTGGTAACACAGGCTGGGCCAACTGCTTTAACTTCGTTACGTGCACATGTGCTTATGCCAGCCATTACACTGGCCCATGATGCAAATCGAACAAATCTTTTAGAAGGTCTCTTTTTCCTCTGAAATGAACCCATCTACCTCAAAATGCACTCTAACATTCAAATAGGGCCAGTCCCCCTCCAGCTGCTGCTCCTCAAACATATTGGGCTATTCAGAAAACAAAATCAAAGAAAGCTGGTATTACTTTGTGAGTGATGCACAAAGACGTCGCTGTGCTAATATAATTTGGATTTTAAAAAATCAACATTTCTCTGATCGAAAAGCTGGGTTTGTAATAAAAATGGAAGCATTTACATAGACAGCTGAAAGTTGTCTCCTTTTGGCAGCTTGATTTAGACCTTTCACTGATTTTCATGTTTAACTTCTAGATTCTTTTTATTGCACCGTTTTCTCATACTTTCACAATTTAAAAAGAATTAGGGAACTTTAAGCCCCAGAAACAACCTACCTTGACTTCCTTACAAACAAGATACTAAATTACTAAAGGCCTAAACTGAAGAAATTAGGGAAAACTCATTATCATTAATCTCTTTATGGAATGAAAAATAGCCTTGTTAATTTTAACTTGCCATATTAAATTGAAGAAAAGACCTATAATGAACTGAGAAGGAAATTCTAAGGTATTTTACCAGAGTCATATTTTAGTGGGAAGATATATTTTAGATGTGGTGTGACATGTCTGGCAATGATGGTTAGAATAATAATTCTACATTAATGCAATCAAAGGAATGTAGCAGAATGAGAAAAATCACTTTCAAAAGAAGATTAAAGTCATTAAAAATGGCTAATCCTGCAAAGTGGGACTGTTCTAAAATGGAGAATCACATGGCTGGTGCAAGGCTTTTGTCATTTGCGCATAAGAGAATCAAAACAAGTATTAAAAGGGTAAGAAAATTCAATAAAAAGTTTAACTAGGAAAAAAAGAGCATTAAGGAAGCTTCAGGATGTCAGTAGTCCTCAGGATATATGTGCGGGTCATGAAGCTTAAAGGGCCAAACTTGATAATCAATCTCAAAGTGGTACAGTAATTTAGCAACTTAATGTTCAGCACGTTTACAGGACTGCAAGCATTTATCATCATAACTGAGGAGCTAATTCCAGCCTCAATGTATTCAATTAATGTATTTTTCCTTCTAATAAGAGCAATTTGGCCAAACTGTGGTATAAATCATAATTCATTCTCTGTTTATCTTCCAGATAACATGAGCCAAGTTCAGAAATATAAGCATGAAGCTAAAATGAAGTCTTAAAAAATGTGATCTCTCTTAGAAAGGAAACATACAGCACATCACAGATTGCCAGCAGTAAGCAGCGCTGCTGTCTCAGCACACACCAATGATGTTGATATATTTATTATTTCAGAGTTATTTTGCTAATAGAAATAAAATCAACCAGACACAATCTCACAGTCCCTGCAAACACTTTCCCCCATTTCCCTGCTCACAGCTAGCAAACATCACGCTCCTGCCAGACTTTGAGCTGAGCTGCATTTGAAGCGGTTGCAGAGGGACAGGCTTGCTCAGCTGCCCAGTCACCCGTGTGGCCCCAGCGCTGGGGTCAGCGTCGGTGGGCAGGGGCTGCACAAACCCAGGCTACCCTCCAGCCGGCTGCTTTTTTCTCTTAAGAACAAAAGGTATGCTCAGAGACCTCATTTGCTGGCCCAGACCTGAAGTTCATCCTTGCCTAAATGCTCTTCTTTACCAATGTAGAGCATCATTGGATTCCCCCCCAGTGAAAAACCTCCCTAGTCTCTCTCCCCTACATGTGGACGATTCAGGTGGCTCTTCCACAGGGCCTCCATGCGTCCCCCCACACCACGGGCACGTCGCAGCATGGCCAGTGCGGTATGGGAGGCCGGTTTATTCCAGCTGGTTTGGGTGCAAGCAGCAGCACAGACTGAGCCCCACAGGGCTCAGAAGAGGCCGCACAACCTGCCCAGGCATCGAAAAAATATCCAGGGTTTAGCCAAAGAGGCACCTTCAAGACTCCCCTCCTGAGCCCAGAAGGCATCTCCATACAGGACAATAAACCAAGGAGGTTAGATTTGGAAGGTGCTCTTATTCTATTAGGTTAATTCCTCTAGCACAGAGCTAGTACACAAGAGAAAAATTAACAAAAACTAAAACCAAAAATCAATTGTTGAGGAAAGGATTGATTTAAGTTCAGACTCCCGGTTCTCTCCAAGCCTCTCTATGGCATGCAAGTCAAAAATGGTCAAATCACTCAAATCACTTTAGACTATTGAGAGTTGATGGAATTCTAGCACCCAGAAAAGTAAGTTACTTTTGAAAACAAGCTTAGCATCATAAGACATGCTTCTGAACTGTGTTTCAGTTCCTCATCTCCATAATAGAAAAAAGCCATCTGCTCCTCAAGGGCAAATTGTAGGGCTTACTTCTGTATAGCTGTGAAACCCCGAGACATCCTCAGATGGAAGGCCCGATAGAAATGCTATCAATTTCAATAATTATGATTATCACCGATGCTTAACTATGAGAATGCAACACAGAGACTGAGGACTGAGAAATCTTCAGTACTGGTTACAGCAAATTTTGCACTGCTGCACTATGTATTAAAAGCCAAAGATAAGTCATTACAGTAGATTATAGTAAGACCCTCACATAGCATACGCTGTTCATTTACACTGCAGTGCTGGTGTGAAATAATACAAATCAAGTTTACATAGCAAATGTTTTAAGTTTCAATATTTTCAGTGCACTGTGACAGCTTTTTACGTAAATTTTTTGTTGGAGTGTTTAGCCCCATTCTCCTGCACATTTCCCACACAGTTATTAAAAAAGTAAATAATAAAAAATATCATTAATATTCCAAACTCAATTTTCTATGCATATATTAGCTTCACTGAACGTTTTTGTTCGTTGTGTCACAGAAGGCAATAGTGGACTGCGAACCACCAGCTCTTGTGGCAATGAAAGCCTTTTTATGCTGACGCTGCACCTATCTCTGAATGGTATTGTAACTGCTGGGCTGTGACTGAAACCCAGCATCAATACGCACTCAAACACACTTCACTAAACAATAGAAAAAAGATTTCTACATCTTACTTATAATTATCCCTACAAAATACCATGCAACTGTCTCCCAGAACCGGTCAACACACCCTTCGCCAAGGCACTAAGGAGGAGCCCTGGGAAGTTCAGGCTGCTCCAAAGAGCTCTATATGCAGCTTCAGTCTTCAGCAACGTTAGCTTCTTCACAAAACAGTCTGCGTAGTTTTTTATTTTAAGGCACTATGCCATTTTTTAAATATATATATATATATATAAAATATATATATAAAATGTTCAAAGCAAACCTAAAATTGGATAAAAAAACTAAGAGGTGCTAATATAAGTGGCACCACAGGCAGTGCTTTCATTATTATCTGTGACTTGAGAAAAATGCCGTTATACCTAATTATATGCTTATGTGGTAAGCATTTTTGTTGGACTAAATTACCAACAGTTAGTGACTCTTTTTCCAACTTCTCAGCTTTGCACTGCAATTCATTTTTAAGTGAAGTTTTTAAAAAAGAAAGACGTCTGGCTCAATGGAAAGTATATATAATCTAATTTTTCTTCTCATGCAGAGAGTAACTTGGTATTTAGAATACAAAATCAGCACAAGATGTAGCGCAGAATTTCAAACATTAAACTTGCTGGGATGTCTGTCACGGATAAACTGTTACACATAGATGGTTTAAACCTCTCTGTCTTTGTTTAAACCTTTCTGTAGTGATCAAAGATACATCTGATTAGTCTTTTTTATGCTGCAAGTTAAAAGTACACACAAAGTTGTCTATTGAAGCTTAGTTGATACACAGAAACTTGTTAAGTGAGAGTAACGCATGCCTGAGCCCTCGTCTCCCATTAGCAGAGGCATCAAGACTCAGTAATGACCATCAATAGGATGATACATAATTTTATACAGATGATAAAATAAGAAAGTTATCTTTAACATTATTTTATGTCAAACAGTCTGTATTTTGCTGGTAACAAAAAATTAACATATCATTAAATACGTTATTTCACACTTCAATAAATGGCATAATAAGGGGTGGAGGAGAAAGTTTTATGTTAGATCTAGGAATAAACTAAATGCTTTCAGAGTTGAATCACTGTTTTTCTTTACTCCCTTTGGAAAAGCAGCAGATACTATATTCTGCTGTGCATCATGGACTTGGGACTGAAAACAGCTGCACTCTAATTACATGTAAAGTGTACCAAAACATTCCTTTTATCACAGACTGTAAATCTGTTAGCATCTGTCTCTCCTTTGTTTCTTCCACAAGATACAAGCTTGTTTCTACATTTTTCTCACCTGTAGCGGTAATTAAAATTCATTATAAATGAAAGGAGTGAACACTAAAACAAGTTCCTCTGTGTACAGTTCTAAACTCAAATTAGAAACAGCTGTTTGCTAATTCATGCAGTGATGTTTTGTCGTGCTCTGTGAATCAATAATAACTCACCCTATTTCTACCAAAATGTTAGGATTATACATATATTTTGCTTAGCAATTTGCTGTTCAGAAATGTTCAAATGCACATTCACTCTTTTTTAAGCGAGATTAGAAGATGATACTGGCAAAATCATCAATCAATTAACAGAAAGATCTTAACAGCTTGCTGCTTGTGCTTAGCCTGCTAAGCACTAGAGGGGCCTGTGCCATTCCTGCCTGATTTTGATACCTACAGAGCATTTAGCAAGAAGGTACATTGTAAGACAAAACTGTATATGGGGTCACACGCACACATCACTGATGCAATAGTCACACTGAGAGAATACCATAAAATTAGAGTTTCAGCTGTGAGATGTACAACTTTGAAACATAAGGAATGACAAAGCCCTTAGGAAAATAATCCTAGTAGAATAATTATTACTTGTAATAATTAGTTATAAAATTAGTTATAATAAATGGTAATACTTATGCTAATTGTTAGTAATATTTCTTCATATTAGCCAGAGCACAAACTTCATATGACCCTATTGGCCTTACACTCACACAATTATATTCTGCACTTCTTGCTACTTGATGTCAACATTTATCATGATTTCAACACTTGATTATACAAAACAAAGAGACAACACACAGCGGTTAAGAGCTTTGCCTGCTTCATTTTTTATCGAAACCTAAGGATACAAGCGGGGCGGTTGCAACATTTTGAGCAGACCCCATGGCAGATTTGCAGAGCCTGCCCTTGTCGCAGGAGGACCAGGGCCACCCCGGGCCCCTGCACTGCCCCCTTTGCAGAGCCAAAGATCCAGCCCAGAGCAGTGGAAGAGCATCAGCCTCCATAAAGGTCCCTGCAATATCTGCAAGGAAAGTCCTTTTCTCATCTATACATACTCCTTTCCTTGTGTTTTGTTACTGTTAGCAGGGAGGGTGCTTCCCATAAAGCACAAACCCAGGCATCAAGACTGAACCACTCGTGGAGATGTGGCCAGCGGAAGAGCCTTTCTGGTGGGATGTAATGCATGAGATGAATTTCCTAGATTTATGATTTCCTCCCTCCCATTTGATCAGGCAGCTCTCAATTGCAGCAGGCACCTGTTCGCAGGCTGTTTCGCGGAGTACCCTCAGGCACGTGTGGTCAGACAGACTCGGCTCAAGCTCCTTCCCTCAGTTCATACCCATAACTAAGCATCAGAAATACAGACTAGCTACTGTTTGGAGAAACTCAATGAATACAGGAGCCAAAATTAGAGAGAGACTTTTCTCCATGAACTGACCAGATCGATGTGATTTAATTTAATGCTTTACTGTGCTCATTTTCATGTTTCTGAATTGTACTTCCAAGTGAAGATTAAGTCATCAATTACAATCCATTTTCCTCATTCATAAAATTCATTTAAGGGTCACACTCTGCACAGTGAGCAGGGAGCCCTGGAAGCCAGCACTGATAAGGACAGGCAGCACTTTCCCACAGGATATTCAGCTTGTGCAGAATCAAGTCAGAGCTTGTTTCGATGGTGTGGGCAGCAGTCTGGAGGAGCAAGTGGCTTTAAAACTGGGACAGTGGCAAACTAGGACAAAGAGTTTTGCCAAGACCTCTCCAATAAGCTGCTGTTACTGCTAAGACAAATGTGTATCTGCTTCTGAGCTGGTAGACAGTATTAAGAGTGGTGTTTCCATTTCTGCAGAGCTCTGTTTCAACTTTTTGGCCATGTATCAACTCTGAGCCAAAAGAACCACTAGGACGGGAGAAAACTGGGGCCAGACACCACAAATGCTCTCTGTCTTCTGGCTGGGGTCACCAAAAGTGACTGGATTGCTAGGACAGCTTTCTATGGTGAGATCTTCAACTGATGCTATGCAGTGACCTGACCTCTAGGAAAATGAGTTTGCAGTCCCTGTCATTAACATAGGAAAAGTACTTTCCCAAAAGCAGACTTTTGCTCCTAAATGAGTATTTTCCATCAGTGCTCACTAGAAGAGATGTCAATTGCCATGTTTCAAACCTGAGAAAAACCTCATGTTTCAAACCTCAGCCCTGCACAGGACTTTACTGCCAAGCTTTCCGGCCTGAGGAATTTAAAGCTGGTCATATTATTAGAGCAAGTTGCAGGGGAAAATAAAAACAGCTTGTTAAGTTAGACAGAGCAGGCTGTTCCAGACTCTCATTTTGATCTAGGTGGGAAAACTGTGACGCACTTACAAACTTAATGGGTTGACGTTCATGATGAATAGACCTAATGCTGAAAAACACATGTTGGCTGAAATTACTCAGCAATAAACAAACAGTAAAAAACAACAACATCCAGATTTTATACTGCCTTCAAAGAACAAGGGAAGAAAAATCAATAAATTACATGTGACAGACAGTATCAAGTAACCTGTTTTATAGCTACGCATATGCATTATTGGTCTGACTTCCAAATGTGTTGTGTATTCACATCAATCCTATTGAAATCAACAGCAACAGCAGTTGCTCAATGCTTCTGAAAACTCAAATGACATAAATATAAAATATAGCCTGTTCTACATAAAGGTATTTTGAGAAAGGTGCACATATTCCCTGTTCCTTTCATGAATTCAGAGCCAAGATTTCATGCAAACACCACAAATAGAGATGAAGCTGCACTTGCAAACATCCTGGCTTCCACAAGTCTGGTGAGTGTAGCTCCTTGAGGCCTTCACCCACCTGGTTTTGGAGGTGCTTGTGTGCCCTGGTGAACCCAGTGGGTATCCCTGGAGCTAATGAAGCCACCAGCTCCACCTGACCCAAGCCTGGAGATGGGGTTTGCTCCAGCTAAGCAAATCTCCCATTCCTTGGGGACGGTATGTGTTATGGCAAAGTACAATTAGTTAAGACTCTGGGTTTGTTAGCGAACAATTTTTAAAAAAATATTTTATTTAAAATTAAAAAAGAACACCCACAAATGTAAAAGCACACTGCTGAATATGAAGCACATTCCTGAGTATCATTTAGGTAAACATCGGTCATGAATCTGTACCCTGTTTGTGACTGGCCTGAGGGGAACTGCATTAAACAGAGGTGGGAAGGAAGTTCTCCACTTGTTAATACCTGACAGAAATAACTGAAAGGTTTAAAAAGAAAATAACTATAGATTTTGTGCTATGCAAGATGAAAGCCAAACAGCGTGGCTTGCCTAGGAGAGATGTGTATTCCACACTGTATGGTAATGCTACTTTTTTTTTCACTAACAGTATCCATCATTTTAAATAAGAAATTACTTTTAAAACAAGCAAGCAAACAAAAGTGTTTGCCACCCAGTAAGAATCTTTCTCAGTACATCAGTGCTCCCCTACAACAAACATGCCACATGAGAGACCTTTCAAGTTTAACCAGCAGCGACCCGGCATCTGTGATCTGAGGACTTGCACTGCACCACACAACAAAATCGTCTGCCAAAAGCTGCTCTCTTCTTCCAACACATCTTTGCCCTTTTGACTGAAGGGTCCAACAACAAATCATGTGACTGCGCTCTCAGGTTTACAAAAGAGCTGCAGCAACAGCTAAGGTCTGTCTTCCCAGGGCTCATGCCTGCGTTGGTGCAGCCCAAGGAGGGATCCCACATCCAACCTCGCCGAGCCCCCGTGCAAGCTGCGAGGGATGTCCCCAGCGGTCCCCACTCTGCAGCACCGCAGGGTCACATCACACCAGACAGCCCTCTCCTGCGGGCACCAGGTGGTGAGATCAGCCCACGCTGTGCCCCATCTCCTACACTGTGAGTCCACAGAGAGACTTTCTGAGCCTCTCTAAATTCTTTAGGGGCTTCTCACGATGCCAGCCAGTACTGACCACACTCCAGAGAAAGTCTCCCATAGGGAGGATGCTCATCAGTGCAGGCAGGCAGGCAGGGGGAGCGCAGCTGGGGAGCCAGAGTGAATCCAACCAGGAGAAAATAGCCCCTCCGGCCCCGCCGTGCTTCTGCCAAGAGACGCGCAGAGCCTGGCAGAAACCTTCTCTCTAGCCGCAGTTGCGCTTCCAGCCTCAGCTGCCCACATACCAGAACAGGACAGCACTTTCCTTAAAGTTCCCTAACAGCAAAGATGTCTTCCTCCTGAACTGTTTAATACAATCTTAGGTGCTGATTGTCTGTATTCAGATAGCTCTAGTTTAACCAGCAACATAGGTTTCCTTCTGACCACGTGTGTCTGGTTGTTTTTTTTCCTCCCACAAACGTGAACTGAACGATTTATTCTAGTTAGTAACTGTCTCTGTGCCTTGGCCACAGATACGAGAGAGTGAATTTATAATGAGGAAAGGTGCAGGGCACAATGATTTGTTTAAATGGGATTAAAATTAGGGGTGGAGCGTACATTGAATCATCTCAATTTATCCCTGAAGAGAAGGAGGGACAGCAAACACCTTGGCACTTGCAAACAAATACCTCTGTCCCCACCATCTCTTCCAAACAACACTCCTTCCATTTGAGAGCAGTCTCACACAGACGTTGACACTGATATCAGAGAATTAAATGAAGTAAAGGGAAAAGCTATAGTCAATAGCTTTCTCTTTACCCCTACCCACATAAGGAGGACTGGCTATACTTACAAAAAAGTATCTGGAAATGTTAATAGACTTAACAACTCAGTAAAAGGAATGAGGAGTCAGTGGGGAGAGAGAGATTGAATTTACCCTAGAAAAATGCATTTGATACTACAGGTACAGAGAGCATTCAGTGTTCTATAGAGGAGTCCACTAAATTAAAAAGTGGGGGGAAGCTGGAGGTGGGTGTTTGGGGTGGGGGCACATTTCCTGCAGAGGAAAAAATGGTCAAAAAAACAAAATAGTAACAGCAAAGCACAAAATAACAAAAAAAACCAACCAAACAAAAAAAAACTTCTCAGGGAAATCAGGCATCAGAGGATTGATAGACACACATGCACCTCCAGAACCAGACATGTTCAAGAAACCATCTCCAATTAATTAATGGCTGGAAACACGCACACACACCACTGCCCCCCCAGGTAAATTAATAATTTTTTTGTTGTTTTTCTCCAGATGTGAAAAGGTTTTGTACCTGCACCTAGATATCTGGTGTGGGATGTCTCACATGCCCAGAAACCCCACGTGCAGTGTGGCAGAGAGGAGTTACCAAAAACCTACTACTGAAATGCAACTGGCAGATACCGGGAAGAAACTCCATCCCATCCCTACTGTCATAAAGAGGCAAAACAGTGACTTTAAGCTGCATAAGCTCACACAATGGCTGTCTAAAAGAAGAAATGTTGTCGATAAGTTGGTCATAACTGAGTGGGCAATTTAAATTGGGGGGGGGGGGAATGAAAAATTATTGTTTTCATAAACAACACAAAGAGTTTTAAAGCTCAGACCAGCTTCACTTACAAAACCCCTACTGTCCTAAATACCCCTAAATACTGAAAACCCCTTGCCCCCTTCCCAGAATCCATTTGGTTTTGTCATGCCCCTTTCCCAGACCCACAGCTGAAGCTCCCTGCCCAGACAGAACCACAGACTGGACAACGCTGGTGTCTCCTGTAGGAGGGTGACAGAACAAGGTACCCCAGATACAATTCACATATTATTTTTTTGTTTTGTTGAGGCTTTTCTATTATTTATTTTAGTTCTGGCCAATAAGGCAAAAATTTTCAGGATAAAACAATTTTCTGGTCATAGATAACCTGAACTGCTGTCTGAAATAGGATTTTTAGCCCATATCACCCTTGCAGAAACAAACAAAAATGGACAAAGGAATGGTTTGAATGAAAATTCAGTAACTGCTCCCTCACACCATTAGCCAGAATTACCTGTGAAACTGAATTCCACTTCTTCCATCTCATACTCAGTTTAGCACATGAAAGTATGAGTACCAAGAGTTATGGAAGTACCAACCTCGGCTCCCCATCAAGACCAAATTATCTGTCTGTATTTAAGATAGGAGTTCAACATCTTCTGTTGAAAAAAGGAAACTCCACTTCAGTCATGGAGCATCTGAGTATAAAACTAATCTCCTGAGTAGTAAACATTAGACTGACATACAGCAGTAACTGATTTCAAACAATAGAGGTTGGGGTTCTGGATTCCGAGGAGCTGATTGTTAAAGACACATCAGACTTTCTTTTTTTTTTTTTTTAAATCAATTTTCCCATTATTTGAGATTATCATACCTTGTATCTTTGGATTTCCTATGAACATAACCATAGCCCCAGACCTCCTGGTTACCTGACATCAGGGAAGTTACAACATCATGGCTACCCTGAAGTCACCGTACACAGGCTTAAGAGTGACTCCATCTTAAATCAGTTCTTTGGCTGGAATCAAGATACTGGATCTGATCTGATTGTTTTCTTACTGTGTTGCTTTGTATAAAAACACCCATTTTCCAGTGGGTGGTACCTAACAAAATACGAAACAGAGGTGTGAGCACAAAGGAAAGAGCTATTATAAATGCACAGAAATACACCGTGTCAACACACACCAGCTGCCCAATACATACAAAAGCATTAATAAGAGGACAACTGAGTCATTATTTTAGTTTCACTATATTTTCCATTTTAAAACATTTATTATCTATCTAATGTCATTAGAGAAGCTTCCATTGCAAACACTGGAAAGCAGACACCTCCTAACCATCCTACATAAATTCCTGTCAAAAATTTTTGTGCAAAGTGTTATCAGGTAACAATATTTACCATATACAGTAATTATGAAAAACTCTGAGATTGTGTAATTATGTATTTTAATTACATGATCTGATTAGCTTTTTTAATCACTTCACAAAAAGAAAGGAAATTCACTGAGGTTGTCAGAAAGTTAATAAAAATAAGGTAATTCACTGCTAAAGCTCACCATGGTGCCTTTCTAACTACTTCCTTGCTACACCCCACTGTGCGTAGGTATTGGAGGTCAACTATAAGTATTAATTTCCTTACTTTTATTATCTTTGGTGACAACATTCGTGCTCTTTTGGCATGGGTTTTTTTGTTTTGTTAGAAAACGCTTTTCATTTAGCTGAATGATATTTTAAGAGATGCAAGCTCCTCAAAACAAGAACCTGGTTGACCTGAAACCCGCCAAGAGACACAGCCTTGCTCTGCTCTGACCCCAGCCCCTTTGAAGGGATGTTAGGGGAAGCCGCTGCAGAGTGGTCACTGTTACACAGCATCGCATGAGCCACGCCACCAGCCTACAAAACCCCACCCAATTTAGCAATGTCAAACAATATATCAACAAAGCTGGCCGGTCACACTAGGTCACATTAAATCAGGGCCATTGAGATACATGGAAAGTCAACACAGTGCTATGAGAAGACAATGGAAATCAGCCCAAGAGTTGGACATATGGAGGCAGGCAGCTGAGCCCAGGACAGTCAGCAGAGACAAGGTGAGTGGCAGAAAATGGTGCTTCTCCTGACATGAGGGGCCAGGCTTTTCCAGCCACAGCAGCCACAACAGCACCCACAGGCCTGGCCCAAGGAAGGGGAAGACTCAGCAGCAGTGAGAGGCACAATTTCTGCAGGAGCCAGGACAGCCAGCTGCCTGCCCTGGGCAGCAGAAATCACCCACGGATCCAACTATGAAATATAAGCAGCCCATCAAAATCATCCCACCAGCTACTCGCAGTGCAAACTGGGGACTGATGCATCCATGGGTGTGCGGACAGGGCTGGGGGGGTAAGGGGAGAGGGGTAAGGAGAGGGATGCAAGGGGTAAGCCGCCTTCTGCTCCTGAGGCAGGACAGAGTGTGGCTGTTTCAGCTCTGGAAAACAATTTTTCTAACTTTTGGATGCTGTTCTGCTCTAAGGAAACATTTTGTTTATATCCAAACTGGGAGTCTATAATGTAATACTTGGCTATTGGATTCAGCAGCTCTGTTTTACTCATTTTTGGTTCACCCTCTCCCCCCACCAGCCTTTCTTTATTTTCCTCCTTCTTTCTCTTTTTACCTTTCCAACCCCTCTCCCTTGATTCTCTGGGGAGAACAAATCACTTTGGGAGCTTTAACGGACTGACAAGAACAGAAATTTAATTAGGGTGTGCATGCATGGGCCAGGCACATCAGAAACAACCGCAGTGCAATCCATTTGGGCTGCCCCACCTGTGACCCCGGCCGGGCCGGGCATCCCCCTCTCCACAGGGACGAGATGGGGTGAGGTCCTTCGTGCTCACGCTGGACCTTGGTGTTGCCTGCTTCAGGAGGAGAGGACTGCCAGATGCTGACAAGCCAAGAGCGGTTATTTCAGGAGACTTTTTTTAATATAGAAACAGCTGACACAAAATGCATCTCACTGGGGAGGGAAACCATGCTCCCAGAAGTAAAAGACCACTAAAAAGCCTCTCTTTTCCAAGAGAAATCTAAAACAGTTTCAGGCCAGATATCACTTAGGTTTTTCATTTCCATTTTAGGACACTTGCACTGTGTCCTTTCAGTCTCGCCCCATCCATGGAGAATATTAAGGGGCTGCTGTAGCCTAAAAGGGGCAGATGTGGGCAGATTAAGAGGTGGTGCAAAGTGCTTTCAGAAAGTAGACACAACCTCAGAGAAAATCTGTCTCAGACAAAACAGCCACTGGTGGGTAAGCCATGCTTGAGCCCCCCTGCTAGCAGCACCCTTTGCTGCGAAACATCTCCCCACCCCGCGTGCCCAGCCCTGGGGCAACAGGGGCATGAGGTTCAACTGCTGCCTGGGAAAAGACATTGAAAAGGGGAGGGCACAAACTGATTCAAACAAGCTTTTGTACAGAAAATGGAAAACATTGTATGCGACAACATGACTCCTTTCCCTTTGTACACCATTTGCTGTTACAGACTACATTTGCAAAGTATAGCTTTCAATACAGCGTAGCCAAAAGCAACCTAACAGCATAATTTTCTTCCTGGGTACTTTACTTCCAAATTCTTCTACTAACAATGAAGTGGAGATTTGGAAAAAGTAAGAAAATAAAGAACCCCCTTCTTCCCATATGCTTGTAAACCTGGGTAAACTTAGCAGAGACCATCTTTTAAACAACTGACATGATTTACCCTTGCTTGTGGTGCAGGCACTGGCTACTGCCAGTAAACCTAAATGGCACACAGGGAGTGATACCCGACACTCTGCAAACTCACTACTACAAAAAACTTGCTCAGCTGAAGGTATTTGTAGTATTTTTCTTTCAGCATTGCCTGTATTTTCACTTTTGCACTTTTATATGGCATCTCTACTCAGTGAAGCTACAGTATATGTGTGACACTTACTTTAAAGCTTGCTTTTCTGTGCAGTTGGATGGCATAAAAAGGACCATGAAACTATGGCTTTTAAAATAGGGTTTGTGACTGATAGTGCAGATTAAGAGAGCTATAAGAGACAAATACTGAGGACAAATATCAGTTATTTCCAAAAACCGAAAGTATTTTCTAGCATGAATCAAAACCAACCTCTAACCCAAGATATCCAAAGAGAAAAATCTCTATCCTTGCACATACTCAGCCTTGCCATTTCAAACTGCACTGTGCTCCTTACTAATCATCTCCAAATGATCCAAACACTTTCCAGGATCCTATTCTACGACAAGACATTTTCTAACAGAAACCAGTAATTTTAAAAGTTACCACACGTTATTGGCTTCTCTCCTTCCCCTCCACTTAACGTTTTCCATCTTGTTTCTTTCTACCATTTCTCCATGTCCTCCCAAAGCCAAATTATTAGACTGCAAATGGGGGGCAGGTCCAGACACCCAAGGGGAGAGCCAAGATCTTCTCTCCTGGGGAAACTATCATTGTGAACTCAATGACTATCTCTGATGTTTGCTGGTACCAGGGAATAATATTTCCCTTGGGCACTTTCTGGATAGAGTCTACCACCTGGGTTAAGTCATTATTACAATCAAGCAGAAAAAAAAAGGGGAGAGAGAGAAAAAATGAAAAAACACTACAGCAAGCATCATTAAAGCTCATCAAAAGTGCATTAGAGAACACCTGATAATATACTCTGAACATTAATGATCCTTATGATATACCATATTAATGCAGATGTTATCTGAATTCATGGAAACAAAATTTTCCGTTCACACGTTTCCCTAAAATAGGTGTTGGGGAAAAGCCTCTCTCAAAATTATTAGTTGCCAGGATTTTTTTCTGTCTCTGAAACAAATAAATAAAATAACGCCTCTGAACCTGTATGTCTTGCTGACCACAAATCTCAGGCAAGTACTCTGACTTCAGGATGCTTTTTGGCATTCACTGGCAACATGTTACAGTTAAAATGGACAATGATAAGCCAATATTAATAAAAAGGTTGTGGTTGTGTTGGCTTAAATTGGACTATTATTGCTACTAAGATCAATTTTACTGGCAGCCTTAAACTCTCCGATGCTGGGCAGCAATTTCCCTTGCAATTTTTCCCCCTTCACGTTATGAGGGAAACGCATGAATGCCACAGAATTGATAGTGTGACTCTGTTATAAGGTGATAAGTGCCAGATTATAGCAAGAACAGCTCAGTTGTCTGAAGAGCCTAATACTTCAACCAATAACTGAAATGGAGGTCAAAAAATTAATTCTAGGCACTGCTTAAGTCCTATGTTCCTCCTTTACGGAGACTGCAAATCATGTCAAGTTCTGCAGAAATAGGTTTTGTGGGGGTATTAGAGGGTGAATTACTGTCATCTAGGTGCTAGTGCTTAGTAAAGCAAGGACTATCAAACCCATTTTGCCAAAATCCAGTGTGAACTGCTGCTCTCAAAGAAAGAAGGTCACCCAACCAAGAACACTTCATAACAAAAGCAACGAAACAAAACAAAAAACCTCCAAAACACACGTCCATTATTACAAAGGAGTGTTTTAGAAATACACCAGTCACCTCTAAAAACTATTCTCTTGCTGCTATTTGAAACTGAAGAGAAATCTTCTTCCCAAACAAGGAGCTGATAAGGTTTGCCGCATCTCAGAATTACTTCTAGAAATATGGGAAGCAGGAATTATTTTTAGTGCAGCTGAGAGGCCAGGCATATTTCAGGCAATCTCCCAGAGCCTGCTTCTATACCATGTGGGACATAAACCCACAAACTATGAAAGAACCCAAATCAGTATTGTTTTCTCAAGTGACATCCATTATCCCTCATCTGAGAAAATTAACACGTGTATCCAGAAGCTCAATAAACTAAGCTCAGAGCTAAAAGTCTAGGATTAACTCTTTCTGTGTCACAATAAATGGCATCTTTTAAGTCAGCAAACTGCTAATATATTCTGTTTTATATTCAGTGTTTCTGCCATTTAAAGCAAACAGGGGCATCAAAATACATTTACGCTCAAGCATAGTTTCAAAATGTTACAGTACACAGGCTAATCGAGAATTTCCAAATTCCAAACAGCTACAGAGATATAAAAATGGAGATACGGAATGGCCATTAGACCAACACATGCTGGTTTGGGTAGCATTAGGAAAAGTGTCACAAAATGAATAAAACCCAGCTTTTGTGCAAAGTCTCTTATTTTTTGACATCTGAGTTAGCCACTGTATCTAGCCGTAAAATGCTATGAATGTTAAATATAGGCAACCTTTGTTGCTCTGCCAGCTTATTTCTAAATCAGATGATCACATTTGAAGATTTCTATTCCAGGCAAGTGTTCAGCACTTTTTTTATCTTCCTGATCTGCAAAAAGATAGGATATTCAGTAGATCAGATGTATTTTTTTGTCTTCTTTTTGCTCAGATTAATAAATTGGGCAGTCCCTGAATCTGAATGGTACTTATTCTGAAGAGTTAAGCACAAATACTTAGAATGATTGATAAAGCTGAATTTCCTAAGTACACAGAAAACTCCAGGCAGGTATTAATTCCAGACTGAGTTTTACTACACTGCACACATGGCCCCGCATTAAGACATGCTAGCATACATTACTAGGTATCCAGAACAAAAGCAAGGAAGGCTTTTCTTGACCCACCAAGTGTATTGTACTTGTTTCCAAATAGTGCTCTGGGATGGCTAACTTAGGAGAGCAGTGAAGAGTGAGCCACAGTTTGTGACATTAACATATGAACAGTCAGGCAACTTTCTGCAGTCCGCGTGTTACTCCTCCCAGCATGGCAGAAACGGTTCTTGTATCTAGTGGCATGCCCTTCTTGGGGACATTTTGCTAACTAGCTACCCAGCAAGAGTGCAGGAAACACAATGTCTGCAGAACAGTGAATTCTGAAGCAGGGATAATAATAATAATCTGATCATTACCCCAGTGCTTTAAAAATTGGATCCCCTGGCGAGAAGCCAAAATAAAACATCAAAGGGGGCCTCCACAAGCCGGGCTCAGAATCAACATTCGGGTGAGAGCCCATCATCTACTTACCCTGACAGCAGGCAAGAAAAGTTGGAGACATCTGCTTGGAGGCCAGGGGTCAGGCTGGTTGGGGCCCGCACAGCACAGCACAGGATGGAAATGTGTGTATGTATTGGGTGTACGTGTCCAGGCTTTGGTAGCAGGGGGACTGCAGGGGGGGGCTTCTGTAAGAAGAGGTCAGGGGCTGCCCTGTGCTGGACACAGCCGGCTCCACAGCAGACTCACCGCCAACTGACCGTCACTGGACTGACCATTATCGCCCCAATTTCCAGCCCTCCTGTGGCATAAATTAAAATTAATTTTCCCCAAGTCAAGTCTGTTTTGCCCATGACAGTAATTGGTAAGCAATCTTTATGTCGACTCACGAGCTGTTTCATCTTATTTTCTCTGCCTGTCCTGTTGAGGAGGGGGCATGAGAGAGCAGCTGGGTGGGCGTCTGGGAGCCATCCAAGGCTAACCCACCACAGTGCAGCAGACTACAAAAGCCTCCCCAAAATAAGAAAGACTAAGCAATACCTGAATCTGTACCTGTGTGTTTGTGGGCCTGAATTTATTACTTGCCTAAGAGTATGTATTCCATTAAAAGTATTTCTACTGGTAATGTGGAATGCAAGGAGTTGCAAACAGTATACTACTGAACTCCCAAACTGGATGCTCTGGTCACCATCATGAAGCTCTCAAGGTCACTGCTGCCCATGCACGCTAGTTAGATATGCACGTTTTCTTGGCTGTGTTGGGGTTCACCTGTGCTGGGGGGGTGACTGAGATGGGTGGGCTTTTTCATGGAAGAAGGGAGCAGCAACTTGCTCCACAGATAGCTTAGAAAGAAAAAACAGTACATCAGCAAATACGCCACGTGAAACACTACCCAGACTGATTCAAAGACAGGTTTCTGTGCGTGCTGAAGCATGGGGGCCAAAAAGCAAGAAGGCTTTTAAGTTGCTGCAACTTTTAGAAATCAAAAATCCATCAATGAAAGAGAAACCTCCATACTTTTTTCCTATAAAAGAACTTTGATTTCTTGGAAAAATCAATAAGAGTTGATTACTGAAAATGGCAACGTGAACATAAACACCCTTCAGGCATCTCTCAAGTAACTCTGCAAATCACACAGCAGTGCTAGGCACATGCCACTGCTGCTAATTGCATCCTCTCCCATACAACAGATGAGCTTTCTGAAGTTGCAGTGGATGAAGAAACTACCAGGCTGAAAACAGTGCATTCGCTAAACAGTGCTGTTCACACCAGGCTCATGGCCCAGCTGAGGATGTCACAGAAAAGCTGCTTTCAAATCCTGGTCACAGGGATTACTTCAGCAGTTGAGATAGATGAGGCAAGCAGTATCTGTGGTGCCACAGAGCATCCAGTGATCTGAAACATTTTTGATAGTCTATTGAAGGAGACCTGCTCTTCTGTAAAGCTGTGACAGGATGCTCAACAGGAAAACATGTATTCAAGACATTTGGATAAGTCAAAGTGTCCGCGGTCCCATCACACGGACCCACACACTCACACATGAGGCCTTGTGATGTCCCTGTCTAATATATCAGTATGTATTCTTGTACTAATCTCAGCCTAAAACCCTGTTGGAAGGTCTCCATGAAGATGCTGAAGTTAATTAAAGACTATCCATGATTTCTCATACATCTCTATTATATCACTCCACAGCAGCACTTTGTCTGCACTTCCTTTTTCACAAAAAGATAAAGCAGCCTCCATAAAATAAAGGACTAATTCAACTCTTCAAATCAAAGCAGAAGTGTAGACTTTTGAATTGGATGGTGTGCTTAGCCTTCTTAGTGTGACCAACGAACACCTAAGTGAATTGAGCTTTTTCTTTGCCCACAGAGGGGAAAGAGAAATGCTTTGACATGAAGCATTTGCCAGACACTCTGCAAAACAGCCTTCAAAATGGTACTTGTAACTATTTTCCAACTTCCAGCAAGAGAGGAGAGGGGATAGGATCACCAACTCTATCATGTGACCAAGGCAACAAACATGTCTGGTAGAAGTTGACCTTTTTTTAATCAAGGACCCACTTGCTTTTGAACTCTTAACAGAAGATATTTAGTTTGCAGAGACCCACGTCCACTCTCCTAGAAGGATGTGACAGAGCCTTGTGGATGTCTGGCATGATCAAAAGGAAACATGGCAATAATATGTCCACTCACAAATTATTACAGCCTCTTCCCAATGCAAGTATGTGTAGGAGATGCCACGTTCCACCCATCCATATGGTTCAACTGGGGGATGCTTTTACCAACACATGGCCCCTTGAAAGTGAAGGTTTTCTTTTGATTTTTTAATCACAATTGCTTGTTATTCTTAATTACTTGTTACTTCCATTACAGTATGAAGCTTAACCTGACTTCTGCTGGGAGAATACAAGTCATGAAGGAGGTTTCCTTTTTGATAATAGGGAAAACTTTGCTTGTAAGTAGGGAGGGGGACCAGGGCCACCTTACAATCCACGCCAGCAGAATTAGCTCTTGGGAGCAGCACAGATCGTTGTGTCCCTTCTTGACATCGATATCTGTCTTTGTCAAATCCTTCACAACTAAGCAGCATGTAAATAAACTATAGAGAAGAGGTAGGACAGTATAGTGCAGCTATCTGATAAAGAAAAACTAAGAAACTATCTTTTCCCATGGACTTCTTAAAACAAGGTCTTGGAAAAAGATATATCGAGTCTTACGGGCAGAAACAGGTGCTCAATGGCCCACAATAAGGATATTTAACTTCTTTTGTGAATCCAAACCAAACATTTTCAAACATAATAGTTTCAGCAGACACATGAAAAAAAGGCCAATTGAAATTTTCTTAACGGTTGTTCTGTTAAGTCAGATATTTTGTTTATCATAATGCCGCATCTACAAGTTAATGCAAGCCATAACCCTGAAGGAAGCCATCCATTTCACATTAGCTATATCCTCCCCATCTTGTCCATGGGTTTTTTTTACTATGAAACAGCAACATCAAGAAACAGCTCTGTACTTCCTCACAGTTGCACCCCACTAACACAAGGATTTACTGCTGCACTGAGGGAGCCATATGGAGTCATAGTGCTCTTCTTTCCCATTCCCTTTTCCTATTAAAGCTGAAACATTTAATGGGCAGTTCCCCTTAAGACACACATGCATCTACAAACATCTGGCAACTCAAGAGCCAGTGGCTCTCGGTATGTTCTATAACTTCTCAGGTTTAACCTGTGATTCAGCTTGGATCCAGGCTGTCAGTGATTTCCAGAAGTAAGAGCTATGGCACTCACCCGATAACATTTTTATCTGCGCAGACAAGCTGTCTGCAGTTGTAAACAGGAGTATAACTGTGCTCAAGCATATTTCTAAGCATTAGAAAGCACAAGCCCAAAGAGGCGGCTCCGCACTCTCTGTTCATTAGAACATACCCTGTCACTCTGTTGGGAATATGTATTATGATGGGCCATAATCCACTTAATATCTTCTGACAAAGTCTATCAGACTTTAACAACTTTGATTCCAGAAGTTCAATGGCAACAGGGAGGAAAATTCATAGAGGGAAAGCGAGTTCCACAAAAATCCCCCTTTAAGAACCTGTGTGCCCTGTGTTAGCAGACATGATCATCACTTATTTGTACCTATCAGCTTTGATGATAATTGCAACCCACTTGACACTTCTGTTGAAAGGCAGTATTACCAACAAGAAATCTGATAAATATTCAACAAAATCTAACCTCAATAATTCTATTTATCTTGAAGTTACTATCTCTAAAACTGTTTCAAAATATTTGTGTGTTAAAGAGAGAGGGAGGGGGATGAGGGAACCCTGGTTCTTAAACCAGAATGACTGAACCACTGCATTAATGAACACAACTTTTTTTATTTTTCAAGTTCAGTGAAAGAATGCCATCTATGCAAAATTTTGATCCCACATTACAAAATAATTACATGATAATTACATGAGCATTAAGATGTCTACCCCCCGAGTAAAGCCACTGCACCCAACAGCTAACGAAGGCAGGCCTGGAATGTTTCAGCTTATTAAGGAGAAATCCAGCATTGAGCAAAACCTCCAGCTGAAGCAGATTTCCACTCTTTTACTCCTCTGATTTCTAATTAATAATTAAAACATGTTCCTTTCTTTGGAAACCCAATTAGACTTGCGCATCAGCCTGAAAACAAACTTTTTTTAGTAGCTAAGCTACTTCTCATGGTTTAATGGGGCAGCAGGAGTGTTTTCTACACAGCTCCACTGACACAATTCATTTATTTCTTTCCATTCTACAATGGATTTTGTAATCCATCCCCAACAATATAAACATTACATTTGCACAGCTAATTAGGATGTTGGCAGTGTGAATTAGTGACCCTCTGATTTTTTCCAGTCAGGGCTGCCCCTGCTGCCTGCAGTACTTAGGATTCACGATTAGGCAATTATATTTTCAGCATCTTTTTTCCACTCCAATGCTACCTCTTTCCTCACGTTCAGTATGACCGTATGCACCAAACGAAGAGTTGTATTGTTTATTTTGGGGTGGGGAGCAGGGGAAGGAAGGGAGGGAAGTAAGGAAGCAAAGCGTGTCCTATTCAATCCTTTTCCCTTTCAACCTCTGCTAACTCGACATCAGAGAATGATAAGAGGGTCTGGGAGACTGCAAATTATCTCCATAAATGTTTTAAAGAAGTGATTATGCAGAGTGGGTAGGAGATATATTCTGACCAGGAATGAAGCAAAGGGAAAGAGGGACAAAATAAATAAATCCTGTCCCCGGGTGCAGCGGGCTGATACTGAACCTCCACGCAGGGCTGCGGTCACCGAGCTGTCCCCAGCCACAGGACAATGACAAATTGGAGAGAATTCAGAAGAGGGCAACAGAAGTGATTAATGGGCTGGATGAACTGATTTATGAGGAAAGGTTAAAAGGTCTAATTATATGTATCTTTGTTAAAGAACAGCTAAGGAGGGTGCAGGAACTGCTTACAAGGGGTTCATGTACGGTAAACACCCTCAATGCGTTCCACCAAGCACGTTGGGAAGGGTGGGAGGAGATCAGAAAACAAAATTTTACGCTAGACACCAAGAAGACATCTGCAATAAACGTTAGAAAAGAGCTGTTTCCAATGGGAAGGACTAGAAACCTCATCATTCGAGAGCTGTAATGGACAAAACATTAAGAAAATACACTGCAGGGGATAATGTCTGTTTTAATGTTGATGCTTGTTTAACTCACTGACTAATGTACACTGTGGAGGCATAGCATCTTTGTTAAAGCACAGTATATATCTCTGAGTTCTCCTCCGCTGTGAGAAGTTTTCCATTAAAATCACTTATTATTAAAGGCACAGCAAACATTTTGGGCCAAGTACGTGCCATCCCATAACAGCTCCCAATCCACAGCTGAGGAATCCAGCAGATCCAAGAGTACCAGTGAGGGCAAAATTAAATCTCTCCATTCTCAAATGTTCTCAAATGTTAACCCAGTGGTTTCAAAGTTCTGTAATCACAACAAACAAAACCCACCACCCCCCAACCTAGACCACTTTGCAGAATAAAACCGTTCTCTATTTTCTTCTTTAAATATGGAATCACTTTTATGTCCTAGGAAATCAAGTGTTTAAGAGCAAATTAACCTTGGCATTTGTGTGACTGAAGCACAAAAATAAATCAAGAGAACTAAACTGTTAGAAGTAATGAACCCACTACTCTTATTTGTACCCAAGTAAATTAGGAATACTGCCATTGAATTCAGCCAATGGAAATATACTGAAGTAGAACTGGTATAAATTAGCAGAGGACCAAGCCAAACATAACCAGAGTGACACATTTCCAGGCCATGTGCAGAGCTCAGCCCAGAGAAAATAATTTACAGTCAGCTCAGGGAGACAGGAAGCAATGATGGCAGGCACAACAGCTCCATAGCTGCTGTAGTGCTAGCAAGCAAAGCTGAAAAATCCAGGCGCTGCTGGTCCTCTCCGCAAATCGCAACAGAAACCAGTCTAGACTGTAGCACTATTGGCAAATCATTGTTTGAAGAGTAATTCCACCTCCAATTTTGCACTGCCACTGTTCACAAATATAGCTATACATACTGCCTGTAGAGACGTGAAACGTTTCAACTTGTACAGCAATCTGTCCATCATCTTTCCCATGCATGAGACTACACACAGCCTCAAGCTAGCACAGCTGGACCTCCAGGTGCCAGATTAGGAGAAACCGAAAAGGTCTTTTTCCAAGAAAAATACAACACTCCTTCCCCCAACCCCTGCTCACGTGCATGGGTGAGAACTAAGCAGGCTTGAGGGGCTTTATTTATTCCCTGCTATATGACCATTAAGCTCTACTGTACAGATCTGATTCTGCCAAATTCTGTCACTTAACATTTTGGATGTAAATTATAAAAAGAGATCAGGGAAAAAAATACAGTAGAAAACAGATGCTCTAGACTACAGTGAGGTGGTTTTGTTGTTGGTTTTATTTTTTTCAAAACTACCATTTCCTTTACAGTTTCATTTATTTATTTGGTAAGCAGAGGAACGTGACAACACGTTCACTGCCATAAAAAAAGAAGACAATGGTTTTCCCAAGCTTTGCCATTCTAATCCATTCCCTTCCTCACTGAAGAGACAAAAACCCTCTCTTTGACAAACTAGACTCCCCCGCTAGACAAGGAGCAGTATACAACAGTCAATACCACACCAGCAGCACCATATGGAGGCTCTGTGTTCTGCTAACGCTCTCCCGAGTGCACTAGAGAGGTAAGGAAGTCAATAGCTTTGTGCCTCAGTTTCCCCATCCATGAAATAAGAAACATAATACTAAACTGCTTTGCAGTTTGTTTAAAATGTTACTGTGAAATTAAACAGCCTTGACAAGCGAGTATTTCAAGGTGAGTTTTCAACTGATACCACTAACATTCAACTGAACTTTGAGTTCAGCTTCTCAATTGACACCACTCAAAAGATTTATACAAAACCTTTACATATCCATGAAACGGAGCCCTTTTGTGTAGTTTACAGTACATTAAATCACTATACATCAGCACCAGTTTCATGGCTCTTAGGACAGTCTGCAGAAAGCACTGAGCACAAAACTCTGGTAAAAATCTGAAACTAAAACAACCTCAGCCCTACTGCAACTATCAACTCGCAAAATCTACGTATTACAGCAAGGTCACTGATCTGTCTTGAACTGACCAAAGTTTCTAGTTCAGGAGAGAAGGTAAAGAGTACCAAGAGTCTCTCATGAAACTTTTGAATATCATTTTAATTTGAGATTTGACAAGGCCCAATAACACTTGTTATTTTCAGCTTTAGCTAGTCAGTGGGTCTGTCACTAGTTCACCGCAACAGAAACTCAGTGATGCATTAACACTTTCCGTTACTGAATTCAAAACAGTTTCTCTTTTATCAAGGCATCAGCCATGTTGCCTTGTTAACCCAGCTTGCCAGAACAAGCAAGTCTCGTCACAAAAATCTTAGCCCCAGAAAGAGTTAAAAAAAATCTTTAAATTTGTCTTTGGTTCTAATTTTATGTGTTTATTTCCAGAGCATTTCCAAATTATATTTAACAGACTAGTGTATCTAAATCTTTTTAGCCACATGTATCACTCACCAACATGATTTTATTACAACGGATACGTTATTAAAGCTTAACCTTGCACTCAGTCACTAATCAAAAACAATTCAAGCAAGCCAATCAAGTGTTCCAACTTAACTAAAATCTCCTCCCTTTAAGTAACAAATAAAGCCTGGCTGGCTTGCAGGGAAACTTCCATGTATCAGCATACCCACAGCTCACTCAAATCAGGCACATTTCCTAAGTCTAAATTTAGCTGCTTGCATTTCTTCAGAACTTTAATTCCTGAATCTTGTGTTGACCCTACTGAGACTGTTGAAGTGCCAGATCTTAAGGCTGCAGTCATATCAAGATTCATTCATGGCAAATGTAAGAAGCAAAGTTGCTGTAACACAGGCACACAGTTAGGAACAAACACACGAGCAAAATCATCAGGCATTCGGAGCTGAGATTCATCTTCCAGTAATGCTGGCAATGCTGTATCTCACATATGTGCTAGTGCTAATCAGTAGTAGATTAAGCTACTTAACCAGTGGAAAAGAAAATGATAAAATCTTACATACATATAGGAAGGTTGATTTCATTGAGACACCACTTAGGTTTTCAAATCCCTCCTTCAGTGGAAGCCAAATCAATCACTGAGTGCTCATTTTTGGACAGTATGAGACCATGCCTTCACTTGAAAAATACAAGCTCCTAAAACACTGCTGTGCCAGTGAAATGCCTCAGCAGCAGGGACACCTGTGTCCTCTCCACACTGGAATCTGCTGCCGAGTTACGGCAGGTAGACAGGCTTCACCGGTGGATAACCAGGTGTCATCATCCTGGCAAAGGCAAGCGCAGTGCAAGCGCCACCAGCTTTCACCACTTCTCCTTGTGACAGAAGACGGAACAACTTCTTTTTCGTAAATGCAAGTTTAAAATTTATATTATAACACTGAATCCACCAAAGCTGCCAAGAGACATTGAACTCATGGGATCTGTGAAAGTTTTTCACACCTGTGTTTTTCTCCTGTGCCTAATATTATGGGAGGCATTTTGGAGGATTTTACAATGCAAGTTTCAATGAGACACTTACAGTCTCCCTCAGGCAAATTGTCACAGCTGCAGAGGTCTGCTACCCAGCTGCCAATCAAGGCAGGCAGGGAGTATGTGCAGTGAAATCACAAAAAAGGCAGGCTTCATTAGACTGCTGAAACCTAACTAGAGGCTATCTGGGTGTGCTCGAGCCCTTAAAACAAGGTTGCTTTAGAAAGAGAAATTTTTTCCTTTCCTTTCCAACTCAAGAAAAGGCTCTAGTACTCATCGAGGAATGTGTTGGTGCCAACTTTCCCCTTTCCAATTTCAATGTTTGTTTTGCTCTGTCTAAAAAAAGAAATTACATCGCCCTATAAGCTTTTATTATTAGATTAGCTGATATAGCTGGAAAAAGTGGACAAGATTACAGGTTCCATGTCCCTTTGCCAGATCTCAGAAGTGTGTCTACTTTTTCCAACTCTAGAAACTGCTCCAGTAAAATGTTATTTCCCTCTACGACCTTTCTTTCCTTTATTTTCCTTAGAGCACCACAGCTACAAAACCGCTGGTATTGAAGATGAACTATACTGGAAGAACTGGAAGAGAATTTTTCCTCCTTCACTCCTAACTCAGAAATATTCTGAGGGAACCGACTGAATTGAAAAAAGAGCGAGCAAGATCTGCAGACAAGGACAAACACACAGAAGTTCAGCCCAAATGATAATCAAGTGGGAAATTTAAAAGCACACGGAAACAAGTGGCATATTGTAAGCCATTTAGCAAAGTTAATTATAGGTATTCACTACATCTGGTCTTGGCCCCTATTCAGCAAAGTATTTAAGCATGTGCCCAGGTTTAAGCAAGTGTGGGCTGAAAAGTCTACGTGTCCAGTCATGTGCTGAAGTTAGGCATCTGCTGAAGTACTTTGCTGATGCAGGACCTTAACGTATAATAAGAATCTCCCTGAAAGTTATCTAATAAACAGCTGTTATTTTAAGAACTATGCAAGCATAACACACATTTTATGTCCCTAAAAGAGCTGGTGTCATGAGGATATAAATCCACACCTAAAATTGTTTCAGACATTGAGGTGTGTATGCGTATGTATTTTGTGAATGAAAATAAAAAGGCAGGCATTAAACCAAAGCATACTCAGACACATCAGGCTGCAGACTATCCTCTGTCCGATGCCACACGTAACCTTTGCTATCCTCACTGCTTCTTTGTTATTTCTTATTGATAATTTGTTGTATTTTGCCTCAAGCTAATTCTCCCAGGAAAGCAGGGGCAATGTTCCGTTTTGTGGGGTTTTTTTTAAACTTGTGCCCATTTAGATCCGCTTCTGAACGTGAAAAATAGCGACAAAATGTTCAAACACGAATGTTTAAGCGGCTGAGCAGCAGACCTTTAATCTTCTGAATTTCCAGATAGTCACAAATCCTGCCAAAAGAAAAGGCACCGGGGAAAGCTTTAGCCCCCCCCCCCCCCCGCTGCACCCCACAACCTCCC
>NW_010972528.1:7759223-7759569 GCF_000737465.1 Haliaeetus leucocephalus | reverse complement strand
CCCCCCCCCCCTTCACGGCACTTAGAGTTAAACTGGGGGCGGGTGCCTCGAGTCCCGAAGTTTGAAAATTCTGGGCTACCTCTTTGCAATTCCAGGCGTACTTCCCGAGCGAATTGTGCTGCGACGGCTGAACCTCGCAAATGTCACCGGGCCCCGCTCGGGCAGGGCGCAGGCGGCAGCCGCGGAGCCATTGTTGCCGGGGCCCGGAGGGAGGAGGCGCCGCCAAGGCAGATGGGGACCGCGCTAATGCGGCGCTTCCCCAGGGCAGCCCCCCGGCGCGGCGGCCTCCCCCCGGGCTGCCGCCCTCCCCCCGGGGACGCCCCCGGGACGGGGCTCTGCCAGCACC
>NW_010972528.1:7747437-7759213 GCF_000737465.1 Haliaeetus leucocephalus | reverse complement strand
CCCCCCGGTGGCGCGGCAGAGGGGCTCCTCCGTGTGCCACCTCAGGTGGTCCGGCACGGGGCTGCGTCAGCCACAAGGACCCGGGGAGCCGGGGGGGGGGCCGCGGGTGCCGGCCTCCTCGGCTGGGTGAGCCCGAGCCCCGAGCGCAGCTCCTCCGTTTGCACGTCCTGTCCTGCGGCGAAGGTGCCGCGCGGGGAGACGGAACGGGCTTCTGTGATTTCAAGACAACAGCAAGAACCTCCAGCCCTTCTCTCCTGCTAATGTTACTAATAACCTCCATATTGTCATCTATCCTACCTGAGCTAACAGTTTATAAACCGCCACCCGCAGCTTGTCCCTTATAGTTTATTAACATACACTAATAAACAGTATGCTTCACTCCCACTGTGCTGCCAAGTGAAGCCAGTCAGAATAACTGCATTAGCTTTACTGTTCTTTCTCAGCACATTTTTCCCACATGGGAACAATTAGGGCCAACTCCCTCCAGATTATGTTTAGAGATCCATCATATTTGCAGGAAAATAATAATAATAATAATAATAATAATAATCTTTTTTGCAAATGCATCTGTAGGCATCTACAGAAGATTAACCTGACTGACGTTACCAAAAGTGATAGGCCCTCGGCAGTTCCCCTGCATGGAAAGGGTTAATGCTCCCCAGGCTCCGACTTACACCTATTATGCTCAAGTTTAAAAATAAGATGTGAAAGATGCATTATGTAAGGCCAGTACTGCTATCCTGCCCATCTCCTATTTTGGAATTAAAGATCATCATCGCTCACATCAAAGGGGCTGGGTGAGAATAAAAGAAAAGGCAGGAACAATGAAAATAGCTACCCAACACGAACCAGATCAAAGGACCAGGCACAGAAAATGAGGAGCTAGGGGGTCCTTTAATTACTGTCCACATCCTCCAAGTCATGTGGTGAAAAAGAAGGGAAAAAAGTTTTGAAGGCCACTGGGTTTTGTCTTGCTGTGGCTCCTGTTTCCACAGTCTGTGCCAGTTCCCTACAAACTGCTCCGCTTTTTATTTTTTTTCATTTTATTAAAGTCAAATAGGACTCCTGGACTCCAAAACTCCTCCCTTATGCCAGGAGGAGGAGAGGTAAGGAGGGGTAAGAGGGGCAGTAGTGGAGATAGTCTATAGCAATTGCCTGAAACAATTTCAGGAGGACTGCTCCAGGCAGCGCCCCAGGAGCTGCTTTGGGAAGGAGAGATCTGGCTACCTGAGGCTAGTCTTTATTTGCAGGCCTCCCGGGTTGAGAAAACTTCAAATTCACATAGGGCACTGCTCCATGGGGCAGCAGATCAAACCTGGCTACTAGCTGTTTGAGCTCAGCAGCAGAAAAAAGGATTGCTCTGGGACTGAGCGTAAGTAGAAGCATGATTAAACTTCAAACATATGCCCCCCCTCCCTTTTTACACAGAGCAGACAGTTATGGCTAATATTTCAATATGGACTTTAAAAATACACTGCAAATAACTTCCTCCAGCATGCTGGCTGTGGGTTTACAAATAATAAAAAATTAAACTAGCTGTATTATTGCAATGAAGTCAAACGTTCAGGTTTACCTTTCATGAATCATTCAGGGAATGTTAAGTTATTTAAACAGATCTCTTTTTATTTAACTCAGCCATCAAGATTAAAATCTGGATGTTTGACCACTGACTCGAGCGATACATCGTAGCATCTACTTCCTTCGATTTATGTTTCAAATGCAGTGCCTTTCTCCCTAATAACTCTTAAGTTTATTTTTAAAAGACAGTATAAAAAAATAAGTGGCATAAGGAAATAATAGGACAATGATTTAAAAATTAACGTGCAAGAAGCTGACCAAACTTTCTCGGAAATAATAGTGCTTTGTCACTTTGAAAAAGATTTTGGAAAACAATGGCTTCAGGATGTTCCCAAGAAATTGTATTTGCTAATATAGATGCTAGCAGTGGACACAGACAGAAGTTGCTGAAGAGGAAAATGTATTCCTGTCTCAGGTCAGTTTGCTTGGATTTATGCTGTATGCCAAACTAGAGCATGAAAAGCATTCAAACAGAATTTTATAGACTTTGAAGAAGGCAGCTAATGTCACCAAGACAGCATCTAGAAAAGGGGAACACAGGATACAAAGGCATCCTTCTTCCCATCCTATTTACAGCTTGGAAACTCCTTAGACAAGCAGTAAGGATGATCTTTTAAGAGGCAATTTAGCCTCCAAACTCCAGTGAGTGCCAAGTTACTTCATCTTCTTTCTGACAAAAGTTGCCTCCATCGTTTCCTGCTCTTGGACACTAACACGCAGTGAACAGCCATTCTCAGGAGGACAGCTGAGGACTAAATTAAGCAAATATAGACTACAAAGCTGCTTTCCAAAGTGGGCATCATGCCTAGGCTCTACATCTAAGCGGTATGCTAGGTACGTGTACCAAGTTCCAGTTAGCTGTCTTGCAAACATCCGCATTGGGAACCTTGCCCAAGCAAACCTTCAAAGCTACTGTAGCTCTGGTGGAATAAGCACGGGAGCGGCAGGACTGGGACATTTGCCTCCTTGTTACAGGTCTCAAAGTATCACATTATCCATTTAGATAGCCTTTTGATTGAGAGAGCTTCCCTTTTGGGCTTAGCCCCAAATGCTAAGAACAGATGAGATGGTTTAAGAAAGTCTCCAGGTAAAACATGAAAAGGATGCTTAACATCCAGCTTCTGACGAATAGCTGCACTCAGGGAGCCACAAGGGCTAGGGAAATAAACACGGTCAATTAAATGAACTGATTGAAAAGAAATCAGAGATCACTCCGGGGAAAATCTGAGATGCAGTCATACAGCCACCGCAATCTTTTTGGAAGGTGGTAAATGGGGCAAAAGCCAGGAAGAACTGGAGTGCCTTACTCATTTGGCAAAAGGTAGCTGCCATAAGGAAGGAAATAAACTTTAAAGGAAATACAATACAAAGACAAATCCATGATGGGTTCAAAACGAGGCTCAACCAGCTCATTCAAAGCCTCTTGAAACCTCAGCAATGAGTAGGGAATTGTAGTGGGGGAAGTACAGTAAAGGCTCTTCAGCAAATGTTCTGTCCTTTCCGTAGACTGTCTCATGAAATGCACTGATAGATGCTGAGTAATCTTCCAAAACACTCCAAGATGAATTAAGAAGAAGTAATTAATTGGAGTGCAAACTAATAGGGATGGTGCAGAACAAGACTCATGTTTTTATCTCATCAGAAAAATACCTACACGCTCATTCAGGGGAGCGAGCTATTTTCTAATAGTTCAGCTATTTTTGATTCATTTGTTCAAAAGACCTCAGGAATATAGCAGGATCACCAAACAGGACTGCCAGAAGTAAAGATCTACATGGGAGAGCTACCGCCGCTTTGTGTCTTTCCTTTGCATCTTTGAAAGTAGATGCTGGGGCTGCCCAAGCAGTGGTGTGCTTTGTCTGGGCTCTGAGCTCAACGTCATACATAACTGAAGAAGGCTAAGCATGAACGGAAAGCACAATTCTCCCCTAGATAAGCTGTCTGGAAAGGCCATAAATGTGAAAGCAGGCTGTTGAGACAATGCCAGCATATCTAAAAATCAAAACTAATGAGCTCAAGCTGCCGTCACTAGGAGCATGTGTGCCTTTTCCTGTCTCAGTTTCTGGAAACCCATGGGCATTGCTGCAAAGGGAAAGAAGTCCTAAAGTGGTCTCTGACTTTAACTCAAGAGAAGGGCATCTTGCAGAGCTAATCGAGTAATTTACCCAGGGAACTCAAGCAATATTTGCTGTTGGTATTGTGGAATTCTGATTTTGACTGTGGAAGTCAATCACCTGGTTAATTCTCATTTAACTTTGCTAGAACAGAGCACTGCTCATTAAGCTCTTTCAAACTGCACCAGAAACAAAACTCAAACTTCACATCCCGCCTCAGATTTCTTTTTTGTGAGAAGGATCAATCACAGAATAATTTAGTCTGGAAGGGATGTATGGAGGTCACCTCTATATAAACTGCTCCTCAAAGCTATTTTGATGCTACCACAAGAAAGTCACAGGGCGTATTGGAGAAAATGTAATCACTTCTTTTTTTTTCTTTTTTTTTTTTTTGCAGATGCTTTACAAGAAAAATGACTCTAACAGACTAGTTCCTGGAAGCCCATCTAACACTGGGCAGAGAAGATACTACCTCGCCATGCTTCCTAGAAGCAGGACATTTGCTTCCCAAGTCCATTTCTATGACAGTGTCTCAGGGAGGTAATGAGGCAGCCGTCCATGTTGGAAAAGAAAGCAGAGCAGTGCTCAGTGGTTCAAAGAACTGCCTGGCTAAAAGCACAGAAAAGTAAAATAAAGTAGATACATTTCTTCCTTCTACTAAGGTTCTGATTTTTTAAGTGTGGAAGATATTATCCTCTGCTGAAGTTACTCATTTCATTTTATACTTATTTCTTCTCCTGAGTCAACAGTCTTAGCCTTTGTGTTTCACTTCTTAGTTGCTGCTTCTGGACCCACTCTACCTTTTATCACTCTTTTCCCCTTCCTCCCTCCCCACGCTGTTTTGACATTTCTCATCTTCCTCTTGCCAGTTACCATTCTGTCTCACATCCTCTGTCCCTATGTCTAGTCCTGTTATTCTAACCTTTCTCTGGCATACAATCCATCAACCTCCCTGATTTCAAGACCATGCTCACCTTCTTTCCATCTTCTCTACTTTTCCGTCATCTCCATGGTCAGATCATATAAGTCTATTCCTCCCTGAAGTCATTCATGCACCTTGCCAACTGCTTAGTCTACCAGCTCTGTGAATCCAAGATCAAGAACAATGTGGGGCTATAAAAGCAATATGAAAGAGAGGGTGAATGCTTGGCAATCAGTTGAGAGACTGTTGCCAACATAATGAAGATCGAGGCAAAAAAAAGAAACTTTGTCAAAATTACAAGAAGATCTAGGTGAATTTAATGCATATTCCAAGATTAGGAAATTAAAATTTAAGATTACATCCTTCAGAAAGGCACTATTGCTCAGTCAACACTCCTTCAACCCGGCCTTAATGGAGCCGAAAGAACAACTTCTTAACTCTCCTGCACACTTGCATACAACTAAAAGCATAACTCTGACACTTCTTAATTGTTATATGCACTGCCAGAATACAGTATTTATGTACACATGGCTATCTCAAACATAAATTAGCTGATGCCTTACTGAGCTTGCCCTCTCATGCTGATATGAGATACATACTTACACTGATAACTTTTGCATAATGATTTTTGCTCAAAACCTTTAAATTTTTCAATTCTAAAGCATTTTTAAAGACTCATGTGAGGTTCCTAATGCAACTATAAACCTGATGAAATCTGCAACCACTCTGACCATTTCCCTTTGAGTTTAACTTGGATATATTCCTGCATGCTTCCACAGCACCAACTTAAAATAACCTGGTGAATTTCCTCCTTATTCTCCAGGGCAGATATAATGTTCTGGCTGTGACTTGAGTGAAACTCTGTGAATTATACAGCAAGAACAACCCTAATTTCAGAGTATTCACCTGAAGACCACGCTATACCTTAGTGACACTTTTGTATGGTAATAGGTACAACCCACACCCAGGAACAGGAGAGCTGGGCTGCAAAGCCACACAGGCCTGTAACAAAGCAGGGAAAAGGAAATGTCCCAGGAAAAGCAGGAGTTGCTCCACTCATAAATGTCCCAAGTTCCTACCAGAAATCATTTTGGTGGTGTTTCCCTCTCCATTCTTCCCTTTTCTGCTCCCTCCCATGCTGATATTTCCCCTCTGTCCACTGCCACCTCCCAAGCAGCTGCTACCCTCTTACTACTCTCCTACCTTCACTGCTACAGGAATTCACCCAGCTTTTCCCCTAGTGTGTTCTTTATTTGCTGCTGTCCATTTAAAAGCTAGGATGTGGCAGAACAAGTATACAAGTCTGTTTCCAGTGAACTACTCTGTTCTTTAAGGTATCTTAACATACAGCCATCTGTTTCTAGGGAGAAATCCTCCTTTATCCACTATCCTACCCAACAGAGTGCCTTTTGAGCTTGCTCAGGGAAAGGCAAAGAAATGGGAATCCAGACAAAAGTCACTTTTTAAACAAACCTTAAGACTTTGTTCATCAGCTGATGCTCCACTTAAAGCTCAAAAGGAAGAGACACTACGCTGATGTCCCTACTTGAAATGTTTTTCAGTGGTGGCCTGTGGGCAACAGCTTGTTCCTGCTTCAGGGGACGTCAGGAAAAGCACCTGCCACAGCCCCATGGGACAGCCGGAGCGACAGGGTGGGATAACCTCACCACTGCATGGACACCCCACCCCACGAGTGCGCAAACTGAACACGTGAAGTTGGGCCTACGCTCCCCCGGGGCGCTGGGGATGAGTAACCCCTCAGGAGGACCGTTCAGGCCGCCCAGGGCACATGCTTTAATTTAGTCGGTATAATTCCCCCGCTCTCTCCAGCCCAGCTGATGAAAATCACCCCATTTGCAGGAAAGAGGAAAACGCAAGCAGAGAGCAAGTGCTGCCTGCTGCTTCCTGAGTCGAGAGAAACCTTCCGCCTCCATCAGCCACAGCTCCGGCACGTGAGCCCGGCGGTGGGCAGGTTGCCTGCAATCACCCCAAGCACAGGCCCCACAGTGCAGCACGGACATGGGGCACGCAAGGACAGGGACACAGGAACCGTCCCCCTGCCACTGCCTCGCACCGGCGCTCACCCCAGTATCTGCCAGCTGCCTCGGCGACCGCAGCCTTCCTCTCTCCTCAGAGGTACCGTCCCCTGCTGTGCCCTCTGCACAGTGCCTGCCTGCCTCCCTGCTTCCCACCACAGCTGCCACATAGCCCCGACTGCGCCTCGCTCTCCCCCCGGGCCTCTTCCCTCAGGGCCCCGGGCCCACGCCCCCACCGCCCCCTTCCCCACACCACTGGTCCGCCCGCTGCGGCCCCCTGGCCCCCCTCAGCCCCACAGAAACACGCGTGGGTCAGGAGAGCAGGTCCCACCTCAGCATGGGGAGCGTGGTGTGACCATCCTGCCATCGCGGCTCTGCTGTGGTTGCGTGCGGTCTGAGGCACGATCCTGCGCCTCGCACACCCAAGGCCCATGCCAGAGGTGAGGCGGCGCAGGAAAACCTACAGTCACCACCGTGCCTTCACCTGGGACTGTGCGGCCAGTGGGGGCTTTTTGTTTTGGTTTTAAGTTAAAACCTGCCGCTTTTTATTTCAGGAGTGTGTTCATGAGAGGCCTGCTCCTCCAGCTGCCTGGGACTGCCAGCTCTCAGTGTCCTACAGACTGACCCACACCCCGAAATTCAGCATCACCCCTTAGCACAGGAGCCATTTTTAAAATCTGTTTCCAGTAGAAACGGATTTTGTCCCTTCCCTACACTCCTCCCGGGCAGGGCTGGCAGCTCGGAGGGTGCTTGACGCCAGCGGCCGCAGCTCTGCCTCCCGCAGCGCGGCCCTGGCAGCGGCCCCGCTGTCAGCAACGTGCCTTAGCCTGGAGGAGGATGAAGGCAGGCAGGCGGTGTGTGAGTGCACATTATCTCCATGAATTTTACTCACTTTTCTCTATCCAAAGGACTTCGCAGTGCTTTTCGCTTCGGCACTTGTTTTCCACATTGCTGTCAGCACTTCTGAGGCCAACAGGCTGAAAGCACTGGCCAGACTTGACAAGGCCGGAGCAGGATGAAATGGGCGCTCCTGAGCACTGTGCTAGTAAGACATCTGACTGCCCAGGGGCAGTTCATCAGTTGTCTTTAAAGCAGAGAACACCAGTGCCACTCTGTCAGTCATATCGCAGTGGCCAAAGAGACCAGACCTCATTACTTTTGTGGATTTAATTATACTGGTACCTGGAACGTCAAAGAGGGCAGGTTGGCAGCCGTAACCCAGTAGAATCTCAAGCCTACAAGGAGAAAGCAAAAGTATCTTCTTTCCACACGAAGACCCTCTAATCTGAAGCACGTCCCTGCCTAAGTTGATCAGCGATGGCTGTGTTGGCATTAGGCCAGTTTTTATATGGTGCCTTCAAGAAAGCCTTCTTTCTTCACAGCTGACTTGCCCTTTTCATAACCAATGGTCATGACAAGGCAGATTACCAGCTCTTATGGCAGAGGAGACCCATTAGTCTGTTTGATAGGATATCAGCTGTGATTCACAGCGACAACACTCAAGGCTTCAGGATACCCTTCTCCTGCCCAAACAGCCAGCAAACGCTCCACCATTTCAGTAGTTGAGCTTCAGCCCACGGACAAAGAAATCTTCTGTTGCCGCTCTGGGGAAAACATGACAGAGTTCCAGTGAAAACCCCAGCCTCTTCACGATAAAATAAACCACAGTGTGTTACCTCAATAAGGCCCATTCATTTCACCAGCATATCCACACATGCACTTGTTCCAGGATGGGAACCAATAAAATCACAGCAAAAGTGGGTTGTGGTAATCCCTGGTTAATATTTATTTCCCAGGTTAGGGTTTGGGTTTTTTTCCTACCCAACATTTGATTCCTAGTCCTCTGGCACTACCATACTGCTTGCCTGCCCACCCTACACAGTGTCTATATGGGAAGAAGAATACACTGTTAGCGCTTGCAAGGTTCATTTAAGATATACAATACCCTCAATACAGTCTGTTAATTCTTAGAGAATGATTTTTTAAATGGGCAAAGAAATGCCCTCCACTAAAGAAAAATCTAACGTGTGAAAAAATGCCAGTTTAGGTCTATGGTGTCATGGTCCACAGGGGAGGCTTTTCCCCCCTCAATACTAATTACCTACTAGGCAGGATACAGAACTATACATTAAGCACAATATCTGATCAAGCAGAAGACTTTTTTAAACGGTTTACTAGTTATTAGGTATCCTGCACTCTACATGCTGTGCTGACATAAGATCTTACTGCTTATGGATGCAACTGCCAAAGACCAAAAAATATAGAAGGTTTTATTTACTTAAAGCACACAAACTACTACTGCTCCTGTACACTAGGTTGGGGGAATCCCCTTAAAAAGTGGAAAAAAATTCTGGCTGACAGGTTGGTAGTGAAAAAGATCCAAACTGGCTAAAATGAACCTGAAAAGTAACTGATATAAAATACCAATGGCACAGATCTGTTTTCCTCTACACACATCTTGTGCTAGGGGGTATGAGGTTGCGGTGGGGAGCAGGAGAGGAAGAGCTGCAGAAATGCCCAATGCGTGTACACCGCCACCGCAGTCCCCAGACGATCCCCTTCTCGGGTGTCACTATCTGCTGGCTTTGTGGGCAAATTGACTTCTCGTCCCCACTAGCCAGCAAGCATACAGCCCGGCGACCTGACAAAGCCATTGATTTTCCTCATCCTTAACAGCACGCTCCGCTGAGCTCGAAGCCGTGTGCTTGTAACTTTAAGGGGGGTGCATTTTATTTAATTGTGCCTTGTCTTGGCCTGAATTTCCCCCTAAAAGCTGAAGAGGGCATGTGCTTATTATCTTTTAGTGCAGCATGTGCTCTGTGCAACCTGAGCTCTTTGGATACTTTGGTCTGAAAATTAGAAAAAAAATTAATTGCGAGGAAAAACAAGGCTGCTCTGCGACTTTGATTCAATCAATTACCATTATCTTCCAGTGCAGCCCTCCCTCCCGCCCCCGGACCAGTTGTGTTTAACTTTCTTTGCCAGTCGCCACGGCCCCGCAGCGCGCTGGTGATGCGGCGCTGGCGACTGGCTCCCGCGCGGGGCCCTTATCAGGCGCTCCCAGTCAGCGCCGGCCCCGCACAGCTGTCAGGGACCCCCTCCGTCCCCCGCGTTATCTGCCGCCGCAGGCCTCGGCCGGGTGAGGAGGGGGCCCGCGGCCACCCCCGGCCTCCCCGCAGCTCCCCGGCCGGGCAGGGCTCTGCCGCCGGCCGCCCCGCTCCCACCAAGCCTCCTCCGGCGAGCCCGAACCGTCTGAAGAGAGGCAGGAACAAAACCGCAAATTTAGATTAATAAAGCATTTGTTGATTCTACAGAAACTTAGCAGGCCCCTAAGAAATCCACCAGAGACCTGTGCAGCTCCAGTAATTTTCTGTTATATTATCTTTCTTGTAAAATACTTCCCCAGACAGAGCCCCCAAAGGGGCTCAAATATCACTGTGACTAACCGAAATCAATGTGCACTCACCTATTGACATTTTTACATAGTTTTTGGATTTAGTATCCGGCCCAAAACACAATCAAATCTTCTGCCAAGGAAATAACAGGCACTTAGCTAGTCAGCTATTAGTGTTACAAAGGAAAAAATGTGGGCACCCAAGGGAGATGGGAGAGACGGCATTGACGTCAGGGGTAATTGGGTGTCTGAGAGAAATTGCCAACGGCTGGCCAAAACCCCCAGAGGCCCACACAAAGCCGAGCTGCAACTCTAATAAAGGAAAGTAAATTCTAGAAAGGGTCTTTGCTGCAATGAAGCCTAGCAGGAACCAAAAATATCTCCCACATACACAAACACACACACATACACACAAATAAAAAATACAAAAAAACATTTAGGATCTCTCTTTCGCACATCTGGTTTAGGCTAAAGTGCTTTTTACTTTTTTTCCAGGACCACATGGATTTTTATGTTGTACCGTATGTTCACCATCTATTTTTATAAACAGAATTCAAGGCTTTAAATAAACTTATTTTTAATTGTGTAGCTTTAAACTACAATCTCTCTGTCACCCGCTCTGGCACCGTTAGAAACAGTTTGGTCTTTTCTTTAGAAAACCCTGAACTTTCCACAGAGAATGACAAGTACAGCAGAGCCATTGCAATGGCCATGGTTAAGGAGCTGTCCGACTGGTAAAACCATATTTTCACGTATAAAACCGCTCTGTCACCTGTGTTCTATCTATATATTTCAGCGCCAGCACTCCCCTCACACGCATGCTCCGCTCACATGCGAGACCTGAGGGAAGAGACTTCAGATCAGACACCCTGGGCAGAGTTTAGCAAGGACTCGAAGGCCGTAGCCTCTTCTTTCCACTTGTCCAGATCCCTGCCGTACAAATATAAACCTGCTGTCCTCCTAATACACCACCGCAGATGAAGAATAAAGCATATTTGACCAGTTCTTACTAAGACCAATCTATCTTCATCCTCCTTCTCCTCCCCCAGAACTTCCGTTATACTCCTCCCATAGTAAGACTCAAACATCTCGTCACTAATTGCATTGTAAAATTCAGATTGGTGCTTTTCAGGATGATAAACTGGTTTATATCTTCTATATAAAACACAAAAATGCCTTTTTAATAAGTGATTCAGAGTTTAAGCAAAGTTTCAAGAATAACAAGATGATCAAGATCTTAACAGGTTCAAATCTTCTATTACACACACTTGTGCCCACATCATAACTATCATCATCTTGCATCTACAGGGGTCCTTAGAAGCCAATCAAGCGAGTGTTAACAATTTCACTTACAAGCTGCCCTCCACCCAACCAAAAAGCAGAGAGGAGGTAAAATCACAGTTTAGAAAGAGGCTAAGGCACAAACAAAATGGCCAAACACACAAAGCACAAAGGGCTCCTTAAGCACCGCAGCACCCATGGTGTAAAGAAGTCTTTAAAAACACATATACAAAATAGAGAGCTAAGTTTGAGAAATCAGAAGGGCTTGATCATAAAATTGCATTGCAGAGAACAAGATGATTATTACTCTCAGAGAAGGAAGAGGGGCATTAACACAAAAAAGCTCGCTAAGAAATATAATTACAAAAAAAACTCTACACAAAAACCAGATGCACACCAAAACCTTGGGATGTAAAGACGAAATTTCTTCATCTCTTCCTGGTGAGCCTAA